>NW_022111309.1:1726993-1799424 GCF_000313985.2 Echinops telfairi | reverse complement strand
TAGGTGCAGTCTAGAACACCCCACCCCCACACACATCTTTTCCTTGTGTTAGGTGCAGTCTAGAACACCCCACCCCCACATACATCTTTTCCTTGTGTTAGGTGCAGTCTAGAACTCCCCACCCCCACATACATCTTTTCCTTGTGTTAGGTGCAGTCTAGAACTCCCCACCCCCACACACATCTTTTTCCTTGTGTTAGGTGCCCTTGAGCTGGTTCTGATTCAGAGCAACCCTATGAACAAGCGTGTAACCTGCCTGCCCCGCGCCATCCTCACAGTTATCCTTCTGTTTCTGCCCATGCTTGTAGCCACTGTGCCAACCCATCCTATTGAGGGCCTTCTTTGGTTTCGATGCTCTTCTATCAAGTACATACAACACATCCTTTTTCTAGGACTGGTCTCTCCTGAGACCATGTCCAATGTATGAGAGACGAAGTCTAGCCATAAGTATGAGTTGGACCTAACTCAGTGAAAATGGGTTTAGAGGTATGAGTTAATGCAATTAAGTAAGGTAAATTAGAGGCATAAAAACCCAAACCCACTGCCATCCAATTGATTCTGACTCACGGTGAGCCTATGTAGGGTTTCCAGGGCTGTAAATCTTTATCCCATAGACCATCTGGTGTGTTTGAACCACTTACCTTTCCTTGAGGAGTCCAACATTTACCACACAGGGCTACCAGTGCTCCTTAATTAGAGCCACATGGATAGAAAAAAAAAAAAAGAAGGAAAACCAAAGTTATTTGCAGATAGTGTAATTGTATATACCTGGGAAACATGGAAAACCAATGTTCAAATTAGCTTAAGCAAAGAATGAAGGAAGCTAAAAGGATATAAAGTTGACAAAGAAACGAATGATCTGCATGTATACAACAATGACTCGTTAGAAGCTAAGACTGCACTTGCAATGGCAAAGAAGACAAACAACTCAGAGAGACTCATTAAGGATGTGTAAACCTGCTTGGGGAAGACTTTAAAATATACCTGAAAGATATAAAGTAGATGTGAACATGGAAAAATTGTTCTTCTTGGTGAGAATGCCTCAAAATCGTAAAGGCGTTAACTCTTAAATTCATCTATAAATCACACAATGCCAATAAAAACACAAACGAAAGAGGTGATGGGGCCAGTCAGGTTGACACAGAATCCACATGGAAAAGTAGACTCCAGCAAGAGCACCCAGGAAGCCATCTCCTGGTTGGGAGCGAGCCCCGAGAGGTATCCAGTCCTACAGGTGTCAAATCACACCACGGACGTTCTGTAATTAAAAGTAAGGGACTGTCATGTGAGAGACCGGTGGCATAGACCTGAAATCCCCAAACCCTCGGGCACATAAGGGATTCTGCACATGATGCCAGTGCTATTTTAAACCACTAGAGCAAAGATGGGTTTTCAATAAAATGGTGCTGGACAACTAGGAACCCATTTGGGTGGGGGTGGGGTGGGGATAATATCAGATCTACACTTCACAGCACACATATAAATAAACTCCAAAATAATAAAAAGTATGTAAGTACCAAAAGAAAACAGAAGGATTTCTCTATAAAGTGTGAGCACAGGACAGTATTTTAACTATACCAAGGTAAAAGATGTGAACATTGGCATGGTAAAGGGTATTAATAAATCATTATGAGTATACTGGTATACATGTAAGAAGACCTCTGTATCTTTCGCCCCAAAAGCGTTATCATAGAATCCACTGCAACAATTACGTCAACATTCTTCAATAGATCAATTATAAAGTTTCATTTCAAAGTACACACTGGAGAGAGAAAGCAGCTTGTCGGAAGGGGGAACGTTTTATTCTGCATTAGGGGGGCTCCGGTTTTACCTTCTTCAGTTTCCTGTGGGCCCGGCTGTGGTTTCCCTTCAGCTGGTCTGCTCGGCCCAGGACCCGGTACGTCTCTGCCACCTCAGCACTGAAATCACCAAACGCGCCCACCTTGTCTTCCAGGGACCCTCTCAGGATGGAGAGCGCTCGCTGTGAGAGGGACAAACACGGTCAGCTTAACGGTTCAAGATAAAGGTGAAGATCCTGACACGTGAGAAAGTTATGTGGCTGATGCTTTACTGTTCTAGAGGAATAGGCACCTGAGAAAAAGGGAAAGAAGACTGAAAAAAATGACGTCAACTACTTCCCCAAACACCAATCCTTCAAACTCTGTGGAGCACAGTTCTGCTCTGCCAGGCCTGGGCTTCCCGGCCTCGGGAACGGCCTCGCTGCAACGACTGCTTTGTTTGTCATGAGCTGAGCCTCGTCTCTGGTTCATTAGCGACCAGCAGGAACATGTGGGGGGAAAGAATGCATGGAGAACAAAGATAGAATGAATGAAGGATGCATGGAGAGTAACTTCATTCCAGATAATAAAGGAATCCATCTGAGTTAAGTAATAAGCTCCAAGGATAACATGTATTGAGCACTCTTCATGCTAGGATTTATGGAAAATAGTTTACATTTGTGAACACATTTAATCTCCATTTGCCAGAGGAGGGAACAGACACACAGTCAAGCAACTTTTTGGAAATACACATCTGCTCACCTATGTGCATTGCAGAATCCACAGTAGCCAAAAGGCAGAAACAAGCTAAATGTTCATCAGTGGATGAATGAATAAAGAAAATGTGGCACATACATCCGGTGGAGCTCTACTCAGCCCTAAAACAAAACGCCTAATTGACGTGCTGCAACATGGACGGATCTTGAAAACATTCTGCAGAGTAAAATACGTCAGACAAAAAGGCAACAAATCTTATACAATGGCACTTCTATGAAACATTTAGATTTGGCAAATATGTAGAGA
Source organism: Echinops telfairi (assembly GCF_000313985.2). Classification (NCBI taxonomy): domain Eukaryota; kingdom Metazoa; phylum Chordata; class Mammalia; order Afrosoricida; family Tenrecidae; genus Echinops; species Echinops telfairi. The sequence goes on along the minus strand of NW_022111309.1, from coordinate 1,796,623 downwards.
CTAACATTTATTAGTGTTTACTGTGGGTTAAGAGGGAGGCAGGGAGGGAAAAGTGGGCTCACTGATTTGAAAACAGATAGTAGTAGCTGTTGAGCACCATGATAAACGTAGATAATATCACTGAATTGTATGTGGGAAGAATGTTAAAATGGCAAACGATTGGTTATATGTATACTGACCACCATTAAAAAGGAAAGAAATTTGCTCCATCCGACAGCTCAGCAATGGCAGAGGTAGGACCTGAATCTGACCAGTAATTTTAAGAATTTTCTTTGGTTACAGGACCCTTTCCTTCTGTGCACCCTGGATTTCTGAATGTAAGTGAAAACAAGAGTTTCCTGGCAACGGATCTACTCACACCACAACCTGCCCCGACTGTGGGGTTTTCTATTTCTCCAGAGAAAGAGTGTAGGAAACTGAAAGGAAACATTCCAACATGATGACATTTTATTTGGTCCATAAAATATATACCAAGATGAAATAAAAAATATAAGTAGGACATCAGCAACATTTTCTGACATTAACCTCTCCAGCCAGACACCAGTGCAAACCAGGGGGAAACTTGTCACAATCTGTCAACCTCTCACAGTTTTCCTAAAACCCCTCTGTGACCTTTTACATGAAAGCACAATTATGCTCGGGGAGCACGAATGTTAACTTCACCACCAAACACTGCCCTGGGGAGTGCAGGGCCTCCCCAGAGCAGTCCACACCCAGAGGAGATCAAAGGACCACCAGTCCTTTATTGCAATACTTTGAGTTACGCTGAGTTTGAATTGGAAGTGAGTAGGGATAGCACTTTGTTAAAGGTGCTGGGGAATCAGATATCCATTTCTTAGGTGGAAAGATAAGTCACTGTTGGTGCAGACAAGCCGTATAACTTGCCAAGTGTGAGACACCTAGATAGATCCATGAAGAACAACTAAGAATTGAAATGCAAACTTTGCTGAGGAGCCTGGTGGCAAGTGGGTTAAATGCTGGGCTGCTAACCCAAAGGTCAGTAGTTCAAGTGAAAGATGAGGAGATGAGGCAGTCTGCATCGTAAAGACGACCGTCTCTGTCCTACCTGGTCACTATGAGTCAAAAGCCAATGATAACAATGGGCTTTGAAAGCTCATCACTTAGGGCACCACAGCCCTCCCAGGGCCCCTGAGCAAGGATTCAGTTTAGTGCAAGTGTCGGGTTGCGAAGATGCTCAGTGGGAGGTTGAGAACACTGGCTTAGAGGAACCAGAGTCTAAGTCAACCTCTGGTAGTTGTTGACAAGGCTCAATAAACACGAAGATAGCATAAGACCAGGCACTGTTTCCTTCTGGTGTAGAGAAGGCCTCCATGAGTTCGAATCAACTCCACGGCAATAACAGTGGAGAGGAGGAAAGAATAAACAGGATTTAAATAGACGGCGAAGGGATGCTGCAGAACTGGGCACACAGATATGATGGAGAGACACGTGGGTGCTCAGGTCAGGATGGAGATTAATTTGGCACAAAAAGCACGAGAGAAGAAGGAAACGAGGTGGAGGCCCAAGCTGGGTCAAAGGTCCATGGCCTTGTGCCAGGTGGATATGTTTGCATTTTCTGACAAGAAGAGCCAGAGATGGTTCTGCATGGGAGAACAGCACAACTAGCAGGGAAGTCCACAGAGAGTGTCAAGCTAGCTAAGTGACCTGTATTTATATTGCACCTTACGAGGTATTGTCCTCCCCCAGATTCTCCTGAGTGTTGGAGCAGATAACATGCAAGTTGTGACCACATTGGACCAGCCTGTGGCCCAGTCCTATTGTTAGCGGATTCTTGCAAGAGCCCATTGTGAGAGGCCTGGAGCCCAAAGGATGAGGGAAGTAGAAATCGGTCACATGCAGCTGGGCAGACTGTGCCACGCATGATGGCTGGCAGGAAGATGAGTGAGCACTGAAATCTGGCCCGTGTCCTGCTTCCCAAGCCACATGCGTACCTAGCACAGCCAGTGTCCCACTAAGGAAGGGAGAGCATTCGCTCTTCTTACAACAGCATGTGATGGCCTGCCAGTGACCCTAGAATTAAAGAAGCAGGATTGCCAAGATCACCAATGATAGAAGGAGCAGTGTGATGTCGTAATCATGATACCATATCCGGTCACTCAGCAGCAAACATGGCAGCAGGAAGCCAGATCAGGAAGGGGGAAAGCGGGGGTGTCCTTTGTGTGGGGGGGTGGGTGGGGGGGGTGTCAGCTAGCTAGCAGTCCCGTATAGCTGAACTCACACAGCTGCTTCCTTCCATAACAATCTCAGCTACTCCCTCCATGCAAGCCCAACTCCCATGGATCTCAGGCTCATTGGGAGACAGAGATTAAAAAGACACAATAAAAAAATACTTGTTCTTCGTTGCTACCCTGAAGAACAAGTATTTTTTAATGAGTCTTTTTGCAGGGTAGCAACAATGAAACATACAACTTTCCTCTAGTTCTTAAAGACTTCCTACCCCCACTATCATGATCCCAATTCTACCCTACAAATCCGGCTAGACCAGAGGATGTGCACTGGTACAGACGGGAACTGGAAAGACAGGGAATCCAGGACAGCTGATCCCTTCAGGACCAGCAGTGAGAGTGGCGATACCGGGAGGGTGGAGGGAAGGTGGGGTGGAAAGGGGGAACCGAGGGAAGGTGGGGTGGAAAGGGGGAACCGATTACAAGGATCTACATATAACCTCCTCCCTGGGGGATGGACAACAGAAAAGTGGGTGAAGGGAGATGTTGGACAATATAAGATATGACAAAAATAGGAATAATAATTTCTAAATTATCAAGGGCTCATGAGGGAAGGGGTGGCGGTGAGGGAGGGTGAAAAATGAGAGCTGATACCAAGGGCTCAAGTAGAAAGCAAAGGTTTTGAGAATGATGATGACAATAGATGTACAAATGTGCTTGACACAATGAATGTAGGTATGGATTGTGATAAGAGTTGTATGAGCCCCCATAAAATGGTTTAAAAAAAAAAAAAAGAAGAGTTGTACAATCATCACCACAATAAAAAAATCACTTGTTCTTGCTGTTAGGTGCCATCAAGTCGCTTCTAACCCACAGCGACACCACGCACAACAGAACTGAACACTGCCCAGTCTTGTTCCAGCCTCACAACTGCTCTGAAGTGTGAGCCCACTGTTGCGGCCACTGTGTCCATCCACCTTGTCGAAGGCCCTCCTCTTCTTCACTGCCCTCTACTTTACCAAGCTTGGTGTCCTTCTCCAGGGACTTGCTTCTCTTGACAACGTGTCCAAAGTACAGGAGATGCAGTCTCGCCATCCTCGCCTCTAAGGAACAAAGATCTACTTCTCCCACCACAGATGAGTGTGTCCTTTTAGAAGCCTGTGGGACTTTGAATATGCCTCACCAGCACCATAATCCCTTGTCCTCGTCCAACTTTTAAATGCTTATGAGATGAGTGAAAATACCTTGGCTTGGGTCAGGTGCCCTTAGTACTCCAAGTAACCTACTTTCTTTTCAACACCTTGAAGAGGTCTTTTGATCTCCTGACTGCTTCTTCCATAAGCACTGATTGTGGATCCAAGCAAGACAAAATCCTTGACAATTTCAACATTCCCTCCACTAATTGCAATGATGTTACCTAGAGGTCCAGTTGTGAGGATTTTGGTCTTTGTAATACATACGGAAGGCTGCAATCCTTGATCTTCAACAGCAAGTGCTTCAAGTCCTCCTCACTTTCAGCAAGCCAGGTTGTATTATCTGCATATCGCAGGTTCTTAATAAGCCTTCCTCCAATCACGATGCCACATTCTTCTTCACACAATCCATCAAAGCCTAAAAATGCTTTATTATAAATAATGTTCTCTGAGGAAAATTAACGGAGAGCATTTAATGGGGGCGCCGAGTCAAAGAAGGGTAAACTAGTTAATCCTGGGGCGTGGAGCCAGGGAAACGGTCAGATGGGACTTGAAGGACAGGTGAGCGTTGGCTAAGGGACTGTAAGGGAAGAGCATTCCAAGAGGAGAAAACAAAGCTTGCGCTGCCTTTAAGTGGGAGTAAGATACCGTGCATGCTCAGTATAAGCTGACCCGAGGCACCTAACTTTACCACAAAACGGCATTAAAATGTGCTGGAAAACTTGGCTTATACAAGAGTATATGCAGTAATTAACATGGCTGGAACTGAGGTCTGGGGCAAAAATGAGACAAGAAAGTTATCAGAAGCCAGATAGGGGAAGCCCTTGTAGTCTAATTTGCATTCTGGATGGTTTTAAGGGCTTTGGAAGTGTTGAACAAAATGTGAGTTTGCTAGTTAGATATGCACTTTTTTTAAGCACAAATTAATATCGTCACTCATGTGCTTCATTTACCGTTTGCTTGATACAGGTATTTTGTCCTTTAATTTTTAGTCTACTTTTGTCTTTGTGCCTAAACGTGTGTCTCTTATACAAAGCATATTCATGGGTCTAATTTTCTTATCTAGAGTACTCTTCTCTGATTTTGACTGGTACTCTTAATACAGTTACATTTCATGTATTATTAATACGTAGACTTTTTGCTGTAATTTTGCTGTGGGTTTTTGGTTTTGTTCTGATACTTCTAGCTTCTTTATTTCACATAGCTTTCTATGCTGCCTTAATTTCATTTATGGGGTTTCTAACTGTTTCTTTCCTTGCTGTTGTTTTAATGTTTACTAAATTTTTATGATGGTCTTATTCTTCTTTTGATGAAATTTATTAATTTTCTTTGAGGTTACCCTAAAGTTTAATTTTCTCTGCATTTGGAAAATTTTTAACTATATTATTTATCGCCTTCTTTTACTTTGTAATTCTCTTCCTTACAAGTTCATATCTGTGGATACCTAGTTTCAGTCTTGTTTTGGAGCCTTAGAGGCATAGTGGATTACACATCAGGCTCCAACTGCAAGGTCAGCAGTTCAACCCCCCCAGCTGCTCCTCAGGACAAAGAAGAAGCTTTCTGTTCCCATTAAGATTTATAGCATCGGAAACCCAAAGGGGCAGCTCTACTTTGTCCAATAGAGTCGCTATGGGTTGGAACTGACGGACTGGTAGTGAGTGAGAGGTTTTACTTTGGATTTCTATATCTGGTTTGACTTCTAGGTGGTACTGTCATGCATGTTACTCTCAACATGTCTTTTGTTACTGTCTCAGCAACGCTCTTTAGAATTTTTGGTAAGGTTAGTCTGTTTTTTACAAATTCCTTTCCTCTCTGCTTATCTAAAAATGTTCTAATTTCTCCATTATATTTGAAAGAAGATTTTGTTGGCTATTATAATCTTGACTGGCAATTCGCCTCCCTCCCAATTTTATATATGCAATTCTATTGCCTTCTTTTTCTTTTTAAATAATTTTTTTAAATTAAGAATTAGATGGTGTGTGTGTGTGTGTTATATTTCAGACCATCAATTCTACATGCCACAGTTCAAATCATTCACCGAACCCCAGTTCCCAGTTCAGCCTATCCATCTTTGCTAATTTCTCTCTCCCTCTTTTTTCCCATTGCCTTCTTGGGTCTATGATTTTTGCCAAGAAAATATCCTACTGGATCTCTCTCATAAGTAATTTTTCATTTCTCCAGAGCTTCTGTCCGAATTCTTTCCTTGACTTTGGTTTTGGAACATTTGATTAGGATATGTCTTGTTGATTTTCTTTTGGAGTCTATCCTGTTTGGGGTTTGTTTAACTTAAATATTTATCTTCTTTTCTTTCATGATATTAGGGAAGTTTTCTTTCTTTTTTTTAATCATTTTATTGGGGGCTCATACAACTCTTGTCACAATCCATACATACATCAATTGTGTCATCTGTACATCTGTACACTCGTTGCCCTCATCATTCTCAAAATATTTGCTCTCCACTTAAGCCTCTGGCATCAGCTTCTCATTTTCTCCCCTTCTCTCCCCGCTCCCCCTCCCTCCTGAACCCTTGATAATTTATAAATTATTATTTTGTCATATCTTGCACTGTCAGACGTCACCCTTCACCCACTTTTCTGTTCATCCCCCAGCGAGGAGGTTATATGTAGATCCTTATAATCAGTTCCCCCTTTCTACCCCACCTTCCCTCCACCCTCTGGTATCGCCACTCCCACCGCTGGTCCTGAGGGGATCATCTGCCTTGGATTCCCTGTGTTTCCGCTTCCTATCTGTACCAGTGTACATCCTCTGGTCTAGGCGGATTTGCAAAGTAGAATTGGAATCATGATAGTGGAATTTAAGAATTAGAAGAAAGATGTATGTTTCATTGTTGCTACACAGCACCCTAACTGGCTGGTCTCTTCCCTGCGACCCTTCTGTAAGGGGGTGTCCCATTACCTACAGATGGGTTTTGGGTCTCCACTCTACACTCCCCCTCATTTATAAGGATATGATTTTTTGTTCTTTGATGCCTGATAACTGATCCCTTCAACACCTCGTAATCACACAGGCTGGTGTGCTTCTTTCTTGTTGGCTTTGTTGCTTCTGAGCTAGATGGCTGCTTGTTTACCTGCAAGCCAAGACCTCAGATGCTATATCTTTTGATAGCTGGCCACCATCGGCTTTCTTCACCACATTTGCTTATGCACACATTTGTCTTCAGCAATCATGTCGAGAAGGTGTGCATAATGGAATGCCAATTTAAAAGAACAATGTGTTCTTGCATTGAGGAAGTACTTGAGTGGAAGCCCAATGTCCATCTGCTGCCTTAATACTAAACCTATAAATATATGCATGTAGATCTATTTCCCCATCATCCTATATAAATATAGTGACATATGTACATGCCTGTATCTAGACCTCTATAAATGCCCTTTGCCTCTTAGTTCTTTCCTCTATTTCCTTTTACTTACCTCTTGTCTACTATCATGCTCAGCCTTCATTTGGGTTTCAGTAACTTCTATTGGTTACATTGCCTTTGATGAATCCCTGTCAGACCACTCACACCGTCCTTGCCACTAATTTTGGATCACTTGTTGCTCCCTTGTCCCTGGGTTGGTCAACACCACCTCCCTTCCCCACCTCCCCATCTCCCATGTCCCCCCGGAACCATCGGTCCCATTGTTTTCTCTCCTCCAGACTGTTCATCCAGCAGATCTTATCTAGATAGACCTGCAGAGATAATACTGTGCACCAAAAAACAAGGCATAGCAAGACAAAGCGACAAAAGAGAACACAACGATGACAATCACAAAGAAAACCATGACCAAAAAATAAATTAAAAATTAAAAAAGGAAAACCTATAAATGATACAAGGTCTGTTTGCTGACCTCAAGGAGTGTCCTCCAGGCTCGGGTCCCAGAGTGTATCCTTTGCACTCTCGGGACCTCCCTGCTCTGCTCCCCCTGCTGCTCTGCCGCGCACCCTTAGTGTTTTGCCTCGGTGTGGTGGGGTCAGACCAGGCCAATCCCGACACTGAGTCTCCAGTGCTGTTCCCTGTAGGGCCATGGGTTGTGAGAGAGGTCATGTCTCATAGTGGGACCAGCCATATGGTCCACTCTGTGCGTTGGCTGTTCTGAGCAGGTATATTGTCCTCCAGGCTTGATGGGCCAGGATGTACTCCCCTCTCTCTTAGGGGAAGTTTTCTTATAGCAACTCTTCAACAAGTTTCTCTGTGATGGTTTTTGTTTTTTCTGGAATAAAGGGAGTGTCTCTTCTTGTTCTGGAATTCTAATCACATATACGTTATTCCTCCTGACGAATAGAATTGGATTAGATTCTATGATGTAGGTGAACAGAGTGATCGCAAGCCAGGTTCTCATCAGAAGGCTGCTACAAACATTCAAAATGGCTGGCTGACAAGTCACCATCCTGTCTGTCTTGTCTCTCATCACTTTTGATGTTTCTTTTCCCAGTCAATATCTAATCCACTTCTCTACCTTCCCTCTGAAGCTCGGGCTTGCAGGGTTATCATCTGTACGGACACTTCGTTTTGTTGCTGTGTCTTTTGTTGTGAAGTGTGTGCGTCGCGTGGCGGCCTAGTCTGCCATCTTGCCGGAAGTGTACCATGGATGACTTTTAAAACAATGACCACGGTTCCTTATTCAGAATGGATAGCAAAGCACAAGAATGGACGTGGTGATGGGGCAGGAGCTCGCTGGGGTCCACGTGAGGGGCTGTAGCTTAGTCTAGGTGGTGGGATTGGAAATGAAGATAAATGGGGAAGACACTTTGGAGGCAAACGGCTGGTGAATTGGAAGCCTGAGGCATGACAGGGCTGACAAGAGGTGTGCAGGGTCTACCCACCAGCTAGTGCTAGAAACACAGTATTCACTCGTGGATAAGCCCAGTGTTTCCAGCACGTATTAAATGCCATCTGTGTGGTGACATTAGGTGCCTGGCTGATGTTCGGGTTGGCGTATATTCGAGTACATTCGGTATGTGAGCATGGGTTGGAGCTTCCTGGAAGTCCCTTTCTAGTTGGTTGGGTGATCCAGAAAAAGATGAACCATTAAATTTTTTAATAGTTTGATTTGTTTTTCCTTAAAAAAAAATTTTATTGGGGGCTCTTACAGATATTATAAAAATCTATAAATCAGTTATATCAAGCAAACTTGCACATATGTTGCCATCGTCATTTTCAAAACATTATCTTTATACTTGAGCCCATATTACCAGCTCCTCTTTTTTCCCTCCCTCCCACACGAACCTTTGATAGATTATATATATATATATATATATATATATAATTTTCATATTTTACACCATAGACTGTATCCCTTTACCCATGCTTCTCTTATTTACCGCCCTCGGCGGGGGTGGGGTGGGGTGGGGGTTAATACATTCATCATTGCTATCAGTTTCCCCTTCTCCTCCTTTCCCCCTCGCCCCTTACCCTTATGGTATCGCTATTCCCATTGCTGTTTCTGAGGGGTTTATCTGTCCTGGCTTCCATGTATTGAGAGCTCTTATCTGTACCGATGTACATATTCTGGTCTAGCAGGATGTGTGAGGTAAAACTGGGTTCATGATAATTGGGGGGTGGAAGCATTAAAGAACCAGAGGAACGCTGTGGAAACACTAATTTCTATGGTCATGTTAGACATATTCCAGCTTGAAGAACATATATGTGCCAAAATTAAAATGTTATGTTCTTTAATCATACGTCATTTGAGACAAGCTGGGGAATTAGGGATTAGGAACTCAATATGGAAGAGGGAGTCTACAAAACATAAGGGAAATAATAAGTTTTTAATCTCCAAGATTTGCCTTTATACTTTAAAGAGGAAAGAAATATACATTTTGGGTGGATATGCCATCTATATTCTCATAAACATTTCCCAAAAGAAAGTAGCCTGAGAGCTACTGGGACCTTAGGACATCCTTTGCCCATCAAATCCGTTGCTGTCCAGTAGATTCTGACTTGTGGCAACTCCATAGCACTTTCAGTGACTGAATGTTCAGAAAGGGAGTACAAAGCCTCCTTTTTTTTTGAAGAGCTGGTAATTTTGAACCACTCATTTGCTGTTAGCAACCCTTCAACCATTCTCTGCAGCACAAAGGAGGCAACCTCATTAATAACTAGTCAGCCTGGATCCCAACGCACCTCTTCTTGTCCAGTGATTTTCAGGAAATGGCAAAATTCATCTTGAATTAAAAGAAATTTGGCTCTTCTCATGCCTTCAGCATCTTTCAGGTTAGCCATGCTCTCTTGGAAATACTGCTTAGCCACATCTGGAAAAAGGGATCATAACACGTTTGAAAACTCCTTGCAGATTAGACATGATAATTGAATAAATATACTTTTAGTCATAGTGAACTATTTGAAAGTAATACATATCTGGACAAGAAAAACCAGTTAAGGAGACTGTTCTTTTACTCATTAATCTGCTCATTTTATCAGCAAAAAACATTAGGTCTTAGAAGGATATAGCAGTTTATTTTTCTGGGTTTTTACTCAGCTTTCCCATGAAAAAAGCAAGTAAAGTAAATCCAAACCATAAGTAAACTGCATGTAAAAAAGTAAGTAAAGTGAACTCAATACTCTCCCCTAGATATGGACATATCGACTAGCTGTCAGCCAGTAGAGCAGCCTCACTCTGGGCCATCCCTCACTGAGATTAGAACTCTTCAGGGTCCACTTCCTTTAGTGGACACATATGTATAACATGAAAATTCTGGGCAATATGGCTGGCACGTGATGAGGGAAGAAATGCCAATGATCTCAAACACATAAACATATTGGTTTTAACATAACAAAAACATATGTTTAATTTCATGCCAATATAAAAAGCAAGAAAATGAAAGTCTCGGATATTTAAAACAAAAAGGAGACTAAACGCTGGGAGTCCTAGTGGTGCAGCGGTTTAAGTGCTGGGCTGCTAACTGCAACCTCAGCAGTTCAAAACCACCATTCACTCTGTAGGAGAAAGATGAGGCTTTCTCCTCTGGTGAAGACCTAGAGTTTCAGAAACCATTTCTATCCTATAGGGTCTGTGAGTCAGAATCAATTCGGTGGCAGTGAGAAACCCAGAGCGGTGAGCAGAAGCGAGTTGAACTGTCCATATGGATCTTAGAACAAAAGCCACAGAAGGACTGGACATGAGGTTGAAGGCAGGATTCTAAGATGACCTCCAGTGACCCTCACCCTTAGGACTGCAGGTGGAAATTGTGCAAATGATGAGCTAGGGCTCCCCTAAAGAAGTTGTTCTGGGGCACAGCTGACCCGATCTAATCGCTGACTCCTTTAAAAGCTGAGTTTTCTCCGGCTGGTGGTAGACTAGGAAATCGGACTGGAAGCGTGACAACGAGGGGATGTGCAGGATGTCCTCCGTCCCCAGGTAGAGGGGCTGTGTTTCAAGCACTGGAGCTGCCTGGAGCAGCTGGGAGAGGCCCAGACAACAACCAAAGAAAAAACAGGAACTTCCTTGTTATAACCGTAAGGTTATAATCTGCTGGTTTATTCTGTTCATTTCACATCTCAAAAGGGATTCACTCAAGATGTACTTTACATAGACATTTCATTAACATAACAAAGAAACCCCATTACCAAATGGGGATTTTATTACAAGAATTAATACTATTTTTTGGTGAAACACAACTCTATTCTTCGCCTCATCAAAATTATATCGTTATCAACTAAAGCTCCAAAATCTCATCTTCTGAATCTTCCACATCATAAGTTACATAATTTATTTGGTCTACCACCACTTTTGTATTCTAGCCCATAATGTAGGATAAAGTGTAAGTATCTGCTTCTGCGGTGCCCTGAAATCATGCAGTATCCCTCACGGGGCGGTACTGCCCATTTTGGGAAATGCTGTATGTGAGACCTTAGGCATTTGCTGGGGAACAGTGTTTCTTCATCAGGGAGCCTCTGAACTGTAGAACAGAATTTATCTGTTTCCAAAGTACAACTGTGCAAAAGGCAGAAGGTAAACATTTCCTCTACAAACGGGAGAGATTCAAGGGAAAGAAGAGATGATGGGCACCACGCAAGCACTAAACCCAGCAGAACAAATGATATTAGCCCTCGAGGCTTAACATGATCTCTATTCCTGGGACAATTTGGACAAAAGCTCTGCCTTCCAGACTGGATGTCAGCCATGCTCTCTGGATTCAGACTCGCTTCCCTGGACTTTGGACAGCCCTAATCTCCTAGTCCAATCAACTGGAGACTTCACCCCCTTGGCCTTGTCAGACCCCACTCTTCTGCTCTCGGGGTATGGTAGCTACCACCCCCAGCTCTGAGCGGAGACCCTAACCTCCTGACCACACTGAGAAACAGCTTCATGCTCTAGAACTAAGCTGGCGCAGATTTGGCTCTTTGAAATCTAGTGTTTAAGATCTAGAGACGGTGGCCCCACCCTTAGAAACGGAGACAGGCCTGCTTCCTGTGCTCCTTCAAACAGTTCTTCAGATCCAAACTTCTCCAGACACGGTCCTTTGCTTTTCTTGGAGGACACAGACGTAGCTACTTTGGCCACTTTCTTGCCGTAGATTTCCAAGAAGCAGACAGGTTTTCTTCCTCCCACCCTCTCCCTGCCCCATCAGTCGAAGTTGAAGCGTTTTCTGCTGTGGTCCTTGGTTAGCTCAGTCAGTCACATCTCTTTTACAAAAGATTGTGCAGCCACGTACTTGGTGAAAATTCTAAGGCAGGATCCCCAGTCAGCACAACAGACTTTTCCAGATCTTTGAGTCCTGTTTCATTTTGTTTCATTTTGTTTGTTTCATTTTGCACAGTTCATTAAGTCGATCTCTTTCCTCTTGCATTTTACTATTTTCAGTCACTTTAAGAGCTTGCTTAGAAATTTCCTCAGAACGATAGGCAGGAAGCCGAGGGAAAAGGGCAGTCTCTGCTAAACTCAACATCTTGCCCAGTAGGGAATTCCCAGGCAGGAAGGACAAAGCACGTGCTGCTGGAACGGGGTTTGCTGGGATTTGGGTGCCTTGGACAAGGCCGGGGCCCTGCGATGGAAGCTGACCGAGGAGCGTGTGGCTGCTTCATGGCCGGATCTGTACGTTCCGGCAGAAGGCTGGCGTAGCAGGACCGCCTGTGGCTGGGGCCAGCAGGGGAGCACAGGGAAGCCTGGGAGCGCCTTCTGTGCCTGCACATTCTCAACTTCGGAGTATTTTACCGAGGTGAAGAAAACCTTTATTGCAAGACCCAGGCTTACTCCCTCCAGCACCCAAATTAACTTTGGGAACTAGAGACTACATGGCCAGTCAGAGAATGCAGAGTAAACTGAATGCCATTGCTGCAGTAAAGGAGTGGAATTGCTGATAAGCAGAATTTATATTCTAAGACAATACTCTGAGCTGAGCATATCCATGGGGGACAAGTGACAACAGGGTTTCTGGGGTGACAGGAAGTTCTAGTACAGGGGTGGTAGGCTACTGTATGCCCTGAAGATGGGTGTGGGTTCACAAGAAGATAGCTCAGCACACAGTTTGAATGCGCCCCTGTATGCTTGATCATTCTTTTTTTTTTTTAAGTTTTATTGACATATAATTCACCTCTCATACCATTCGATAGCTTAAACATACTAAAAAATTATGCAATTATCACCACAATTAATTTTAGAATATTTTTATACTCATTATTAGCTCCCCATTTCCCCACAACCTCCCCTGCCATAATCCCCAAACCACACTAAACTCACTAACATCAAGTCAGTTCTGGCTCATGGCAACCCCGTGCGTTGCCAAGACTAACTCTTCATAAGAACAGGAAACCTCACGTTTCTCCTTTGGAATGGCTGGTAGTTTCAAACTGTTGACACTGTGGTTGGCAGCCCAATGCAGAACCACTACGTCACCAGAGCTCCTTCCCATAACCCCAGTAAACGATTAATCTAGTGACTGTCTATAGATTTACCTATCCTGGATTTCATATCAAGAAAAACATTTTTTTAAAAACCAAAACCCCAACAATAATAGCAAAATAAAACTTAAAAATACCTTCGCGCAAAGGATAACAGAACATAATTAAACGAGAACGATTTCAAAATGGGTCAAAAAGGAGAACAAATGAAATGGTGTTCAATTTTAAGCTAACTACACCCGCATTAGTCCACACTTCCCAAGGCATCCTGTTTGATAGCAAGGCTGCTCGCTTCCCTGCTCACTGCTCACAGGAGTTTCACTGAGGCATAATGCACATGGGGACTCTACAAATGGATCATGAACTTTGACTGTCACCTTCTGCAAGTGGGATGCTCAGAATCTAACTAAACTCTCATACTGTTCCCGTTCCGGTCTTGGATCTAATTATTTACAATCCTTGGATCACACAGGCCGATGTTTTCTTCTGTGTGGACTTAGTTGTCAGTTTACTTAGATGGCTGCTTGTTTTAAGACAAGCCATTGAGACCCCAGACACTATTCTTTCTGATAGACAGGCACTGGATGGTCACTCACTTTCAAAAAGGCATTCTAAAATCATCTACAACCTAATACTGATGGCCTCTGCAAAGGATAAGGTCAATTGGTAAAGCACAGGCACATGACTTAGTGGGCAAATCTGAAGCACTCGGCCCCATTTTCATTCCACCAGAATGTTCAGGTTGTCTGCGAGTCCGAGAGGCAGCAATGTGTCCTGTAGGCAGAGTGGCTACAGCACCGTCTGGCTCATTGTCTCAGGAGGCTGCACGGAGACTCCGAGCCTTGCCATTCCCAGAGGCACCCTGGATTCGACTAGAGATGTACATATACAGGCAAAAGCACATGAGGAATGTGGAATCACGACCCGGCACTGTGGAGACCAGCAGGCTTTTAATTAAAATAAATTCCAGGAACTCTGGCCTCACTTTCCAGAGGCTGTCCTAAGGCACAGGGCATCGGAGAAGTGAGGGCGGCTTTCATTAAAAGAGCAGCCTCCAAGTACAATGTGAGCATTCTCTTTTGCGGCAGACCTGGGGAACAGGCTCTGCTCTGTACTAAATGCAAAGCCATTAAGAGCCCCAGAGAATTTATTAATGGAAATTCTCAAATCCAAGCCTGGCGTTAATCCAGAGGAGCTCCATCACTCAGCAAACAAACAGGCTGACTCCATGTAGATCCTGCCGGGGCTGCTCTGGCTCTATCCAGGCCATTGCCCTGGGCGCCCCTGAGGGGAGCCTGGGTGCCACAGCACCCAGGACAGACTCCTCACCACTGGGCAGTGACCAATGGACCCTCGGTGACCCACAAAGGAAACCTCTTTGGGAAGACACTTACAGTCACAGCAGTGGACCTGCGTCATGGCTTATCGTGTGATGCTCACCCCTCTGTGGTCTGAGTCATCTGTGGCCATCTCTGGGCAGCTAAGGCATAGGAAGCTTACACAGGAGATTAGACATGAAGGGCCTGTGCACTGAGTGAGGGGCCCAATAACCACTGGAATCTATATGCCTTCAATGTCCTCCCACCAGGAGGATGACCAGGGGCACTCCAGACTCACCGCACTGCACAGTGCCATTCCTGCCCCCAGGAATCTGAGAGCCTACTGCTCCAAGGGCATGTCTAATTGAAGTGTGTCTTCTATAAGCTACTTTACATGTGTATTTATCTTTCTTGTGTCTGTATCCATGAATATTGTGGAACATATAGGGATCCAAGTTATGAAAAGGCTTAGGCATCACCAAACACCTTGAGGGAATGAGTCATCGGGTTTAGGGGCTCAGGATGACAGTCTCGGAAGATCCCAATGTCCACGGGCATAACATAGTCCAGAAAGAAAATATTCTACATCCTATTTTGGTGAGTAGGGACTGGGGTCTTAAAACCCCCTCAGCAGCCATCTAAGATGAAACTATTAGTCTCTCCCTGTCCAGAGGAAAATGGAAAACACACTGAAGCAGTAAATCCAAAGGACTAGTAGATTGTGTAAACATCAGTCCCCTAGACCAGAAGAACTAGATGGTGCCCAGCTACCACTACTGACTGCTCTGACAGGGATCACACTAGACGATTCTGGATAGGTGGGGTAAGAAGGTGGAAGAAAACACAAAATCATAAAAGAAACCAGGCTTACTTGTTGCTGTTAGGGGCTGTTAGCGCCCCCACCCCGCACCCCAAGACTATAGCCCTTAGCTGCCCTTCAGGTCTGTAAATAAACTCATATTGTGATAGTTTTTTTGTGTGTGTGCCAACATGCTACCCGTAAGATATGGGTGTTTACCCTGTCACTCAGGTCACAGCTTGATGACCTCACTCGGAGATGCCACCAAGATAAATGACTCTCTGGAGGCAGGTCACTCTCTCTCTGCCCTCACCTTCAAGCCAGTGCGCCATGCTGAGACATGGGCCAGCCCTGTGATGCTTCCACCGCCATTTGATCCACACATCTTTTCACTCACTGGCTTGTGATCTTCTTGCACTTTGTATCATTGTGTGAGTCTGAAGAGGGATTGATGGACTAGTATCGGACTTATGAATTTGATTTGGACTAGATGGGGATGTTTTCCTTATATACAATTACTTCTTTATATAAAGCTCTTTCTTACACATATATGAGTATCCTAGGATTTGTTTCTCTAGTGAACCTGGCCTAACACATTATGGTACCTTGGGAGTGGAGCACTAGAGAAACAAATCATGAAGATGGAGAGTAGGTGCTTATCTGGCCTCTTCCTTATGGTAGTTTTTTTTTTTTTTTTTTTTGGCTAGTGGGAGGTCAGATAAGGCCAGCCTGTTTACTTGATTGTTTTCTGGAAAGGATTTGGGAAGTGAATGCTTTGATTTCTAGAATTTGATATTTAATTATACCTGCCTGAAATGGTGAGAATGAATGTGATTAATGTAAATTTTGAGCTCAGGGGGTAATGGCCCCTTGAACTTCTCCTCTGGGACCATGCTGTTTAGTCAAAATGGCTGTGAGGTAGTTAGTTTATTGTGCCAACCTGGCCGATAAACACAAGTGGGGTTAACTGAAGGGGGAGAGGGGGATAAATGGCTCAGTGACCCTCACCTTTCTAGTTCTCGGGTCTCTTGCTTTCTGATGGTAGGACCAGGGTACCACTGCCTTAGCAGCTCCCTGCTTCAGCTGGCAAGGCTCACTTCCTGCAAGACATCCCTGAGGAGAAGCCACATGGACCTACACCAATGCAGCCGTGGGTGCTGGAGCAGCTGTGGGAAGACCCCTGCCAGTGCTGAGATGCTTACACATTCACTGACTCAGCTTTTCTCCTGCAGTCGGCATCAATATGTGCGTTTTTGTGAGATGGAGGAGGACTTTGTAGATTAGTGTTGGACATATGGGCTAATGTTGGACTTGTGGGCTTGGGCATCACTGGGTTGGGGCATTTTCTTGATGTGCACTTACCCTTTATATAAAACTCTCTCTTATACATATGAGTTTCTGTGGATTTGCTTCTCTAATGTACCCAGACTAACACAGACTGACAGGACACTTGGCCCTGGCTTGATGGAGCTAGAGGCCTAAGGTTATATTGCACATGAATGGGATAGTTTAGATAAGAATTGAAGTTGACTGTTTTAAGAATGTGTTTGGGATCTGGCTGTACTATAATTATATTGACTTCTTCTACTTATTGTTACTAATATGTGATAAAAATGATTATTGGGAAGTATGAATAGAGAGTTTGTAAGCCTATCACCTTAAGCCTTAAATGAGATCTTTAAGGGGGATAGGACGACCTGCAAAGAAGGCTCTGAAAAGATAAGCTCCATCCAGTGCCTTGAGTGCTCAGTACTTAGCATTCAGAAAGACTTGCCATCCAGTCCAAATCAAATTCATAAGTCCGATACTAGTCCATCAATCCCTCTTCAGACTCACACAATGATACAAAATGCAAGAAGATCACAAGCCAGTGAGTGAAAAGATGTGTGGATCAAATGGCGGTGGAGGCATCACAAAAAAAGAGCATTTTGTCTTTTAGAGTTTTGAACTAGTGGTTTGCTCCTGAAGCTGGAAAACCCTGGAGACATGAAGGCATTCTCCTCGCTAGGACTGAGCGTTAAAGGAAGCCTGCGGGCAGCCTGCGTGCTCCCTAAGTGACCATCTGGATCCACTTGATCAATGGAAGTGAGAGAAAAGCAGCAATAGAGAGATGGGTTGAGTCTGGCCACTGACACCCATGGACCTAGTTCACAAGGACTAGAGAAGATGAGAGTGGTTTGGCTGGTCTGAAGTTTAAAGAGTTGTGTGGAACCCAAGCCTATGGCATGACCTAGCCCAAGGAGAGTTGTTGAGAATTTGTGATGGGGCTCATGGTCAAAAGGTAAGGTGACCTGTTGAGGCTAAGTGAAACAGACCACTTTGAGTTGACCAGAACCCAACCAGATGATAAGATTTTTGAGCCTGTGAAGTGGTGCGTATTGCTGCTGAATTTATGGACCGCCTGCCCCGATTTGATGTTGCTATGGATGTGGATGCACACGTTCCAACTACAACGAAGATTCTTCAGATCAAAGAAAATGCTTGTCTTCTCAGAGCACTGGGTTGATATAAGTGGGCAGAACAGAATTTGGATACCCCAAATGGGGGACATACAGGGATGAAGTGGCTGGCTTACAAACCTTCACAGGTGGGAGAATGTTGATAGGATGATAGGATTAGGGGGTAGGTGTTCACATAACTGCAGTTGACAGAAACAGAATATTTTTGTTTTGTTCACTTATAGAATATTGTGTTTAAGTGAGGCCGGCACATTTTTAGTTGTGTGCATTTTAGTTTAATCCTGTTGGACACAAATACGAATTTACTACTTTCCATCCAGAGGTGCCACCAGATAAATGGCTCTCTGGAGGTGGGCCGCACCCGCGCTGTCTTCACCTTCATGTCAGTGCGCCCCACTGAGACCTCGCCAGCCCCGCGTTGCTTCCGCCATTGGATCCACAAGATTTTTCACCCACCAGCCTGTGATCTTCCTGCCTTTTGCATCATTGTTTGTGGCTGCATGAGTCTGAAGAGGGATTTATGAACTTGTATCTGATTTATGGACTAGCATAGGACTTATGGACTTGATTTGGACTGGGCTGGGATGTTTTCCTTATATGCATTTCCTTCTTAATATAAAGTTCTTTCTTATGCATATATGAGTGTCCTTGGATTTGTTTCTCTAATCAATCCAGCCTAACACACACATCTACAGCTCAATTTTCCACCAACAATAGACAGATCTACAAGGGGACCGATTATAGTGAAGAATGCACACTTTAGAATAAACAGGGCAGCATTTACCCAGTGACAAAGCTGAGAAAGATTAGAAGAGGAGGAGGAATGGAAACCAGAGCTACGGGAGGACGTGTGCTCAGTGACGTGATATTGTTAGGATTGCAACCAATGACACAAAACAAAATGCATGTGAATTATTTCATGGAAAACTTATCTGCTCTGTAAACTTTCATCAAACAAAATTTGGATGTAAACTTCCATCACAGTAATTTTTTTTTAATCCTTTTTCAAATGAGGTCAAGGTAGGAATAGCATAGACCAGCCTAGGAAAGTTTATAAAAGTGCAAAGCCTGGGCATCGTGAAAGTGACCATCATAGGCTATGTGCTTTATCCTTGTGGGGAAAATAAAGCCACACTGCGTTCAGGCAATTTGTAAGCAGTGCTTAATGTGTTTCCGATGTGGTCCAGGATGACCGTCTTTGGGCAAATACTGAAAGCGTGGACTCAGTGTGAAACAGATTTATTCTTCTGCTGGCCCCAAGGCTGCCAACCTTGGCAGCTCACACTTGCCTATCTACCAGGCCCTCACTCTCTGGGGACAGGGACAGCCAAAGGGCCTCTTTGCTCTGCACTCTCTGGTTCTAGAGTGTGGTAACTTCAAGCTGTTTGGGCTCTGGTATAGGGCTTGCTGAGTGAACCTGGGCAAGCCTTAGACCTCTAATCCCTAATCCTGGAGACAGGATGGGTGTTAAGGTGCCTTTCAGGGGACAGTTAATTCTCTGAAGGCTTCTCAGAGGGAGCCTTGATACCACTGGTGGTAGACAGAGAACATGTGGTTTCTTCTCCCTCTCTCGGACCCTGTGAGGCACAGAGCACACAGGGACACATGCCTGTGGCCTGGGACACTCAGAAGTGGCCCAATTTCAGGTGGCAGGGCATTTTACCTGAGAAGTGGGCTGAGAAGGGGCTGAGGAAGGACATTTGACAATGGTAAGAAGGGGGGGGGGCAGCCATGGCTTCCAATCACTGCAGGACTACTCCAACCCTACTTTGGAAGGATCAGGGTGGAGGTGGGATGAGGGAGGCAGCCAGGGCAGCTACAGAGGGACACAGGAAGGGGAAGGACATCTGACCAGACCTGTTCTTAGGTGCCACGCTACCTGCTAAAGGCCCCTAGCGCTGGGTATGTGGATGCCAGGTGCTGTCTGGTTTTTCTGAGAGACTCGGGGCCCAAGGAGCTGCATCACCAGTGAGCGGGGAGTCGGGGAGCAAGGGCCAGGACCAGTGTGGAGCGGGCAGAAAAGGCAGGCTCAGGAAGAAGAGCTGAGAGGGGAGGGCTGGGAGACACAGAGCTTGCTGCCAAATGTTGTGCATTTCATGTCTACCGTGTCAAGCAAGTGAGGGCCAAGGCGGTGCACTTATTTATGCACAGGGAATTACATCTGGGAGTATACCCCATGCTCCTGAGAATGACCCATGTAGCTCGGGGCCCTGCATCCCTATCCAGGAGTTTCCCAGAGCCCATCCCAGCCTCTCACCAGGGAGCTCCTCCCGCCACTGATGGGGCCATTTCCAAACAAGGCTGCCTGCACTCAGCGAGCTCTGTCTCTCAGAGGTTTATACTGCAATGTACTTGGCTTTGGCACCAATTCATTTTAATCTTCTTTAGGAGAAGACTTATAAACACAAGTCCAAGGATCTGAGCACTCCACAGGGCTAGGGAGAGTGGTTAATACCAAGTTTGTGGATGGCTGCTCTGGGAAGCTGGCCAGGCTCAGGTTAGTCCCCTTCAAGGAGCCCGAATTGGGAAACTTTGTGCAATCGCCACCCCCAGGGCAGTTCTGTCTGCAAAAGGAATGCAGGGCCCGATAGCACCGAGCAGAGGGATTAGCTGAAACTTGTAGCCTGAATACTCACTTCTGGACTACTGAGTTTCGCTGGCCAGAGGCAATGCCTTCCATGGGCACTCAGCAAGCAGCCTGCTAAAGATCCCTAGATGGGAAAGTTTTCTCCTAAACGAATCTTTATTTGAAAAAGAAAGGAAGCATCTTGGCTCTCAGGCCCAAAGAGTTCTAAGTACAGAAAAGCAGCACTAAGCCGATCCCCATCCTTGCCCAAAGACCATACACACTCAGAATTCCTGGGCATTCAGGACACTTACAGATTTGCTCCTTGGGGGCTCCTCAAATTTTTCTGATGAGAACTGACGGAAGCCCAAGTCCCAGGTCCTATATGGCGAGAGCTGTGATGGATGATGGATGCCCTAGGGGTTCCATCTCCTCTAAGAGCGAGCATTAGACAGGGAAAACGAATGCTGTCCAGTTCTTTCAGACTCACAGCAACCCCCAAGGAGAGAGTAGGACTACTTCCCAGATCTTCCACTGCTAGCAATTCTCACGGAGGCAGGCTGCCTCAACCTCGTCCTACAGAGTAGCTGGAACAGTGAACAGCCAAGTGCTTCCTCACCAGCCTCCTTAAACCGATAGACAGATCACTACTATCGAGTTCCCTGGCTCAGGGAGACCTGACGTATGGCAGAAAGCACTGTTGCCTGATCCGACGCCATCCTCCCAATTGCCAGCACGCTCCATCTCCAGGTTGTAGGTGCCGGGCCAAGGTAGCTCACCATCAGTCCCTCTCGCCCTCACTGGCCCGCTGCACCACTAAACACCAGGTCTTCCTCCAGGGATCGATCCCTCCTAATGATGCACCCATTGCAAGCAAATCAGACACTCTTCTGTTGTGATCCACAGTTTCCAATGGCTAATTGTTGGTAGTAGATCACCGATCACCAGGCCTTTTTTTTTTGTCTGTTTTAGCCTGAAAGATCCACTGAAACTTGCCCCCACGGGTAGCCCTCTTGGTGTTACCAGTAGCATTGCTTACTACACCATAGCAACATGCAGCCTAGATGGGCAGAGGGAGTCTCAGCTGTTAGATTAGAGAGGTTCCAACTCCCCCACTCTCACGTCCCCCTGCAGGAGGCAGCAGGGGCCTGGGGAGAAACAGAGGCAATGTGACAGTGACAGCAAGGCACCCTGAGAGGTGGGGACATGCCCTAATGGGAAACCCAGCTCAGCCTTGCTTCCTCAGGAAAACAGAGCCCACACTTGTGACGGGACCACCTGCTCTGCCCATACCACCCGGTGCACGTGAGGGCAGGCTGGGCCGCAGTCTGGATCTCGAATGCTGGCCCAGGGAGCTCACTGTCCCGAGCCTTTTCCATATTTGCCACCAATGAGCCATGGTGCAGAAAGCAGCCGTACACAGGGGGGTGAACGAGATACAGATTGCGGTTTCTCCTTGTTTCTAACTAGGTTGTGACCATTTGGATAGCTTGTCTGAGATCCCAGCAGCAAGTCTGTGTCCTCTTGGAGTCCCTGCGTGGGATAAGCAGTTAACGCATTTGGCTGCTAACTGACAGGCTGGAGGTTCAAGTCCACCCAGAAGTACCTCGGAATAAAGAGCTGGCAATCTCTCTCTGAAAGTCAGCCGCTGAAAACTCCATGGCCCCGTTTTGCTGTGCACACGTGGGGGCAGTTAGTTGGCGATAACTTGACAGCAACTGCTTTGGGTTTGCACCTGCTTTGGGGCTGGGTTTTGCTGCTCAAAACTCATCAGCCTTGGTCCTTATGTGAAAAAATGTGAGAGCTCCTCCCATGTACGTGCCTTTTAAGTTTCTGGAAGCTGTCTCCAAATCATTGAAGCGAGAGACAGTCCCACGTCTAATGATTGGAAGATGCTGTACTGAGAAGATACCTCTCTCTGAGGACCTAGCACATGGCTAGGGACCTTCTTCGCCTGTTGGGGGTATGGAAGGAGAGGGTCCGTTAGCTTGTCCTGCTATTTTCACTGATACAGATGTGCCTGGGTCCCCTCCTTTGTAAAACGGGAGGCATGTCCTTGTTCTAAGACAGCTAACGACTAAATGAACCGTGACCGAGAAAGGACAGGCAGGTCCTGCAGCAGTGGGGTTCAACGATCACATGTGGGAGCCATTGCTGACGTCAGCGACTGCGCAGGGGTGAAGTGACGTGTGGGCACGCGCTGCGGGCCTCCCTGCCATCATCATGACCCTCAGCCTCTCTCAGCACTCCTTGTTGGAGCGTGTTCCTGGTGTTGTGCTTACCTTGGTTTCTGGTGGGAAAATTCCTCCTAGCCAGTCGTTTAGCAGTCAGGACAATCCCTAATGGCTAAGCCAACCCAAAACAAATGCGCTGCCGCGGAGCCGGCTCCGCCAATTCCCAGCGACCTCACAGGTCACAGCAGGACAGCCCCGTGGGTTTCCGAGGCTATACATCTTTAGGGGAGTAGACAACTTCATCTTTCCCTGAAGAGCGGATGTGATTCAAACACTACGGCACGAGGGCTCCGGGCTCCGTGGGGAGCTCCGAGCATTTACGTAGAATTCACCTTGAGTTAGGTGGGGCTTTTGGGTAAGCAAGCCTTGGACTTCAACTGGAAGGCCCAACTTTCAAACCTGCCAGCATAACCCCAAGAGGGCAGGCAGCCTCATCCATGGAGAAGGTAGTGGGTTTGAAATGTAAACCTTCTAGTTAGCAGCCTAGTGCCTACCCCACTGCGCCACCAGGGCTCCTGCCTGGTAGCCCTAGACTTTGAATCACTTATAATCTGTGTTTAAAGCACTCAACCCAGAGGCCTCATGCAGAGGCCACCCCTTTCCTAAAACGAAAAGCCAATTGCATCTGTGCCAACTCCTTGCCACTGGGAGTGGTTTTCTTCAGATCCTTCACCTTTGTACCACTCATGGGCTCTGGTGGCATAGTGGTTATGCATTGGGCTGTGATCCGCATGGTTGGCAGTTTGAAACCACCAGTAGGTCCAAGGGAGAAAGACTGGACTTTATATTCCTGTCAACAGTTACAATTTCAGAAACTCACAGCAGGTTGCTATGAGTCAGCCCTGACTTGAGGACAGTGAGTGTTGTGCTTCTTACACATTCCAGACACACTGGCAGGTCTGCTTCACGGGTACAGGTCACCTCGTGCCCCCATCAGCTGCAGAGGCTGAGGCAAGCTGCCCCAGCCTCCTCCCACAACTCCTCCCCGAGCTCCCTTTGCCCTTCCATGTCCCTTGTCTTTCCCAAACACTGAAGACTCTTTGGTGGGCTTGAGGGATAAGAGATCGGAACGAAAGGGGGGATTATGTAGCAACGATCCCTACGATATAGCATAGTGGTAGAGAATCTTGGGAGGGGCTGCTGGGCTCAGATCTCTGCCACTCACTGGCAGAGATAAATTACCAAACTTCTCAGGTAAATTACCAAACTTCTCAGGGCCTCAGTTTCTCAATCCCCCAAATGGCAATAATTGCACCCACCTCACAGGTTTTTGTGATAATTGAGTTGAAGAATGTAAGACAGCTAGACCCACACCAATACACATTGGAAGCATTAGTTATTGCTACGGTAAAGCCATTCAATTCTCACAGCATCTGTATCAAGCAGGTATTATTACCATCTTTGTTTTATAAGGGCATCTTTCTTCATGTAGCTAACCTGGAATTGTCTCTGGTTATATCAAAGCAGAGTGTGCTATGGCATAAAAGTATTGTAGGGCACACCTTCTAGTGGTTTGGAGCCAATTCACGCAACCAGGTGAGAACGTTAGGTGAGATGTTGGCTAACTTCTTGGCAAAGGGGGCCTTTGGCTTTAACTGTCCCTACGTGACTAGATATATACTCTCCTAGTGTAAAGGCTCAGGACCCTCTACTTGTCATGACCGATCACTCCAGTGAAGAACAGAAAGGATCTGAAAACCGTCTATTCGCATTCTCGTTCATGAGGTCAAAAATTATGGATCTAGCCAATTTCAGTTCATTATAATTACTTAGAGAGACTTCACATAAATGCCCAGAGTTCTGCCTTCTCTTGAAAAACACAGACTTTAGATCCACCCGTATAAGCCTGCACTCACCTGGCAACGGTGGCTGGAGTGGAGCTGCCCACTTCCAAAGGGGCACAAGGTCTCTGGCTGGCCAGAGTGTTGCCCTTGCCTTTCTCACGCTAGGCCAGGGTTAGTCGCCACGTGTCGGTCAGTACCCTTGCTGCTGCTCCTATTTGTTACCAGTACCTGCTTTACTCATGCTGCTTCTTTCTGTAGACCTTCCGTTTCTACGTAGTCTATGGTTTCTTTGAAGCATGCATTGTCAGTGATGTATTAACAACTATCGAATGGAAAGCTCTGTATTAAAAGAATGCTATGCACCAAAATGCTGGCTGCTCTTCTGACAAAAGTGCTTGGGAAGGAAAGCTGACTATGATGCGCAGGGTATTCTAGGGCGGGCGGGCTAGGAAGGTCATTGGCACAGTGCTCAAAGCTCTAGGAAGTCCGAATGATGTTCACCCAGATGACAGACTGGTACCCTCTCCCGGAGCTCGTCCATGTACCAGGCGCCCACTTGGTTCATCAAGACCCACTTCACGTTCTCCCTTGGGTCAAGTCTCCTTGTTTAGGTCCAATGCCTGCTTCCTGACCCAAACCCCAAGCCTTCTAGATACCCATTGGTGGTAGTTCCATAATTTCATGTCAACTTGAGAAGTGTAGGGGCGGAGTCTAGCCTGTCAATCAGGTCACAGTACGATGATGCCTCCTTGTGGGCCTGGCCTTCTTAGGAGGATTCTGGGAATTTCCTCTGTCTCTCTGCCTTCTTCTTCCTGTTGACAAGCCATGCGGAGACTTGCTGAGCCCTATGAGAGTCTCTCTCTCTCTCTCTGTTTCACCTTCCTGCTGTTGAGTCGACTGGACAGCTGCCAGAGCCACACTGAGACCTGAAAGAGCCCTGGAGATGCTTCCACCACAACTGGATCCACAAGACTTTGCAACCTGGATCCACAAGACTTTGAACCTGGATCCACAAGACTTTGAAGTCTGTGATCTTTCTTCATTTTACTTCATTGCATGTGCTGCATGAGTCTGAAGAGGGGTTTATAGACTAGTATCAGACTTATGGACTAATATCAGACCTATGGACTTGATCAGGACTGGGCTGGGATGTTTTCTTAATATACAACTACTCTTTGATGAACAGCTCTCTCTCACACCTATATGAGTGCCATTGGATTTGTTTCTTTAGTCAACCTGGCCTAATACACCATTTAATGCTTTCTGGAATGCTGTGCTTCATTTTACTTAGTAAGTAAATATTTTTTATCTGTAGTGAACAACAACATTAAAGAACCCACAAAAAACAAAAAACAAAAGGTCACTACAATATGTGTTCCCCCATCAAAAGAGGCATTTTGTATGCCCTGAGCTCAGGGTGACAGATTGAGAAATTCCCAAAGCTCCCTGCTCTACTATTATGTACAATTAGGAAAAGCCATATAGGTCATAAAGGGGTCCTTCGGGGTCCTGAAACGCTGTGAGTTCATCTGGATCAAAAGCTTGGCCCTGCGAGAGTCTGGAGTAGTGTTCTAACATGATAGCTTTGTTGCCACATAGACGCAAAACAATCCTTAAAAATAGATCCCCTTTGAAAGCAAAGCAGATTTCCCTATAGGCCCAGCACGGATTCTCTGGGACTGCTGATAGCTGTTTGGATGCAGATGAGATATATTTAAAAGGGAAAGATTGGGAGGAGACTACACACCAAAGGGCTCTGGGAACACACACAGGGACACAGCTGCAGAAGACTGGACACCCCAACAAAGGCTCTCCAAAGAGTGCCAGGGGACCGCTCTGCCATCCCAGCTCACAGGCAGAGGCAGCAAGCAGGTCTGTACCCTCCTCCCTTGCCCCCCCCCCTCCCTGAAGGCCAACTCTCACCATGAAGCTCAGGCCTTCCGGATGTGACAGCCGCCTGGGCCACAAAGCGTGCAGAGTCAGCTGCCTCTTCTTGAGAGGGGTATTTACTCAGGACGATGAAGTGGGCCTGTCAGCACAAAGAGAAGAGACGAGTACTTTAATATAGCTTGGCAGCAGTGACCCTGTCCTTGCAGGGACAAGAGCTGGACAAAATGATTTATGTGGAAACACAGCCATGGGAGGACTGGATTTAAAAAGCATCAGATTGTAAAGAGAGTCCTGGACTCTGATTCCGGATGGCTTGATATTGTGGTTGGGACCAACCATTGACATCAAGAGAATTCTGCCTCATGGTGACCTTAAAACCTTATAGGACAGAGTAATGTGTGACCATTGGGTTTCCATGGCTGCAAAATTTCTTTAGAATAAACTGGCATTCTGTGATGCTTACCTTTCAGACACAATTGCTGAAGACAAAATGGGTGCATAAGCAAAGGTGGTGAAGAAAGCTAATAGTGCCAGGCTATTAAAAGATATAGCATCTGGGTTCTTAAAGGCTTGAAGAAGCCTTGAACAAGCAGCCATCTAGCAAGGAAGCAACAAAATCCACATGGAAGAAGCACACCAGCCTGTGTGATCATGAGGTGTT
Source organism: Echinops telfairi (assembly GCF_000313985.2). Taxonomy (NCBI): domain Eukaryota; kingdom Metazoa; phylum Chordata; class Mammalia; order Afrosoricida; family Tenrecidae; genus Echinops; species Echinops telfairi. Next base: position 1,769,691 of record NW_022111309.1, on the reverse strand, counting down.
GACAGCATCAGGTATCAGGCATCAAAGACCCAAAACAAACAACATTGATGCTAATGAGGGGGTCGGAGGGGAGAGCCACAGATCCTCTGTACACAGTTGGACATCCCCTCACATAATGGTGACAAGGAAGGGTGAGTCAGCAAGGGTGTGGTATAGCACCAACAAAACACATTCCTCTAGTTTTTAATGGCTCCCCCACCCCCACTATCACGACCCCAGTTCTACCTTACAAATCCAGCTAGACCAGAGCATGTACACTGGTACAGATAAGAGCTCTCTCTCTCTCTCTTTTTTTAAAAGAAGTTCCTTTTAATATAGGAAAGAACTAGGAGGCAAAGGGCATTTATAGAGGTCTAAATACAGGCATGTACTTATGTAAATATATTTATATATGATGGTGGGGAAATAGATCTATGTGCATATAGTTATAGGTTTAGTATTAAGGTAGCAGATGGACATTGGGCCTCCACTCAAGTACTCCCTCAATGCAAAAACACTTTGTTCTATTAAACTGGCATTCTCTGATGCTCACCTTCCTGACACAATCACTGAAGACAAAGTGGGTACATAAGCAAATGTGGTGAAGAAAGCTGATGGTGGCCGGCTATCAAAAGATACAGCATCTGGGGTCTTAAAGGCTTGAAGATAAACAAGTGGCCATCTAGCTCAGAAGCAACAAAGCCCACATGGAAGAAGCACACCAGCGGTGTCAATGGGATGAGGTATCAGGCATCAAAGAACAAAAAAATCGTATCCATGTGAATGAGGGGGCGTGGGGAGTGGAGACCCAAAGCCCTTTTGTAGGCAGCTGGACAGTCCCTTACCGAAGGGTCGCAGGGAGGAGACGAGCCAGTCAGGGTCCAGTGTAGCAATGATGAAACATACAACTTTCTTCTATTTCTTTAACATTGCCCCCTCCCCCATTACCATGACCCCAATTCTACCTTACAAATCTGGCCAGACCAGAGGATGTACACTGGTACAGATAGGAGCTGGAAACACAGGGAATCCAGGACAGATGAACCACTCAGGACCAATATTGAGAGTAGCCATACCAAGAGGGAAAGGGGAAGGTGGGGGAGAAAGAGGGAACCGATCACTGTGATCTACATATAATCCCCTTCCTGGGGGACGAACAACAGAAATACAGGTAAAGGGAAACATTGGACAGTATAAGACATGAAAAAAATTATAAATTATCAAGTGTTCGTGAGGGAGGGAGGGTGGAGGAGGAAGGGGAAAAATTAGGAGCTGATACCAAGGGCTCAAATAGAAAGAAAATGTTTTGGGAATGATGATGATGACAAATGTACAAATGTGCTTGACACAATGGATGGATGTATGGATTGTGATAAGAGCTGTACGAGCCCCCAATAAAATGATTTTTTTAAAAAGAGCTCTCAATACATGGAATCCAGGGCAGATAAACCCCTCAGGAACAGTAGTGGGAGTACCATGAGGGGAAGGGGGACGGTGGAGGGAGAAGGGGACAATGGGGAAACAGATTGCAATGATCAATGTATTACCCCCTCAATCCCAGGGGGACAAACAACAAAAACATGGGTGACAGGAGACAGCAGATGGTGTAAGATATGGAAATAATAATAATTTATCAAGGGTTTACGAGAGTGGGAGAGTTGGGGAGGGAGGGAAAAAAGAGGAACTGATACCAAGGGCTCATGTAGAAAGAAAATGTTTTGAAAATGATGATGGCAACATATGTACAAATGTGCTTGATACAACTGATGTATGAATTATTATAAGAGCTGTAAGAGCCCCCAATAAAATGATTTTATTTTTAAATGATTTATTAAAAAAAAAACTCTTTTGTGGGAGCAGGTTGCCAGGCTTTCTCCTGCCCTGTGGATTTGAACCACTGACACTGTTAGTAGGGGAACATGAACCCTGCAACATCAAGACTCCTTGGGTCAGGCCCTATCACTCAGAAAATTCTCTAAAGATCTATGAATCCCATGAACAGGAACTAATGATCTAATAGCCTTCCAAATAAAACACTACTATTCACCTGCCTGTCAACATTCAGAGTTTTAAAAATACAATTAGCAATGTTTACTTCATCAGGTAAACAGATACTTAAAATCACCTACAATAGAGGGCATGAGCTATAAAGAAAAGGAGGTACTACAGAAGTAGAAAATACGGTGAGAGAATACAATGCAGTGATACGGCAGGGTTGGTAGTTTGTAATTAATCGCCACGGGAGTGGTAGAAATACTAAACTTCTCCAGTCCCAAGGGGGGTGAGCCAAAGACCAAATGCAAAATGAGCCAGTCGACTTGGCGATTTTCCCCTTCATCAACTTCCCCAAACCCTCTGCCTGTGCGTGGACCACGACTCAAGGTGACCCCATGCATGCAGAGCAGAACCATGCTCCAGGGCTTTCTTGGCAAAAATCTTATCCAGGTAGGTCTCTGGGTCTTTCTTCCATAGTGCTACTGGGTAGGTTCGAACCACTAACCTTTCAGTTAGGAGCCAAGAGCAAAGCATTATGTCACCTGAGACCATAACTATCTCTGCAGCACACTACCTAAGGAGAGCAGCCGCTGTGAGGCCAGAAAAGATGCCACTCATATTGTCTGGAGACGTTGAGCACACTCTACTTTAGAAGGATCAAAACTCAAATTTTAAAAACGTGTGATATTTTGCCTCTACTGACCATAATGGAGCAGAATGGGTTAAATATGTCTCCATCAAAATTATTTTCAAAAGGATAATTACATGTTCTAAAAGTTCGCTGAGTCATCTTTTGCCCTGGAAATAAGAAGCAAAGTTTTCCAAGAGGACAACTCACTCACAGTGTTGAGAGTGGGTCCTGGAAGCTAAGTGTATCATGAAATTTTCATAGCTGTAATTATATTTTCCTGCATAAGCAGACTCTTGTCATTCATTATTCACTTCAGAAACACAATCTCTAATTCACTGTTCGATATTCACGAAGCTTCTACAAACTCTATGCTGGCAGGAGCAGGGACAACCGTGTTTACAATGTCCCATGTTAGCATCTCAGGTATTCAGTGACATTAAATTCAGTTGTGTCGAATTTAGTCCTATTCAATTACCTTTACTTTAATTTCTGAATGCTTTATGTCACAGCTATTGGGTTAATATTACGAAATTACACACACACATACACACACACATTAGGCCAGGTCTTGAGTTTTATTTAATTTATTTATTTAATTGGTAAATATTTCCTTTCTTTTTTTCTTTTTTAAACCATGAGAGCTCACCCGCAACAATGTGTGGAGGCTTCATCTTTTCTACGCTAACAGACACAGCCTTCCCTAGGAGTGAACCTCTCTCTCCCGTCAGCACTTTCAGTGACTTCACCGTCCATAATCAGCCTGCTTCTGCCAGGCAACGAAGGGATGGGTTAACAGAGGAAAGAGTTCTCCTCCCCAACATCATGACCCCAATTCTACCTTACAAATCTGGCTAGACCAGAGCATGTACAAGGGTACAGATAAGAGCTGGAAACACAGGGAATCCAGGACGGATAAACCCCTCCGGACCAATAATGAGAGTAGGGATACCAGGAGGGGCAGGGAAAGGTGGGGGGATAAAGGAGGCATGGATCACAATGATCTACATACAACCCCCTTCTGGGGGACAGACAACAGAAAAGTGGATGAAGGAAGACAGCAGTCAGGGTAAAATATGAAAAAAAAAAGGATAAATTATCAAGGGTTCATGAGAGAAGGAGGGCGGGGGAGGGGGGGAAAGAGCTGATACCAAGGACTCAAGGAGAAAGAAAATGTTTTGAAAATGATGATGGCAGCATATTTACAAATGTGCTTAACACGATGGATGGATGGATGGATGGATGGTAATAAGAGCTGTACGAGCCCCCAATACAATGATTTTTTAAAAAATAGATGGAGTTCAATAAAATAATTATTAGAAAATGCTTTTATTGTGGTAAATATGTAATAAAACATTTGTTTTTCTTGTAAGGATAATTTAGTGATGTTATGTTCATCATGTTATGCAACCATCACCATTATCTGTTTCCCAAAATTTCCATAGCCTTTTCTATAGAAGAAATTCCAGGAGGAGAGTCAGCGATGTGAGGGCTAGCAACCCCCAGGTGCTTTGCCATCCCAGGCCAACACAGCGAGGGGCAGAGAGAGGTGCTTGCTGGAGCTCAAGCTGCCACTTCCTGTAGAGGGACCAGCCTACCTGCAGGAACTTTGGGGAGATGCCCTAAGGGGTAAAGACCGTATCCTCACGCTCTTCTCCCTGTCCAGAGTGAAGGGGAAGAGCACTGGTACAGGGCTTAAGGCAGCCAACGAAGCACAGAACAAGACTAAGAAGACAATCGAGTGGAGCCGGAGGGGTGAACTGAAAACATCCAGCAAATGCTTGGCTTCTCAGGGTCTTGAGAGGCCCATTTTCTCTGGCTCCTCAGCCATCATACTTAGGGCCATGGTCTCATTGAATCAGTGCTACCTCTGGGTCCTCCAACTCACAGCTGCCCTCTGACCAGTCCAGTCCCTCCGGGCAGCGTCTAGTCCGATCCTCACTCTCCATCTGCTCCTCCTGCTATCCTTTTCAGTCCATCCTTCCACACTTCATATGTAGACTTGCATTTTTATAACGGTGAAATATGTAAAATAAAATTTACCATTTACATCATTTTGCAGGCATAATTCAGTGACATTAAGCTCACCATGTTGTACAATCATCACTATTACCTGTGTCCCAAGGCCTCTACCACCCTTAATAGAAACTCAGTGCCCCTTATGTATTATCTCCCTAGTTCCTCCTCCCTCCCACTGTGATAATAACCAACAAAATTTGCCTTTCTCTATACCTATGGCTATTCTGGACCTTTCGGATAAGTGGGACTAATATTTGTCCTTTTGTGCCTGGCTTATTTCACTCAGTGCAATGCTTTCAATTTGTGGACACCTTATTAGAGCATCAATTATCTTTGTGGCTGAGTAGTATTCCATTGTATGTATATACCACATTTTGTTTTCCTAAATGCTCCTTAAAAAGCAATCTATCCTCAAATATGTTTCACTATCATTATCTGTAATGAAAACATTCTCACCTCAACTGAGGAGTTATCTTGAAAAGGTGGAAAATGGGGTCCATCTACAGGTCCACTCATAGGAGAATGACAATGTTGCAGTTTATTGATCAGTGACTGAAGTTTACCGACATGCACCAAGGTGCTTCAAAAAGTTCCACTATCTTCTAATCCATCTTTCCGTGGATTTTTTGAAGCACCTTTGCATTAGCATGGTTGCTGTTAGGTGCCATCGTGCTGGCTTTGGAGCATAGGGCCCGTATGCATAACAGAAAGAAACACTGCCCAGTCCTGTCCTGTCTTCACAAGTGCTATGTTTGAGCCCATTATTGCACCCACTGTGTCAATCCGTCTCGTCCAGGGCCTTCTGCTTTTTCACTGTCCCCCTACTTGATCAAGCATGGTCTCTCTGACGACATGTCCCAAGTGTCACGATCCTCATCTATAAGGAGCACTGACTGTACTTCTTCCAAGACAGATGTGTGTGTTCTTTTGGCAGTCCATGCTACTTTCAATATTCTTCCCTAGTACCATAATCCAACTGCATCAATTCTTGTTCAGTCTTCCATACTCAATGTCCAACTTTCACAGGCATACGAGGCAAAATGACATCCTTGCTCCTCAATGCTTTAAAGAGGCCTTGTTCAGCAGATGAACCCAACGCAATGTGTTCCCTGATCTCCTGACTGCTGCTTCCATGAGCGCTGACTGTGAATCCAAGCAAGATGCAATCCTGAACCACTTCCATCTTTTCTCTGATCATCATGATGTTTCTTACTGGTCCAGTTGTGAAGAGTTTTGTTTTCTTTACATTGAGTTTTATTCCATACTGAATCTTTGATCTCTATCAGCAAGTGCTTCAACTCTTCCTCCATTTTAGCGTGCAAAGTTGTGGCACCTGCCTATCAAAGACTATAAATAAGCCTTCTTCCAATACTGATACATTGTTCTTTTTCATATAATCCAGCATCTCTGATTATTTGCTCAGTGTACAGACTGAGTAAGTACGGTGGGAGGATACCACCCTGACACACACTTTTCCTGATTTCAAACCTGTTCTGTGTGAATGCCTGCCTCGGGAGCCATGCACAGGTTCTGCACGAGCACAGTGACGTGTTCTGAGAACACTTCAGAAACATCACATCACATACAAAGGACGCAACCACCACCACAGCCCCACTGACGTTTAATGGTTCTCTGTTTATCTGTTTCTTAAGTAGAAGAACTTCTTTTATTCCAAACAAAATCTTGCCTAGTTCCGTGAGAGTAGAAATGCGCTCACGGAAGTAGGCAGAAGGCCTGGTCGGCTGGCCACTTGTTCCCACCCAGCAGCCCAGGAAGCATACCCATGGAACATGAGGGCTTGGGTGAGACTGCTGTACACACCGGTCTCATTCCAGACTGAGTGGAAAGGAAGCTGACAAAGCTAGTGATTAGATTACATGATCTTTGCAAACTATACTACTGCTTGTGATTGTGGAACAACACTTCATTTGCTAAGAGAATATAACTACCCCTATATTTATCAGGAGCCCTGGTGGTGTAGTGGTGTATACATTGGACAGCGAACAGCAAGGTCAACCGTTGGACTGTACCAGTGGCCCTGAGGGAGAATCAATGCTATTGGGTTCTACGTCCATAAAGATTATAGCCATAGAAACCCAAAGGGGAAGGAAGTTCTGTGGGTTACTATGAGCAGAATCTATGAGACGACAGTGGGTAAGTTATATTCACCTGAGAATACTTAGGATGAGGAGTTAGTTAAGAGAATTTTCAGGAGCCAAGGCCAAGCTTGCTTCTCCTGGCTCGCAGGAGCTCATGGACTGTCTGTCTGTGACCTGACGCTTGACTGAACATGCTCCTGCTCCCCATTACCCATGCACCTCTCCAGGCTCCTCTTTCCTTTGGTTCCCTGAAGTGCTTTCAGTGTCTTACAGTTGTATGTTCAACTGGTATCTTGAAGCTACGAAAGGGTGCTAATTATTTCTAATTCTGGTAAGCTACTAGCATGTACTGTGTTTAAATAAATACACGAAGGCTTTATTATCCCACACTGGGCAAGGACCTTAGTGGAAAACTACCCCGTTGGCTCCTGTCAACATACCAACAGCTGGTCCATCCAAGGGCTTGTGTGCCTCTCTGTGGAAACCATGATTCAATGCCAATATGGTTGCCAGTAGACATGCAGGGCCAGAGCTGACAGGTACTTATCTAACTAGATCTGTCCCCTCGGATTTGTGAAACGTGTACTGCTTCCTGAGGGAAAGTGTGGTGACTAGGGAAAGGATGAGCAGGCTGACCCCGACATGTGCACACTCAAAACACAGGGCGGAGTCTCGGTGATTTTTTTCCCCACTTCACAATGAGAAGGGGGGTTTACTGGCATAGAGAGGAATGTAGTCCTTCCAAAATCAGAGTGAAAAATAAGCAAGTCCCTGAAGGCAGCTATGTAGTTAAGTATACTTACACTCTGGAGACCCGGTGGTCGGTCCATGGGCCAAGTGTGGGACTGCTAAGTCAACGGCTGGAGTTTCAAACCTAAGAGCCACTCAGGTGAGGAAGATGAGGTAATCAACTGCCATAAAGATTGACAGCCTGGGAATCCTGTCGAGCAGTCTGACTCTGACCTACAGGCTCGGCTTTAGGCTCACCTGGTGGTGACAATGAAAACTAAAGAGTCACCTTGTATGTAGTCCAGTCCTCCTCCTGGTGACCCATGTGGGTCAGAGGGGAGTGCTTCACATGGCTCTCAAGGTTGTGAGCTTTCAGAACAAAGTCACGGGCCCCTCTGTTAGAGTACCTCCGGTGGGTTCCAACGCTTGGCTTTTCGGTTAGGACTTGAGTGCTGACCTGGTCCAGCCACAGTGTCTAAGGCATCTGGCGAGCTAGCACTAGGGAGAGGTAGGCTCTCACTGCTATCTAGACGATTCTGACTCAGAGCAACACTATAGGACTGGGGACACCTGTCTCTGGGTTTCCATGGCTGTACATCTTTATGAGAGAAGAAAGCCGCGTGTGTCTGGTATAGCTGACGGCACAGGGGCATCAGTGACACCCTAACTACCACGTAGTTCAGAGTCAGATTGGCCTCCTTGGACCAGAGGCAGGTATCTTGTTGTTAGGTGCCATTGAGGGGTAACCCAAGCCAAACCAACTCTCATTAAAGAAGCCTCAGTGCATATTAAGATCTCTGTCCCAGGCAGGGCGTCTCTGCCACAACACTCACAGGCTGATGCAATTTCTCTAGAACCTACATCTTAGGCATGGTGTGGGAACATATTACACACATGTATGATTGCCTGATTTAGACCTGACAAACGTGTGATACTTCACGTGCAAAAAAAAGATGGGGGTGGGGGGTGGGGGTGTCTAAGGCTGTCCTCCTCTGCTCCTTACCAGGCCAGAGTAATAAACTCCCTTGCCTCAATTTGGTGTCCTTATAAGTCATAGGCCACTGTGCTAACAACTGTGAAGCGTGAGCTTGCAATGTATCTGACTGACTAGCTGGGAGGCTGTGTATCTGTCCCTCTCGGGCCTGCCAAGCTAGCCATCCGCCTGTCTCCCCAGCTCTAGGCTGAGGTCTTATGCAAGATGGAGTCAGGGTGCAGCCCATGGTGACCACTGCTTTTCCTCTCCCATCCTGGCCAGTAGGCAAGCCTTGCAGGGCCCCACTGACCACTGAGAAGCAGGGTTCTTAGAGAGCATCTCTGAGGAAAGTGGTGGAGTGGAGAGTCCTGAGGGAGGGCAGATGGGCTAGATCACAGGGAAGTCACTGAATGTCGAGCGCTTGCAAAAACTGGGTTCTAAGGATCCCCAAAGGCGCTCTGGTGGCATTCTGAACTACTGCTGGACGTGGTTCAAACCCACCAGCCTTTCCCCAGGAAAACGACAAAGCTTTCTGTTTCTGTCATAAGTTACAGTCTCACAGGGCCGGCCCCAACCAGAACCAGCCTGACCCCCACCCTGGAAGTGTGTGCCACAGAGAACGGCAATAGACCTTCTGGTGGGGAAAGGAACCGACCAACCATACCCACATGGAAGCAAACCAAGAAGGACAAAGAGAAAGGGGCAGGCGGCCTAGACTCCATATGGGCACACCAAGCCCAGAGGATGAGGTCCCTGCATGGAGCTGCTGGGGCACAGAGAGGACTGTGGGTCTAACAACAGCTCAAGACATGTTGCCCCTTAACTGGAGCATACAGAGACAGGGGACAATAATTGGGACATGCAGCGGGAGACTATGGGAATGGAGCATAGCAGATCAGCAATTGGTGTAAAGCCCAGCCACAGAGCCCCTGAGGAGCCCCAAGAACGGACTTCGGGCAAGGATGGGCAGCCCCAGATCTCCCTCAGGACCAGAGGGGAGGGTCTCATGGGGACCAGCAAACCGACCTGGACCTATCTAGGGTCTTTTTTCTGTTTTTCTTTTCCTTCATCTTTTTCTCTTCCCTTGTCTTTCTTCAACCATAGGTTTCGTATTGTTCAGACTAGGACATGGATGGGTTGCCTGATTATATGGGTTGGACGATGGGAGGGAAGCCCAGGGAGAAGGCGATGGGGCCAATGGCCCCAGAATGCAGAGGGGGAAGAAGGAGGTGGGGAGAAGGGTGTGGTGAGCAGAGGGCATCCTGGACAGGGGAACAACTAGGGAAGTGGAACCAGCATCTAGGAGAGGGTGGAGGTCCTGTGAGTGTTAGAGCAACACCAAGCCAGTGGAGAGGAAGCACTGAGAGGGGGAAGAAAGGGGAAAGTGATGGTGGGGCAGGAGGAGGCCAAAGGAAACAGAGGCGAGCTCTAGGAAGCAAAGGCACAGATAGAGAGATGAACAGAGGTGTGCGCTTATGCAAATACATTAACCATAACAATACTGGTATTGGCCTATGTACATATATGTCTAAGGGAATACACTGAGGCTGCAGACGGGCCTTGGGCCTCGGCTCATACCTTCCATCAATACAAGAACACTTTGTTCTAACAAATTGGCGTTCTGTGATGCTCTGAAGACAAAACAGGTGCATACGCAGATGTGGTGAAGACAGAATATGGTGCCCGGCTATTAAAAGATATAGTGTCTGGGGCCTTAATGGCTTGAAGTTAAATAAGCAGCCATCCAACAGTGAAGCAACATGCCCACATGGAAGAAGCCCACCAGCCGGTGTGATCATGAGGTGTCGAGACCGGGCAACAGGCATCAGAAGATTCACAACAAACAGTAAACAAAGCCCATCTATGGACAATGAAACATCCCCCCTGCCCCCCAGAGGGGTCGCAGGGAAGGGATGGGTCAATCAAGGTGCAGTAGAGCACTAATAGGTCACACAATATACCTCTGATTCCTTGAAGCTTCCTCACCACCACCACCCCCCAGTAGTGCTGCTTCCCAATCTAGACTAGACGGGAGCATGGACATAGGTGTAGGCAAGAGATAAAACTCACCACACATGGAACCCAGGAACAGGAATGGGACTAGATACCAAAAGGGTAGGGGAGTGGTGGGGAGGGAAGGAGGGCACCGATCGCAATGAATGGCACATAACCACACACCCCTGTCCAGGGAGAAGAACAACAGAAACCAGAGGGGAAGGGAGACTGTGGTCGGGGTGAGACTTGAAAATAATTAATCTATAATCTATCAAGGGGCCACGAGGGATGGGGGTGGAGGGAGGGGAAAAACGAGGAGCTGATCCCAAGGGCTCAATGGAAAGTTAATGTCTAGAAGAGAACGATGGAATATATGTACTAATAGGTCGGATATAATTGATACATGGATTAGTCTAGGTTTCTTAGAGAAACAAATCCACAGAAACTCATGTATAAGAGAGAGTTTTATATAAAGGGTAAGTGCGCATCAAGAAAATATCCCAACTCAGTGCTGCCCAGGCCCACAAGTCCAGCATTAACCCATTAACCCATATGTCCAACACCAATCCACAAAGCCCTCCTCCATCTCACAAAACAGAGGCAATGGTGCCGACTGCAGGAGGAAAGCCGAGTTAGTGAATGTGTAAACATCTCAGCGCTGGCAGGGTCTCCACATGGCTGCTCCAGCACCCAGGGCTGCATCGGGGTAGGTCCACGTGGCTTCTCATTGGGGATGTCTTGCAGGAAGTGAGCCTTGCCAGCTGAAGCAGGGAACTGCTAAGGCAGCTGCACCCTGGTGCGACCATCAGAAAGCAAGAGACCCGAGAACTCAAAAGGCGAGGCTCACCAAGCCATTTATCCCTCCGCCCTTCAATTAATCCCACATGTGTTTATCGGCCAGGTTGGTACTAACTAACTAACTCAAGCCCCCAATAACATGATTTTTAAAAAGAAAGAAGTGAGATTCAGAAGGAAAAAAGAAACCCACAGGAGTAGTGCTATTTTGTCGTATAAGGATGCTATGAGATAGAATTGAGTCCATCAAAGTGCGTTGTTTGTTTGTTTGTCTTTTCCTGTTGGGAAGGGCCCCCGAACAAAACCCGTCTCTGTCAATCGTCCTGTGAAGTCCCTGTGGCAGGGCGCCAATGGTTAAGTTGGCGCCTCCCAAGGCTGGATTAGAAAAGGGTCCGCACCAAAACAGACATGTGGGGCATTTTTATTTTCTTCTTTGGTTGCAGGTGTGGATTCATATAACTTAGAGTTTTAAATTATAGTAGTAATTCGTGCACACAATTTTCCAATGTCCAAAGTTGAAGAGAAGATATTATTCTTGAAATGAAAAACATTCTTCCTTTCTGCTTAACCCAGTGGTTCTCAACCTTCCTAAGGTCATGACCCTTTCATACAGCTCCTCAGGTTGTGGTGACCCCCAACCATAAAATTCCGGTATTTTCGTTGCAACTTTATAACTGTAATTTTGCTACTGTTATGAATCATAATGTAAATATCTGATATGCAGGATGTATTTTCATTGTTACAAATTGAACATAATTAAAGCATAGTGATTAATCACAAAACAATATGTAATTATATATTGTGAAATATTTACGTATTTTCTGATGGTCTTAGGCGACCCCTATGAAGAGGTTGTTCAACCCCCAAAGGGGTCACAACCCACAGGTTGAGAACCGCTGGCTTACACCCTCTCTTCCCCGGCCCTCCAGGCTAACCATTAGCTAACCACTAACAATAGTTTCTGTACAGCCCTTCAGAAATATCCATATGCTTACGGATCATACGTAGGCACATGTTCTCCCACATGCACACACACAAACAGGCACATACATGCAAGTGAGCATAACCTGGCCCTACCATTCACTCAGCTCACTCTCACAATGCTTTCTTCTCCTCTCCTCAAGAGGCGAACATCTGCTCTACCACCAATTGCAGCTCCCTGCACCTCAGCCTCGTGGGAAGCCACAAGAGCCAGGTTGCCCTGACAGGAGTCTCCTAGCATGCAGCACCTTCCCCTGTAGCACAGGGGCTACAGAGAAAGGGTTGGACTTAACCCTCATCTGCTTGGCTACTTGATTAAGGGCCATCTCACTCAGGAGGCTGCTCACTGGGGACAAAGAGACGTGCGTGGATGCTCCATCTTGGCCCCCAAGCCCCCTTGCCTTCAAGTTACCTCCAAATACGCATGACTGCAGGAGTATCCCAGTAGAACTATAGTCCATGGGGTTTTCCGTGGTGGATATTTCAGATTTACTTTGCCAGCCCTGTTTGGTTAGCAGTCAAAGATGTTAACTGTTTGCACCTGTAGGACATGTGTAATCAATAGTTGCTGAGCTGGCTTTTCAAAATGAATACTGCATTTTTGCTATCTTTCCTGTCAGAACAGGGAGCCTGGTGGCACATTGGTTATGTATTGTATTGGGCTGCTAATTGCAAGGTCATCAGTTCAAAACCACCAGCCCCTCCACAGGAGCAAGATGAGGCTTTTTCTCTTCCTGTAAAAAGTTATCATCCTGGAAACTCATAGGGCCATTCTATCCTGCCCAACAGGGCTGCCATGAGTCAAAAGCAACTTGATGGCAGTGAGCTTGGTTTGTTTGGTTCTTGGTATGGGATCTGTAGTAGTCCACCATGTGGCATATCATAGTCTCATAACTAGTCACACAGCAATGACTTCAGAGGATTTCAAATAGTTTTGCTCCTGCCAACAGCACACGTGCACATGTGTCTGTCAGAGACATTCTTAAAAGAGAAACTGCTGGGTCCAAGAGGATTATAGAACAGAAGCGGTAATATGAATTTCTTTCCCCAAAATGGTACCAGCCCCTACTCTTACCAGTAGTCAGTGGTATATATACTCGAGTGTAAGCCAACCCGAATATCAGCCGAGGCACCTAATTTTACCTCAAAAACTGCATAAGAAATGTGGTGAAAAGGGGCATATACATGATTATATACAGTAATAATGAGTAAGGCTGAGGGTTACTTCCGTATGGCTACTGTCATTTCTATTTCCTCCTCTGTAAACTGCCCATAGTTGTCTTTTGTCTATATTTCGATGATCTTTTTCATCTACCACTTTCTAATGTTTTCCCTGTGACCTGTGTGACAGAGAAGTTGTTCATTCCAGATTCTCCACCTTTCTCTTTCTGCGGTCTCCTCTCCTCTCTGTCTCAATCCATGCCTACAGTTAGTGGGAAGGGCCTGCGTGAGGAGCAACAACTCCCAGTGCAGGAGGCTCCTAGGAAGGGATCTTGGTATTTTGTGGCTCATTTCATGGTATGCTTCTGCATGTTTTGTTGTTTTTTTAAAGAGAGTGTTATCACTTAAAAAAATAGTCGCTACTATAACTGATGCATGTTTATCGGGAATGTGGGTGGGAGGTGAGAGGCGGGGAGGGTGAGGAGATGTGGGAGCAAACAATAAATGCAGGAGGGGGGAGGAAATACTAGAACTGAGTGTGATGGTGTACATACAACTCATTTTAAAAGTGGCTTAACCATGGAAGTATATGATGTGTGAATATTATATCAAGAAAACTACTAAAAAAAAAAAGAAGCTGCATCCAGATTTGACCAATGGTGACCATGGGGGAAGGAGAAGGAGTTATTGCTTAGGGGCCATAGAGTTTATGCCAATGGTGGTGGAATAATTTGGAAAATGATCTCAATAATGATCGCAAAACAAAGTAGGGTCTAATCAATGGCACTGCATTATACACACAGAAGTTGTAGAATTGGAGACTGCTTTGTTGTATATAATTTTGCCACAACTGTACAACCCTTCTTGATGATTGAATCACTGAATTGTATGGCATGTGGATGAAGTGCTAATAAAACTGTTACCAAAAAGTTACCACTTAAAAAGTAACAGCATTCATGAGGGGGGAGCAGGGAGGCAGGGGGAAAAATGAGGAGCAGATGCTAGGGGCTTATGCGGAGAGCAAATGTTTTGAGAATGATGAGGGTAACAAATGTACAAATACGCTTTATATAATTGATGTATGTATGGATTGTGATAAGAGTTTTATGAGCCCGGATAAAATGATTTTAAAAAAACAGCAATATTGCCCTTATGGCAATATTTTTGTCAGACTTAGAAAATGTTTATGCTGAATAAAATGGTAAAAATCCTAACAGCATTCGGCTTCTTTGTGAAATTTTAGACAAAAGAGCCTCGTAATTTAGAAATGTCTTTACTACATGTAACCTTGGTCTGATTATTGATAACAACGCATTTTGCAGGACAGTCCGTACACCGGCAGATCAAAAGAATGGCCATTTGCTGAGAGGTCCACGTGTGGGCATCAGCAGCATCACCTGAGAGCTGGCCAAGGTCCACTACGTACTCAGCTACTGAGTTCGGATCCCAAAGCCAGCGGCAACTCATTAACTATTATGTCATCATGCTTTTTAAATCACATTTCTGTAAATTTGGGGACTACGAAATGACACAAAAACCTAACACTATTGAATTCATTCTGACTCATAATGCCTCTCTAGAGAGGGTTTCTGAGACACTGGAAATCTTTGCAGGCGCAGACTGCCTCATCTTTCTCCCCCAGAGTGGCTTAGGTCTCCCCACTGCTGACCTTGCGATTCACAGCACAACAGCACCACTGTGCCACCGGGGCTCTTTGTATAGCTGCCCTGAAAACGGACGTGTCCAGTGTGTGAGCAACTATCCCCAGCCAGTGCAGGTGAAGCCTCAGATGCCACCGAGCAGTACATGCACACCAGTGCTCTGATCAGAGCGAAATGTGTGGTATTCTCCTCCTGGGTGAAAGCGAGGTTAGTGCCAAATCTGCCCCGAGGGGTTTCTGGCACAGAAAACGCGTTGGCCTGATGCTCTGACAGCCCCTGCTGCAGGGTGACCAGCGGGCTGTTGCCTCCTCCATCAGGAACGAGGGGTTCGGCAAGCTGAGTCTATTTTTCTCCATCTTACTGGGATTGTTCCTAAAGCGTTTGTGAACTTTTATGTGCTCCACAGAAAATAAAAGGGCTTTTTCCCCTCTGGGTGTTTCTCTCATCCCAAAAGGATGAAGAATGAAAAATAAGAGAAAATAACAGATCCTGTTCTTGATGTGTATGTAATAAAAGCCAGTTAGGTAAGGCTCCTTGCGGGAGAGAGCTGGCCCCGCACTATACTTTCTGCATCAAAGGTAAAGTCCCTGAAGAAAAGGAGAATTTGAAAAAGGTCTGATAATGATGGTTAGTAAATAAACTAGCTTACACTAGGAACATGCCTAATCATCTGGTTCATTTTGAAACACTTTGTAAAGTAAATGCTTTTGCTTTGTCTTGTTAGTTTTATTGAGGGGCTAACGATTTGCCTATAATTAAACAGCTGATAAACAGAAGAGTCAGGACCATACCCCAGATTTTCTGGCTCAAATCTAATGTATTTTCATATCACCAAGCTGAGTAAGCATTTATTTAAAATATTCTCTAATCTGTAGTAACCTAAATATTAAACAAAAAGAAAAGTCGTTTGTGAAACTGAAAGTACTTTAAATGGATGATTCTTCTAAGCCAAATGTGAGAGAAAGGTTCATCACATTTAGAAAACACATGCATAGCAAAAAGGAATAAGCCCTATGAGAGCTAACAACAAGCTCTGCAAGGTTATAGGGTACAAGGTGATGATGAAAACCAACTTGGAGTATTTCGAAACACTCAGAACAAAGGAAATATCAAAACTTTACTGAAAGCCTATGTCCATATAAAAACTTGAACACTCATGTCCATAGCAGCATTATTCATGATAGACCCACAGCGGAAATAACACACATGCCTCCAGCTGGTGACTCGGGGAACAAAGGTGGCCTAGCTGGCACCAGGGAATAGTATCCAGCCACAAAAGGAATGCGGTACTAATACAAGCTGTAACATGAAGGAAGCTGGGGAACATTCAGCAAAGACAGTGTGACTCTGTTGATGACGGCACTTCCCGAACGGGCCAATTCACAGAAACGGAGAGCAGACTAGTGATGCCAGAGACTGGAAGGAGGGTAGAATGGGGAATCACTACTAGTGGGTGGGTATGGGCTTATTTTGGGGTGAGGAAAATATCCTGAATTAGAAACTAGGAATGGTTGCACAACCTTATGACTAGAATGAGACCACTGAATAACATACTTTAAAAGGTGGGCTTGCCTTCAGGACCAGTGGTGAGAGTGGCGAGACTGGGAGGGTAGAGGGAAGGTGGGATAGAAAGGGGGAACAGATTACAAGGATCTACACATAACCTCCTCCCTGGGGAAAGGACAACAGAAAAGTGGGTGAAGGGAGACGTCAGACAGTGTAAGGCATGACAAAATAATAATATTTTATAAATTATCAAGGGTTCATGATGAGGGGGAATGGGAGTGGGGTGGAAATGAGGAGCTGGTACCAAGGGCTCAAGTAGAAAGCAAAGGTTTTGAGAACGATGATGGCAACAAATATACAAATGTGCTTGACACAATGAATATAGGTATGGATTGTGATAAGAGTTGTACAAGCCCCCAATAAAATGATTTTAATAAAAGAAAAGAAAAGAGGTGGATTTGAGCATGTGTGAAGCACCTCAGTATAAAGTACTACTCAAAAAATTAAAATGTAAAGAGACTTTAAAAGTTCATGGGGGAAAAAATCCCTATCATCTCTTAATTCCATTCATCAATGAAGTTTCTAAAGCCCCGCTCATACAAATGACAAACTAAGTGACAATATTTATAACAAAGAAAAGGGATAGTAAGTCTAATACATGGAGCCTTTAAAGGAGACAAGATCAAATCTTTTTTTTTTTAATGGCCAAATAGTGTGAACAGTCTACACAGACACACACACACAGATATTTTAAAGTTTTAATTAAAATATTTAACTCGACTTTAAATAAGAGGAACTTGCAAGTTAAAACTACACCGAGAGGTCATTTCTCTGCCATAATTTGGGAACTGATCCAAAAGTTTACCAGTACACTCTGATGGAACAGGCAGTTTCAGTCTCATACATGGCTGTCGGAAGATCCATAGCGCCAGGCCAGTAAAAAGCAATTTGGCAGTATCTAACCAAACTATCAACGAATGCTCCCTTTCATCTGGCAGTTCTATTTCTATGAATTCACTTTAAACAAAAATATATAATACGGGAGTTATTTATTACATTATTTGTCATTGCAAAATACTGGAACCCATCTAAATGCCCAAACATAGGAAAAGGGTTATTTTGCAATCATCAGTCAAGGCTAGTTGAAGTAAGATTCCTTAGTGGATGTTGAAACTTGAACGAACATGTGTAGGCACAGGATTTTCACATAGTCCTAAAATGTCTCTCTACAGAAAGCAAACTACAAAGTGAAAAGCTTGGGCATCACCCTGATCAGAAGGAACATCACCAATGACGGATGGCAGCCACCCTGTTCCCATATACAATTACCTCAAGAAAGACACACTGCCCGCTTGTATTCTAACTCGTCTGGATCGCCTAAATCTAGTCATGAGGATGCTGGAATATGGCCTGTCCCAATATACATTTTCTCACACGTGATACCTGTACTGTGGTTATATCATATTCTTGTTTTTAGTGATTTATATACAATGAAATATTTTTGGATGCTAGGAGCCCTGGTAGCATAGTGGGCTAAGCACTGGTCTATGAATCAAAAGGTTGGCAGTTCAAACCCAGTAGCTGCTCGAGGGGAGAAAGAGGATTTCTGACTTGGAAACCCTATGGAGCAGGCCTATCCCGTCTTATAGTTTGCTATGATTTGGAATCAACTCAATGGTAGTGCATTGTTCTGGGATAAGTGACATAAAATAGCCAACATATTTTGATGTGATTGAAAAATAACAATACGCTGTCACTGTATGCTGTGTATATATGTATGTGAACGGTTGGGTACGTGCCTACATACACAAATAGAAAAGAAATGTGGCAAAACACTTGAAAATGGAGAATCTGAGCCCCATAAACATGGGAACTACAAGTTTCATTTTTGGATTGTAAGGGCTCAAGAGCGTGAGAAGATCTGATTCATTGGAAGTAGCACTTACATTTGAATCTCTTTGATAAACCTTCCCTTAGACCTGTGAACGGCTATCTCTAAGCAGTGTTTCCTAAATGGCTGGGGAATTCTAGTGTCTCTCCAAGCTTATGCAACTCCCTCTCCATCCCCAATGCATGTTGGCGTGCTGATGCACAACAAAACCTTGTGCAAAGCTTCATTTTAATTTAAAATTTCCCACTTTCATTAAACTGAAAACGCTTTTTCTTTTTAATTAATTTTTTTAAAAGATCATTTTATTGGGGGCTCATACAACTCTTATCACAATTCATACATACCTCCATGGTGTCAAGCACATTTGTACATTTGTGGCCATCATCATTCTCAAAACATTTTGAACTTCCACTTGAGCCCTTGGTAAGAGCTCAGTTTTTCCCCTCCCATCCCCACCCTCCCAAACCCTTGATAATTTAAATTATTATTTTTGTCATGTCTTACGCTGTCCGATGTCTCCCTTCACCCACTTTTCTGTTGTCTGTCTCCCAGGGAGGGGGTTATATGTAGATCATTGTGATTGGTTCCCCTTTCTGCCCCCACTGTCCACTTCCCCTCCTGGTATCTCTACTCTCATTATTGGTCCTGAGGGGTTTATCTGTCCTGGATTCCCTGTGTTTCCAGCTCTGATCTGTACCAGTGTACATCCTCTGGCCAAGCCAGATTTTTAAGGTAGAATTGGGATCATGATAATTCAGGGGAGGAAGCATTAAAGAATTGGAGGAAAGTTGTATGTTTCATCGGTGCTATACTGTACCCTGACTGGCTCATCTTCTCACCGTAACCCTTCTGTAAGGGGATGTCCAGTTACTTACATATGGGTATTGGGTCTGCACTCCGTACTTCCCCTCATTCACAATGATATGATATTTTTTTCTTTGAGGCCTGATCCTATCGACACCTCGTGATCACACAGGCTGGTGTGCTTCTTCCATGTGGGCTTTGCTGCTTCTGAGTTGGATGGCCGCTTGTTTATCTTCAAGCCTTTAAGACTCCAGATGTTATCTCTTTTGATAGCTGGGCACCATCAGCTTTCTTCACCACATTTGCTTATGCACCTGCTTTGTCTTCAGTGATCGTGTTGTGAAGGTGAGCATCATGGAAGGCCAATTTAATAGAACAAATTGTTCTTGCATTGAGGGAGTACTTGAGTGGAGGCCCAATGTCCATCTGCTACCTTAATACTAAACCTATAAATATATGCACACAGATTTTCCCATTGTCATCTATAAATATATTTACATATGTGCATGCCTATATTTAGACCTCCATAAATGTCCTTTGCCTCCTAGTTCCTTCCTCTATTTCCTTTTACTTTCCTCTTGTCCCACTATCACGTTCAACCTTTACTTGGGTTTCAGCAATTCTTCTCGGTTACATTGCCCTTGATCAAGCCCTATCAGGCCTCCTACACCCTCCTTGCCATCGGATTTGGATCACTTGTTGTTCCCTTGTTCCTAGGGTTGTTAACACCCAATTCCTTTCGCCCCACCTCCCTCCCTCCCATGTTACCCTGGAACCATTGGTCCCGTTGTTTTCTCCTCCAGATTGTTAATCCCGCCTAGCTTATCTAGATAGACCTTTAGAGATAATGATATGCACAAAAAACAAGACAGGTCAAAACAAAGCAACAAAAGAAGACAAAACAACAAAAAACCAACCACACATAAAAAAAGAAAAGCCTATAAATAGTTCAAGGTCTGTTTCTTGACCTTTAGGAGTGTTTTCCAGTCGAGTCTGAAGGGGTGCCATGCCCTGGCCCTTAAGTCGATTTTTGGTATTCTCTGGGGACTTCGTTGCTCTGTTCCCCTTGCTGTTCTGTTGCATGCCCTAGTGTTTTGCCTCAGTGTGCAAACACTTTTTCTAGGAAGTCTGTGAATACTAGTGAGATTTCATTATTCTATAGACAACCATTTCGGAAATGCTTAACCAAACTATACTCAAATCCTTGCCATGCAGGCTGTTGATATTAGGCCTGAAAAATCATCTATTATTCTATAGAATTTTATCTGTGGCAATATCATGGATGACTCTATGTATATTATTACGTGATCATGTCTTTCTTTGAGCTTTAGAAATGGGTATCACAGATGGAGTGCTGAGACTTGGGGAGTAGATCTGGATTTACAAATGGCCATCAGCAGACAAGTAAAACAACATGTGGCACACAGACACAATGGAATAGGATTCGATCATAACGAGAAATAAAGTTCTGATACATGTTACCACAAAGGTGAACCCTGAACACATGATGTTAAATGACGTAAATTAGACCTTAAAAGACACGTTGCATGTTCTTGCTGTTATGAGGTGCCATCTAGTTGGCTCCCACTGATAGTGACCTTATTTATACACACGGAACAAAACACTGCACAGTCTTGTGCCACCCTTGCAATGGTTCCTCTGCCTGAGCCCACTCTAGCAGCCCTTGTGTTAATCCATGGCACCGAGGCCTTCCTCTGTCACGGTCCTTCTACCTTACCAAACGTGAGGTCCTTCTCCAGGGATTGGTCTCGCCTGACAATAGGCTGAAAGTATATAAGATGACGTCTTGCCCTCCATGCCTCTAAGGAGCACCTAAGCCTTACTTCTTCCAATACAGATCGGTTTGTCCTTTTAACAATGCATGGTACTTTCATTATTCTTCTCTAGCACCACAACTCAAATGTATCGATTCTTCTTTGGTCTTCCTTATTTAATATCCAACCTCCACATGCATATGAGGCAATGGAGAATACCACAGATTGGGCCAGGCACACCTTAGTCTTCAAAGCAGCCTCCTTGCTCTTCAATACTCTAAAGAGGTCTTGCACACCAGACTTACCTAATGTAGTTTCTTGTTTGATCTCTTGACTGTTACTCCCATGAACATTGATTGTGGGTCCTATCCCAGCAAGATAAAATCCTGGACAACTTTAATATTTTCTCCATTTATCATGTTACCTATTAGACCAGTTCTAAAGATTTTGGTCTTCTTTACACTGAGTTGTAATCCATACTAAAGGCTACAATCCTTGATCTTCATTAGAAAGCAAGTTCAAGTCCTCTTTACTTTCAGCATGCAAGGCTGTGTCACCTGCATATCACAGGTTGTTAAAGTCTTCCTTCACTCCTGATGCCACATTCTTCCTCAGATCACTCAGCTTCTCTGACGATTTGGCCATCATACAGACTGCAAAAATATGGCGAGAGGATACAACCCTGAGGCACACTTTTCCTGATTTTAAACCATATTGGACTCCGTTTTTCTATTTGCATAATTGCCTCTTAATCCATATCCAAGTTCCTCATGAGCACAATGAAGTGTTCTGGAATTCTCACTCTTCTTAAGGATATCCGTAGCTTATTATGGTCTACACAGTTGGGTGCCTTTGCATAATCAATGAAACACAAGTAAACATTTTTTTCTTCTGGTATTCTCTGCTTTGAGCCAAGATCCATCTAACATCAGCAATGATAATCCTTGTTCCATATCCTCTTCTGAATCTGGCCTGAACCTCTGACAGCTCCCTGTCAATGTCCTGCTGCCACCGCTGGTGGATGATCTTCTGCAAAACTGTACTTGCATGTTGAGGTAGTTACATGATTTCAAGTCAACGTGATAAATAGGTGAAGGGGTGGAGTCTAGCTTGTTAATCAGGTCACAGCCTGAAGATGCCTCCATGTGGGATGGCCTCTATGAGGATTCTGGGAACTTCCTCTCTTTCTCCTGAGAAGCAGACCACACACTCTCTCTCTGCTTCACTTTCCTGCTGTTGAGGCACTCAGAAGCTGGCCCAGCCAGGGCTGGATTGGATCCGCAAGACTTTCCACCCACCAACCTGTGATCATCCTGCATTTGGCATCATTGCATCTGCTGTGTGAGTATGAAGAAGAATTTATGGACTAGTATTGGACATATGGGCTCATATCAGACTTATGGACTTGATCTGGAGTGGGCTGGGATGTTTTCTCAATGTACAATTGCTCTTGTATATAAAGCTCTTTCCTATACATATATGAGTGTTCTTGAATTTGTTTCTCTAGTCAACCCGGCCTAAAACACATGTGATACTAATGATATTATTCTATAATTTGATCATTATGTTGGGTCACCTTTCTTTGGAATAGGCACGCATATGAATCTCTTCCAGTTGGTTGGCCAGGTAGCTGTATTACAAACATCCTGACATAGATGAGTGAGCGCTGCCAGTGCTTCTTGGGCCTGCTGAACCATTCCAGTTGGTATTCCATCAACTCCTGGGGCCTTGTTTTTGGATAATGCCTTCAGTGCAGCACCATTGGTTCTCTGTCATATGCTATTATCTCCTTTAATGGTAGAATGTCAACTAGTTCTTTTGGGGACCGGGACTCTGTGTATTCTGTCCATCTCCTCTTGATGCTGCCTGCATCACTCAGTATATTATATGAACTCCTGAAATGAGATATCCAGAATAGGCAAGTGCATAAAAGTTTATTAGAGGATGAGGTAGTTAGCTTATTTTGCCAACCTGTCCGATAAACACATGTGGGGCTAATTGAAGGGCGGAAGGATAAATGGCTCGATGAGCCTTGCCTTTTGAGTTCTCCAGTCTCTTGTTTTCTGATGGTTGGACCAGGGTGCAGCTAGCTGCCTTAGCCAGTTCCCTGCTTTAGCTGGCAAGGCTCATTTACTGCAAGACATTCCTGAGGAGAAGCCACATGGACCTACCCCGATGCAGCCCTGGGTGCTGAGGCAGCCGTGTGGAAAATCCTGCCAGTGCTGAGATGCTTACACATTCACTGACTCGGCTTTCCTCCTGCAGTCGGCATCATTGCGTGTGTTTTGTGAGATGGAGGAGGACTTTGTGGATTGGTGTTGGACATATGGATTAATGGGTTAATGTTCGACTTATGAGCTTGGGCAGCACTGGGTTGGGATGCTTTCTTAATGCGCACTTAACCTTTATATAAAACCCTCTCTTATACATGAGTCTCTGTGGATTTGTTTCTCTAAAGTACCCAGACTAACTCAGAGGATAAGAGGGGTGGGTAGAGAAAGGTGGAAAGGAGGACTCACTACTCAACAATGCCCTTTTGTTATGAGTGATGGAAAAATCTGGAAACAAATAGTAGTGATAGTTGATTAATATAAAAAAAACCATAATCACAGGATGTTGTAAAATGTAATGAATGTTGAAAAGGCAAATATTTTGTTTCATATTTCCCTCAATGGAAAAAAACAAAACAAATGTTAAGTGTGAAGGTCATCATTTCTCCATCATACAATAACACCCATTCCCAACGCTAAATGCTCTGAGCAGGTGGGGGACTCACCTTTGACTCTTCCCTTTTCCTCACATCCAATGAGCCACTAAGTACCATTTATCAATCCCACCTCTTACATATTTTCAATATTACTTTTCTTTCTTGCCACTATAATCAATCCTAGTCTAAGCTACCATCATCTTTAGCCTTTGTTACTTCAAAAGTCTTCTAACTTGTCTCTTATTTTCCATAATCTATTCCCTAACTCAGCCAGATTAATGTGGCTGAAAAATACTGGGGTTTGAATCAGAGCTCTGCCATTTATTGACCATGTCGTCTCAGGAAAGAGGATCACTCAACTTCCTCACTTCTGACCTACAAAAGGAAATATAAATGTATCTCCAGATACATCCAGAAATAATCCACATAAAATGAGAATTGAGGATATTCTAATAAAGCCGTCATTATCTCTTACTTGAAATAACAGGAACATTTCATACTATGTTTAATAATTTTAACAGAGAAAAATTTTCAGGTATATGATATGATTTTAAAAACTCCTAATTCACAGAAAATTTTTATGATGACGAAAATCAGCTAGTAGATGATTTTAAGTAGCATGAGATAAAGATGTTAGAAGGTACTAGGGGAAAAAATCCAAATCAATTTCTTAACACAAATGGGTTTTAAAACGTTTGCTGGCAAAATCCATTATATTTCAATTTCATTTTCCCACAAACCATTTAAAGCCTCCTCACATAATCTTCAAATAAATAAATAAATAAATACTAACGATAAAGAAGAAGTCCTGCTGTTGCTCTGGGTTAGGCATTCAGTTGCTAGCCAGAAGGCCAGTGGTTCAAATCTATCAGCCATTCCATTGGAAAAAACTGAGGCTTTAAGCTCCTACACAGATTTACAATCTGAGAAACACTCCATATAAGGTCACTTTGGGTAGGAATCAATTCAGTGGCAGAAGGTTTAAATTTGGGGAATGATAAAGAGATTCTACCTGTGAAATAAGACTTAAACTATACACACAGTGTGAGTAAAACTCTTTTTAAGCAGTTTTGGGCTGTTTAGAGAATGTGCCCCTGATGGGACCACTCCTGCTGGCTGACGTTGAGGACAAAGTCCAGCGACAGATGGCCCGACTTCAAAGAAGTCGGACTGTAGGAATTGGTTGCCGGAATCCGCTGACAAATTGTTTTGTTGTTGCCGCTATGATATTCTGGAGTATGTTTATGTTTTATCCCGGACCATGTAAAAATGAAACCATTATTGCCACTATGAGCAATAATGAGACCACGATGAATAATTCAGGGGAAATCACAGTACCCATAAAGAGAAGGGATGCATGTGATAGAATGACTGAGTTAATTATCAAAGCCATACAAGGGA
The DNA here is from genome assembly GCF_000313985.2 of Echinops telfairi. NCBI lineage: Eukaryota > Metazoa > Chordata > Mammalia > Afrosoricida > Tenrecidae > Echinops > Echinops telfairi. The sequence continues at coordinate 1,744,592 of NW_022111309.1, read as the reverse complement.
ATGAGGATTTTGGTATATTTATGGAAAAATGCAAAAGTTAGAACTGGAACAACCCCAACTGACTACAGTAACTCCCGAGAAGTTCCCTATGACTGCCTTTCTGGGAAAGAGTGCCAAAGATAAGAAACAACCCTTGATTCACTCAGTAAAACCCCTTAATAAATTTGCTTACAGTAAAGGGGACAGTAATGAAAAAACCCTAAGACTGCTCTCCCTCCTTTGAATTACACTGGCATTTATGGCGACAATGGAGAACATATTATTGAGGTAAATGGGAAGCGTGTAAAATTTTCAACCTTATTTTTATGGGAAAGAATAAAAAGGGGTGGCCCAGTTTGGTGCGTTAGATCTATTGAAGACAAAGTAAGGTGTACAAAAACGTTATTACAGAGTGGATTGTGTAGATGGTGCATAATGGAAACAAGAGAACAGTGGAAGCCCCATTGGAAAGGCAGGTAAAAGAAATGGAACGAAGGCTTAAAGAACGTAAGATTGATGAAGCATAGAAAGAATATTTAGCTAACTTAGAACTTTGTATTTTAAGTTCATGCCAATTTTCTCCTATCCACTTCCTTGAACTTGAACACTGTTTGGCACCATTACCACAGACCTATTTCAAGAACCATTCATGTCTACGGTTAATCACAATGTACGTTGGTCAAGATTGAAAACTTAAATGAACCAGTCACCCAGAAAGAACGTTCCAAGAAGATTTAAACAGAATGCCCTGGAAAACTTTATACTTTCACCTTTTATTATTAAGATTTTTTTCTTTCCGCTTTGATTGTATGATTGTCAGAAAATATTGTTTAAATAGAACCTTAAAATTGTAAGAAAGCAGCAGATGATCACTGACTCCTGACTCTGCTCATCCCTCTCGCTGCGTCGACGCCTTACCCACCGAACAGGGGACCCTTCACCCCGCCGCGGCTGGACCGCGGCATGCCCCTGGTAAAAGGGCCCAGCCTCCAGCCTTTCCTTGGCCATCTAACAAATATGTCAAGTGTTCTACTCATCTATAGCAAAGAACAAAGCCAGGCAGCTCAGAGTTGCTAGCATACTTGTGGCTATGAAAAGCACCAGGCCTAGACCAGCTTGGATGGCCAGTACAGCGATGCTTACCTGTATTAAATGGTTGATGCCCACGTCGTGAAGTCCCAAGGTTTGTTCTACACCTGCTAGTTCCCTCAAGACGGGAGCACACTCAAGACTTTTTTCACCTTTACTTCTCTCGATATATTCCAATGCCTCTTGATAATGAAGTAGAGCTTCTTTTGATTTCTTCTGACCTTGATACAATCTAAAAAGAAAAAGCCAACAAATTATCTTTTTTAAAAAAAACTAAGAAAACGGTTAAGGGGCAAACTCAGGAGCCATTCTACTTGGGCCCACATCCTGGCTCCACTGCTTAACAGATAGACGATCTTCAAGTCACTTAGCATTTACTCATCAGAAAGTTAAAGACTGTAACAGTGCCTATCGCATAAGGTTGTTCGGAGTACTATATTAGCAATTATCTACTAAAACATTGTGCTGGTTAATTTTACATGTCAGTGTGGCTAAGCTATATCATTCTCAGCCATTTAGCCAGATATTGGACTGATTGCTATTGATTACCAATGATCACCTTGTGATTTGATCTACCAATCAGTTGAAAAGGAAGTTTCCTTGGGGTCTACCTCCAGAAAACACAAGGGGGCTTCATAGAATTTTCTCACAAACTTTGGAAGCCCCTCGCATATGAACATTCTGGTACAACTCCAGCTTGATCTTCCACATCTTCTGAGAGCATACTGGGGCCAGGCCAAACTCTCAAGAATGGGAGCATCCTTACACTGTGTGTCCTAAGCACATGTTTCCTCATCCTAGTCCTAACTATTCTCTGATCATCCAGGCTGGGTTAGGTGCCTAGGCATTGTGAACTTCCCTGATCAAGAAACATCTCTCATACTGTGCTGTAACCGCCTGGGAACTCTCTTAGTGCCAGGTAAAAGGATGGACCTTCGTGAAGGTCAGGACCAAGTCTACCTCACTTACCCCTGAATCCCAGCATCTCCTATACCACATCAAACACAATAGCTACCAGTTGTCTGATGGAAGAATGGAGACTAGGTGTGGGAAGAAAGGAAGGAACAACTTGCAAATCTATAGGCTCAGAGAACATTAGAGTAAATTTGGGGGGAGGGGGATGAAGAGAATATTGCTCACATTGATTTGGTAACAAAGAATGACAAACTATTCATCTAATTGAGAAATGGAAAACCTGTTTCAAAGATGAATGAAAGAAACAGTATACACACTTGCTAGCAGACTTAAAACCCAGAAAATCTTAGGAGATGACCACTGGGAATACTCACCCAAGGTAGTGTGAGACCGATTAGAAAATATGCTGGATTTTTCCACTCCAATTTTTCATTTACATCTAGATGCCTTTCAGGAATTTCCCCAAGCCAACACATATGGGCTCAATCACACCCACATCCAGTTAATATTTTACATTGTGGCATAGTAGGAAAACCTGCACCACTTTCTATTTTCTCCACTGACCTTCACCCACACAAGAATAGTATTTTTCAAAACAATAGAAAAAAATAGTATTTTTCACCCCTGTAAGAACAATCTTTTAGTTTCACACTCTTGCTCTGCAGCATTCACTCATGTAACCAGTTTAAACCAGTTACAGGAGCAGGCGCAGAGCCCACACCTGTGACCTCGAGTTGGAACCAATAGCAAAGAACACCTGGGCAGAGAGCATGAAGGAACTAGCTGCCCAGCACATGTGCACCATCCCAAAATAAGCGATGGCAGCCTACCCAGAAGCTTTAACCTTGGACTCCATTTTCAAACACCTGTTGCACGCAGATCCAATTACCATATCTCTGTTCATGAATAAACAGTGTCATTCCCTTAAACTCCTTAAAAAAAACTCTCCTCCATTGGTTGTCTTGGGGCCCTCACCATGTCAATCCTTGCAAGGTATTGCCCTAATCAACATGTTTACTTGCACAGTAACTTTGGCTCCCTGCCTTGTTATTCTTAACTGGGCAAAGGAAAGAAATCCATCTGTGGGGCATGCTTGAGACAAACCGTTCAGATATGGAGCATCAGTCCTCCACCTCGTTAGTTTTAAAATCACATTTTGCTTACGTCCAAGTGGCCACATGTCTGTAGGTGAATGGATGTATTTCTGTGTTCTCTAGTCTGTTCCAGAGGTCTGCAAATCTACTGTTGAACCAGTACCAGGCTATTTGACTGCTGTGGCTGCATAAGGATTTAAGGTTGGGAAGTGAAAGGCCTGCTACGTTGTTGTGCTCTATAAGTAGTGTTTTGCTTACCCTAGTTCTCTTACCTCTCCAATAAAGTTAGTGATTCGTTTTTCCATTTCTGCAAAGAATGATGCTGGAATCTGGGTTGGAATTGTATCAGATTTATAGCTTGTGTTAGGTAGCATTGGCATTTTAACAATGTTAAGCTTGCCTATCCATTAGCACAGCACATTCTTCTATTTATGTAGGTCTTTTCTGTTTTCTTGTGATGTTCTGTAGTTTTCTTGGTAGAGGTCTTTCATCTCTTTGGTTAGGTTTATTCATAGGTATGTCATCTTTTGGGCGGCTATTGCAAATGGTATTGTCTCCTCCATTTCTTTTTTCAGACTCTCACTGTTAGTATACAGGAAGATATTGATTTTTGTACATTGATCTTAAATTCTGCCATGCTGCCAAACTTTTCAATTATTTCCAATAGTTTTCTTATTGCAGCTTTGGAGTTTTTTGACCTATAGAATCATATCATCTGCAAAACAGGGTAAGTTTTACTACTTGTTTGCTAATTAAATGTCTTTTTCTTGTCTATAGCTGCTAGGCCTTTCAGCACAATATGGAGTGGTAATAAAGGGCATCCTTCTCTGGTTTCCCTTAACTGGAGGAATGTTTTCCATGTCCCCCGATGAGTGAGATGTTGGCCTCTGATTCTTTATCTATGGCCTTTATTATGCTAGACATATCTCTTCTATTTTTATTTTGCTGGGGTTTTTATCAGGAGTGATGGATTTTGCCAAATGCCTGTCTTCACCAGTTTATATAATCAGGTAGTTCTTATCTTTTATTTATATGTTGGATTACATTGATGGTTTTTCTGATGTTGAACCATCTTTGCATACTTGAACTGACTCCCAGTTGATCATGACACCCACACCCACACATTAATTCTACGAACTGGGATTTTTTTTAGAATCGTATCTATGTTAACAAGGGACACTGGTCTATAAGTTTCTACTCTGGCAATGTCTTCGGCTGGTTTGGGTATCAGGGTTATGTTTACTTTTAAAAAAAGATTTCTAGAGTTTGCAATCTTTCTCTGTATTCTGGTATAGTTTGTATATGGCTGGTAGAATTCTCCAGAGAAGCCATCTGTTCCTTTCTGGTGGGTTGGGAGTTTTTTTAATGACTTGTTCCTTCTATTGTTATGGGTCTGTTGTGATTTTCTACATCCATCTTTTTAAAATTAGGTAGGTAGTTTCTCTATAAATTTGTCCATTTTATCTAGGATTTCAAATCTGTTGGAATATAGCCCTTCATAGTATTGTAATATCTTTTTTATTTCAGTTGCTTCTGTTATGATATTGTCAATTTCATTTCTTATTCTTGATAGTCACATTTTTCTTTGTTGTTTGCTAGTGATTTATCAAATTTTTTAATACTTTAGATAACCAGACTCCTGTCTTGATGTTTCCATTGTTTTTCTGTTTCCTGATTCACTTATTTCTATTCTAATCCTAATTATGTATTTTCTTCTGGAGGATGAAGGCTTATTTTGTTGTTCCTGTACTGATTGTTGAAGATGTTAGGTTAAGGTGTTGATTTTGGTTCTCTCTTCTTTTTTGGTGTGCATTTATTGCTGTAAATGACCCTCTAAGTGCTGATTTTACTATGTCCCAAAGGCTTAGCGTGTTGCATTTTCATTTTCATTTCATTTCAAGATATTTATAAATTTCATTCCTTATTTCTTCAATTACCCACTTGTTTTAAAGTGGCATGCTATTCTGTTTCCATTATTTTGTTTTTTTTCCTTTATCTTCTTATTGATTTATAATTTTACATAGCTCTGTGGCCTGATAAAATGGCTTATAATATCTTGTTTTTCAATGTTTTAAGGCTTGCTTTGTGGCCTGACATGTTCTATTCTAGAGAATGTTCCCTGTGCACTGAAATAATGCATATTGTGCTCTTGTTAGTGGAGTGTTTTTTTATATGTTTAGGAGGTCAAATTGTATTGCTCAGTTCTTCTGTATGTGCTTTGATTTTGTATGTTTTTCTGTATATGAAACCCAGGAAAGTAAACCTATAGAGACAACAACTGGATGAATAGTTTCAAAGGGTCATGGCAGGGGAGGCAGATTTACAACCCAGAATCAACTTGACATCTGTGCATTTGAGGGTTTTGACACATCTCAATCAATGTGATGGCAGTGGGTGGCTTAGCCATATGTTCATATGTTTGAAATATTTCCTTAGCAAGATGAAAAATAGAACATACTGTTTAGTGTGCCCACGGAATGAAGTATGTTCTAGCTTGCCCCTGTGAAATGACTGTTGCGTAGTACTCCAAGATTCTAGCACTAAAATTACAGCCAGCCAGAAAGAGATGCTACCAAGCCAGGGCAACCTACATGGGACCTTTTCAAGCTTACTGTGAGTCCACGATCCAGGCTGCAGAGGTGAGCAATGCCAACTTCTTTGCTGCTCCCTGGTCCTAACGGACCCCGTGCCCCCACTGCGGCAGACTTCATCTAAGCACTCCAGGTGTGCAAAGCAGCAGCGGCAGCCTCCTCCTCTGCTCCTATCGCCTCCCTGACCCCTCGGGCCACTCAGAATCTGGCTGGGGGCCCCTTTTGCATGAAGAGCTGCAATGGAGTAGCTGGGGAATGGGACCTGCAGGCAGCCTTCTGGAGAGCTGGCTTCCCCAGTGGTGGGCTCTGCGGGCCAGGGGCTGGGCAAGGGGAGAAAACCCAGGGCAAAGCATCCCACAAATGGACAATCCATCTTCTACTACTGTCTTAAATGCAAACTGCCGAACCACAAGAAGGCCAGGAAGTGAAGAGTCGGTGTCTGTAATGAAGGAGGCATTGAAGTCTGACTTCTGTGTCCCACTCCGTGAAGCCATCAGTCAGTTTTCGGCTCACTTGTCTGCTTCCTTTTGCTCATCGGCAGCGTTTGGGACAGAAGTGTGTTCCCTTTCCATTGCTATCTACCTGCTGGGGGTGCTTTGAGGGGTTATTATCTCGTGTGTGTCTAGTGGTTACGAGGCGCTTTGGGGAACCCAGGAGACAGAAGAGAGGAGAGGGAGCTTTACACAACAGAATGCGGGGGTATGTGAGTTAGGCAGGTCTACAATTTAAACGATGGCATATTTTACTGAGATAACACAGCCACAGTAATTCTACTGAGCACTCCGCGAGGCCGCGATCGTTTCCGATGATGGAGGCGTGTTTTGGCATGTGGCGCTGTCGTTTTGCTAGGTGCCGTCCGTCCACTGTCACTGACAGGGACTCCATGCGACAGGGAACTGTCTCAAAGAGAGCCAATCAGTAGTTCTCTCGAGGAGCTGTGGGGGAAGCTCCGATTGGCTAACGTTTTGGTTTGGTGCCAGGAGCCTAACCGCTGCATCACCAGGGCAATAAACAAACGAAGTCTCCTCAGGTGATGAGCAGTTTCCTGTGGAAAACTCTAGAACTTGGTGATCAGGTTGAGCCCGAGCATAAAAGCAAGGCTTTGTGGGGGTTTCACTGAGGAGCAGCATCCGATGAGAAACCAGTCCTAACGCAGGATGGTGAGCAGCGGTTTTCACAGTCAAGGTGGGAAGGGATTTGCCTCTGGGTCCTGCTCTGCAGAGGGCACGAGGAGGCTTCCTGTCTGCAATAGGGGGTGCAGTCGGTGCTGGGCTCCTGGCCTGCATCCTGCTCCACAACCCAGCTGTGGGATGTGGGAAGTAACCTCACTTCCTTTAGTGTCTCGGTTGCTTTATGTGAAAACGGGAAGGCTAACAGCATTGACCTCCAGTATTGACCTTCAATAACAGGTAAGAATAAAGATTAAATGAAGCGAAGTCTTGAGAACTCGGCTCAAAGTCTGGCTATGCTCGTGGGGTATCATTTATACCCTGGTTACGGCAATTGCTGGAGCAAATGCACCGTACACAGGCACCGTGTGAGACAGGGGTGGGGGGAAGCTGTACCTTAAAATGTTAAAGCTGTAGCAGGTGCAAGAAATAGGAAGCAGGTCCAGTGTTGCGGTGATTTTCAGCTACCGCCCCCCCCCACCCCCAATTAAAAAACAGGTTTGTTTTTTAAAATCACACTCTGGAGATGTGTAGCCAGCTCTTCCATCACAGGACCAGGAGGTGGGCAGGAGCACTGACAGGGAAACGAAAGGAGCCCTCACTGGTGTGATAGGCAGGGAGCATATGAGGCACACTGTGCCCAGGAGGCGGCTGATGAGAGAAGCCCCTATTCTAGAGAGCTGGGGGACAGGCCCAGGGTGCTGGGCTCTGGACACATGGGCATTGGGCAGATGCCCTTGTGATGAAAGTATTAATGCAGAAAGGGATTGCATAACAGTATATGCCTTCCATGGTCCAACTGAGATAGCAAGGGCCTCCATCCAGGTCATGGTATGAAACAGAAAAGAAGTTCTGAGTCCAGGGAAGTTAGATGTAGGCGTGACCACAGGACCAATTGGGGTGCTGGGCATGCTGTGGGAGCAAAGACAAAGGCTACTGCTAAAATAAAAAACATTTTTTTTATAATCCTAATAAAAGAGACCAGGAGGCTTTCAGGAGGAGGTACAAGGAATTAGGTAGAACTCCACAGTCTGAGTGAAGTGATTTCAATCCAAATAGTGCCCCATTGTTGCTCCCTATTGTCTCCTCTTCCTTCCTAAGAAAGTAGGAGCTAAGGGAAAAACCTTCCCCATTCCCTTTCCTTGTTGGGAGCCTTGTGTTAGAACCATTTCTCCATTTTAACGACTACACTGGGTCAGGGGAGGCCAAGACAAAGAAACAACACCAAACATGAAAAATGAACATGAGCTTATCTGAAGTAAGTAAGGGTAGTGCGCGCCCCTGGCGACCTGGAGCAGAAGAGCCCATTGCCATCGAGTTGATTGTGACAACCTCTGGAGCCCCATGTGGTCAGAGTCGAACTGTGCTCCAGTTTTCAATGACTGGTTTTTGGTTTTTTTTGGAGGCGGGGGGGTTGGATTGCCAAGACTTTCTTCTGAGGAACCTTTGTGTATATTTGAGGCCTCGGCCTATTGGTTAGCAGCAAAGTGCACTGATCATTTGTACCACCCAGTGACTCCTTATCTGAAACGTAAGTGGGATAATCAAATCAAATCATTCCTGGAACAAAAGCACAGAAAGGGAAGTGCCCCATTAAATAACAATGCTAATAAGAGCTACCTGTGTCCTCTTTTTCTTTTTTAAGGCTCCACTCTGGGCACAGTAAGTGGTTATCGCTAAGCTCACGGGTGCAAGGCCGGCAGTCTGAGCACACCTTGGCGTCCTGGAAGACAGGCCTGGCGACAGAAGAGGTCACAGCCTTGAAAACCGAGGAGCACACAGCACGCCTCGCTGGTGATGGGGCCCCGCAGGGGCGTTAGCTGGCCACTTGACTTGGCAACGAAGATACAAACCCAAGTGCCACAATGATTCAATGTGGTATCTACTTAATCCTCCCATTTAACCAAAGAGGACAGTGAGGCTCAGAAACAGGTTAGGACTCGGCTGGCAAGTCTGAATGAGCCCCGAGTGGAACCAGAACTATCTGACTGTATAGCGCACACACTGCTAACTGCACCACAGCACACTGCTCAGAAATGCACAGGAGCTGCAGAATGTCCGTGGAAAAATGCCATTGGCTTTTCATTCCACCTTTTGAGTCACTATTTTGAAGGCCCTCCTACATGGGAGATGTCCTGTGGCCCTGGCCTGCCTTTGCAAGCTAATGGGTCAGAGTCTCTCGAGGGAGGTGCCCAGGGGGCGCAGTTTCACCAGATTCCCTGGTGATTCCAGCGATCAGCCCACGTTTGGGAACCGAGGTTTACAAGCTTGGAAACTTTGTATAGGGTCACTGGGAGTTGGAATTGACTTGCTGGCAGTGGGTTCTTGGTTTTATTGTTTCTGGGAAGTGCCCTCGGCACCAGCAGTTAAGTGCTTGGCTGCTGACTACAAAGGTCAGCGATTTGAAGCCACCGGCCATTCCATAGGAGGAGGATGAGCCTGTCTGCTGCCATGAAGATTTACAGTCAGACAGTTTGATTCTGTCTTGTAGAGTCCATAGGTTGGAGTAAATGCGATGGCATTAGGTGGGTTATCTGACTACCAGTAAGCAGAGCAGAAAATGATTCTTAGCACTGGGGTAAAGTTTACAGATTTCTGCTAGAGACTTTCATGACAAGATTTCAAAAATGAAACTGCATTCACCAACATGGGGTTGATTCCCCCTCATAGTGATCCTATAGGACTGAGCAAGACTGCCCCTTAGGGTTTCCAAGACTGTCAGACTGCCTTCTTTCTCCCTTGGGGCAGCACATGGTTAACTACCCAACGCTCAAGACACAGCACAACCAGGCCCCTGGGGTGAGCCTACTCAACAACCACCTCACGGCTCTCAGGTCAGTTCTGAATCACAGTGACCCCACAGGACACAGTCGAACTGCCCCTGTGGGTTTCTGAGACGGTGACTCTTCACCGGAGTGGAAAGAGTCATCTATTCTCTTGTAATGGCCGGAGTTTTCGAACTGCTGACCTTGAGGTCAGCAGAGTCATGACTTGTTGAGGAGGGCTGAGAGAGGATGGGGAGAAGGTGCGGGGAGCCTCGGGCAACAGTCAGAAATGGGCACAGTAGCACCAGTCTATCTGCGCAGGCGCAATGCCCGCCTGGTGGGAACCATAAAAGGAAAGCCAATGAAAGGCAGGAGCAGCAAGGTGATGCCCCAAAGACAGCCTTTTAGGAGAAGCATACATCCCACACGAGCTGCCAGCGAAATACCCAGCGGTCCACCTCCAAGACCGGGCAACCGAAAAGGCTACTGAAGATCCCGTGTAACTACATTAACAAACAAACAAACCCCCAAACAATGTTACCTTCTAAAGAAGATGGACTGCCGCACAATCGTCACACTTCACGGAGCAAAGTAACATAATTAGATGAAAATCATGCCGTTTAAACATGCAAGTTACGGACAACAGGCGATGATGCAAAATCGAGACTATAAGAGCAGCAAAGTTTAAAACACAAAAATAACTTTCTAAGGCAGCCTGGAACATCAGCTCTTACATTCCTTGTGTAGGCAGCCTAGAAGCGTACAATGCCCGCCATCTGCCGGCCAGGCTTGGTACTGCTCGTTGTGCTGTGGCTCCAGGGGCCGTCGAGCGGGTTCTGACTTTAGTCCCCTGTGGACGACAGCAGGAAGCACTGCGTAGTCCTGTGCTGAGCTCACGATGGCAGTTAAACGTTTGAGCTCATGTTGCAGCCACTGTGTCAGTCCATTTGTGGAGGGTTGTCCTCTTGTTATGACACCCTACTTTACCAAGCGTGATGTGCTTTTGCATGGGCTAATCGCTCCTGAAAGCATGTCTAAAGTCCGCGAGGGGACGGTTGTCCATCTTTGCTTCTCAGGGACATTCTGGCCATACTGTTTGCAAGACCGGTGTGCTCGTTGATCTAAGAGCCCGTCACAGTTTCCTCATTACTTTGCTTCTTGCTCCCCATTCTGAACACGGATCCTACAGCCTGAATCCGTTTGGTCTGGCTTCTTTCATTACACGTTCAGTTCGGGATGGTCAGTCATGTGATAAGCATAGGCGTAATGTGACTCTCTTCGTTGCATTAGTAGCTCACATTTCGAGCTGTTCTACTGTTGAGGAACACGTGTGTTGTTTCTATGTCGGAGCTATTACAAAGACCAGCCTGTTTGAGACATCCTTGGATCGGACTCCTGACAACGCCCAGCGGCATTTTTGTCGTGGGTGTATTTAGGAGTTATACTGCCAGGCCATGGGTTATGCAAACGTTCGAATTTCATTCTCAAACAGTTCTAATCGAGTCCCGGGGTGGGGGGGGGTTAAGCGTGTGACAAGAGGCTGGCAGTTTGAAACCACCCCCTGCCAGAGAACCCTAGCTATCAGCTTCTGCAAGCTCACAGCCTTGCAAACTCCGGGAGCAGTTCTGCTCTGACCAGGTGGGGCCCCTATGGTTGGAATTAACTGGACAGTAGCTAACCATTAGGCCAGTGGTTCTCAACCTGTGGGTCACGACCCCTTTGGGGGATAGAACGATCCTTTCACAGGGGTCGCCTGATTCCTAACAGTGGCAAAATAACATTGATGAAGTAGCAACAAAAATAATGTTATGGTTGGGGGTCACCACCACACGAGGGACGACGGTATGAAAGGGTCGCGGCGTGAGGAAGGTTGAGAACCGCTGCTCTAGAGCACCCAGAGCTGTGGTGCCAACTGTGCTCCAAGCAGCCGCAGCAGTGAACCGTGTGAGAGCATCTGCCGCGCCGCCGGCCTGTCTCGATAACAGCACTCTGAGAAATGGATAGCCCTTCGGGAGGGAGTGGTTTCCACGTCCTCTTTCCTCACAACGAATGAGCTGCATGTATGAGTTATGTCGGCCTCCCTTTTAGTGAAAAGTCTCTGGGCCCACTTTCTTCTTCAGTGGGACTCTGTCTGATAAATATATAGAAATTTGTTACAGAGTCTTGATTAGTGCTTCGTCAGCTACAGGTATTACAAAGATTTTCCCCTTCATGTGATTGCCTGTGGTACAAAATATGAAACGGTTTACATACATGACAAGATAGCATCAATTAGGGGATGGAATAAAGAGAGTCGATAGAATCAGAGGTTCTTACATTGCTCAGGAAGTAGTTCATAGGCCACTCACAGTCTAGTAAGTCAGGGACTGAAGTGGCCGGCTCTACTGTAAAAACTGAAAGAAATACAAAACACGTCTAACTTAGAAACTACAGATAGGAGAATGTAATAGTCAACTATTTCATTAATCTAAATGAAGGCAAGAAAAAGGAAAGGGAATAAAATTGGGAGGACAAACAGGAACTAGAGCGAAGATAGATCTATACCCAAATGCATCAGTAATTTAAAAAATGTGATGACTGAAAATGAAGGGAGGGAAACGATATTACAGAAAAAGTGAGCTGAAAGAGAGCTAGGGTTTAATTTTATATCAGGCAAAATACATACAGACATAAGGAACAAAGAACAATGTTACTGACCAATAAAACAATAGATAAAGAAATCTTCTTGTTGAGTTCTCCTCCCCTTAACAAAATAGCTGCAATGATTGAGGGAACATTGGGAAGACATAGATAAATCATCATTTATAAATCATAGTTCCAGGTTTAAGCTATTCATCCTAAAATCTGATGTCTCAATTGACAAAAAATAAGCAAAATATAAATATTATGCATAATTACTATGATAAACTCAAAAGAGATTGACTAGGATTGTACACTCAACAAATTTTAAAATATTCCTTCTGTAGGAAAAATTGCAACATGCACAAAAATTGTGACCATCCAAATACTTTCTGTTCACAATAATGATAAAGTCAGCAATTGAAGAAAGCAAAATACCCTTTTCTCCCCTCACCATCCCCTTCCCTTCCTGGTATCTCTATTCTCATTATTGGTCCTGAGGGGTTTACCTGTCCTGGATTCCCTGTGTTTCCAGCTCTTATCTGTACCAGTGTTCAGCTATGGTCTGGCCATATTTGTAAGGTATAATTGGGATCATGATAGTGAGGGTAAGAAGTATTAAAGAACTGGAGGAAAGTTGTATGTTTCATCAGTGCTATACTGCACCCTGACTGGCTCGTCTCTTCCTTGTGACCCTTCTGTAAGGGAATGTCCAGTCATCTACAGATGGGCTTTGGGTCTCCACTCCACGCCCCTCTCATTCACATTGATATGATTTTTTTGTTCTGGGTCTTTGATGCCTGATACCTGATCCCATCTACACATCATGATCACACAGGCTGATCACAATGATCTACATATAACCCCTTCCTAGGGGGATGGACAAAAGAAAAGTGGTTAAAGGGAGACAGCAGTTGGTGTAAGACATGAGGGGGGGATTATAAATTATAAAGGGTTCATGAAGGAGGGTGAGGGAGGGGGGGAAATGAGGAGCTGCTATCAAGGGTTCAAGTAGAAAGAAAATGATGATGGTAAAATATATACAAATGTGCTTGACACAATGGAAGTATGTATGGATTGTGATAAGAGCTGTAAGAGACCCCAATAAAATGATTTTTTAAAATTCCTTGAAAAATCCTATATATCTAGACGTTATAAAACATTATAACTGAATAATCTTTAGACTAAAAGCAATTTATTAAATATGTTACAAACCACTAAGAACTTAATGATAAAACATGTGGGGTAGAGTTAAAGCAAGGAGCCTTGTGGGGTAGTGAGTTAAGTGGTCAGCTGCAACCAAAAGGTCAGTGGTTTGAATGCACTCAGAACTCTGCGCTATCTGTGATAGGTTCATCTCTACCTGCCTTCAAGGAAATCCAATCAATACAACTATTATTCAAATTTATGTACCAACCAGGAAAGTTAGTGAAGGAGACACTGAAGAATTCTACCAATATCTTTAGTTTGAATTGATCATTCAATCAAGATGCACTGATAATTATTGGCAATTAGAATGCAAAAGTTGGAAACAAAGAAGAACGAACAGTAGTTGGAAAATATGGTTTTGGTGACAGAAACATATCTGCGAGTCGCATGATAGAATTTTGCAAGGCCAATGACTTGTTCATAGCCAATACCCTTTCCCATCAGCACAAGAGTCGACTGCACACACGGACTTCTGCAGGTGGAACACACAGAATTCAAACTGACGACATCTGTGGGACGAAACCAGGCCAGGGGCTGACTGTGGAACAGACCGCTATTTGCTCATATGTAAATTCAAGTTCAAGCTGAAGAGAATTAAAACAAATCTATGAGAGCCAAGATATGACCTTGAGTCTATCCCACCTAAATTTTGAGAACATCTCAAGAACAGATTTGAGGCACTGAACACTAATGACAGAAGAACTGATGACCTGTGGGGAGACATCAAAACCAGCATTCATGAGGAAAGCAAAGGGTCATTTGAAAGACAGGAGAGAAAGCAAAGATCAAAGTGCAATCAGAAGAGACTCTGGAACTTGCTCCCAACTGCAGAGCAGCAAAGGCACATGGAAGAAATGATGAAGTCAAAGAGCTGAGCAGAAAATTTCAAACAGCAGCTCAAGAAGACAAAGTAAACTATTATAATGACATGTGCAGAGACCTAAACTTAGAAAACCAAAAAGAATGCAGTCAGCATATCTGAAACTGAAAGAACTCAAGAAAAAATTCAAGCAAGCCTTGAGTTGCATTATTGAATGCTGCAGGAAGCAGCCAAAGAAGGTGGACAGACTCCAGAGTCACTGCATCAAAAAGAACTAGTCGACATCCCACCATTTCAGGAGGTAGCATATGAGCAAGAACCAGTGGTGCTGAAGGAACACATTCAGGCTGCACTGAAAGCTTCAGCCAAAAACCAGGCTCCAGGAATTGATGGAATACAAACAGAAATGATTCAACAGGCTGATGAAGCACAGGAAGCATTACTGATCTATGCCAGGAAATTTTGGAGACAGCTACTTGGCCAACTCGCTGAAACAGATCCATATTTGTACCCATTCCAAAGAAAAGTGATCCAACATGATGCTCTAATTGTAGAGCAATATCATTGATATCACATGCAAGTACACTTTTGCTGAAGATCATCGAACAGTGGTTGCAGCAGTACATTGACAGAGAGCTGCCAGAGGTTCAGGCCGGATTCCGAAGAGGACGTGGAACAAGGGAGATCACTGCTGATGTCAGATGGATCTTGGCTGAGAGCAGAGAATACCAGAAAGCTGTTTACTTGTGTTTTTATTGACTAGGCCAGGGCATTGCACTGTGCGGATCATAACAAACTATGGATAACTTTGAGAGGAATGGACAATCCGGAACACGTCACTGTGAACTTGGCCATGGATCACAAGGCAGTTGTGCTAACAGCACAAGGGAATACTTCATCGTTTCCCATGAGGAAAGGTGTGCTTCAAGGTGATTCGTCACCATACATATTCAATCTCCACGCTGAGGAAGTCATCAGAGAGGCTAGACTACATGGAGAAGACTGTGGCACCAGCACTGGAGGAAGGCTGATTGACAACCTGCGATATGGAGGTAGACAACCTTGCTTGCTGAAAGTGAGGAGGACTTGAAGCACTTGCTGATGAAGGTCAAGGAATGCAGCCTTCAGTACCCAAATCCTCACAACTGGGCCAACAGGTAGAAATTGTCAAAGATTTTGTCTCGCTTGGCTATACAATCAATGCTCATGGAAGTAGCAGTCAAGAACTCAAAAGATGAGTTGCATTGGGTAAATCTGCTGCACAAAACTTCTTTAAAATGTTGAAAAGCAAGGAGGTTACTTTGCGGGATAAGGTGAGCCTGACCCAAGCCATGGTATTTTCAATTGCTTCATATGCATGTAAACATTGGACATTGAATAAGGCAGACAAAGAAGAATTTATGCATTTGAAATACGGTGCAGGAGAAGAATACTGAAATTACCATAGGCTGCCAAAAGAACAAACAAATGTGGCTTGGAAGCAGTGCATCCAGAACGCTCATCAGAGGCGAGGATGCACTCGTGCACTTTGGATATGCAGTCAGGAGAAAGGACATCGTGCTTAGTGAGTTAGAGAGGCCGCAAAACGAGGAAGGCCCTGGACAGAAGGGATCGACAAAGTGGCTGCAAGAACACACTCGAACATAAGAACAATGGTGAGGTTGGTCAGGTCTGGGCTCTGTTTCATTCTGATTATATGTATATTTCATTCTGATATATATATGATTGCTATGAGTCAGAACTGACTCAATGATACCTAACAACAACAACCACAACCACACATGCATGTGAAAACTGGACAATGGACAAGGAAGAACAGAGAATAATCCATCCCTGTGCCTTATGGTGTTGGTGAAGAATACCGAATAGACCATGAATGGAGAACAAACAAATCTGTCTCAGAAGAAATGCAATCAGAATTACACTGAGAAGCGAAGATGGCGAGGGTGTGTCTCACATCCTCTGGACAAGCTATCAGGAGTGACCAGCTCTGGAGAAGGTCGTCACGACCGGTCTGGTCGAGGGACAGCGTAAGGGGTAGGCCCTCCAGTTCCCTAGGTCGATGCAACCATCGACGCAAACACAGGAGCATGCACGAGGCTGGCACAGGGCCGCGCACTGCTTGTTCGGCTGTACACAGGGCGGCTAGGAGCTGGGGCAGACCCTACAGCACCTCCTAGTAACACAGGGTCGCTATGAACAGGAACCGGCTTCACGGCACACAAGCACAACAGTTAGAGGAAAATGTTGGGGCCACTTGAGTAGCCAGAACTTTCTAGATAAGCCAAAAACATCCAGCAGAAAGTAAAATTAATGAATTTGACCCTAACAAAACTCAGACTTTCCATGCAATGAAGATCATAGATGCAACTAATAAATGGGTAAAATATTTGAGAAAATATTTGCAATGTCATTAATATTTATAATATACGAAATCTTGACTGCCCCTGGGAAAAGTCAGACAACTCCAAACGAAAATTGAGAAAAAAATACATACAAGATCTTTAGAGAAGGGAAACCCCAAATAGCCAAGAGGTAAATGAGAACTCAAGCTCACTGGTAAGAAAATGTAAGATTTAAAAATAATTAGATAGTGAGCATGATGGCACACTTGAAAAAGACAGACAATGTCACTGAATTAAATATGTAGGGATTGTTGAATTGCTATATTTGTTGTGTGTCTGCCTTTGCAACAATAAATAATAATGAAAATAATTAGCGCATTCCACCACCTGTCTATCCACTTCATCAGACTGTGCTGGTCTGCATGTTACTGAGATGCTGGAAGTTACACCATCAGGCTTTCCACTTATGAGTGATTAGTTATTGAAAACCTTATGCACAGCAGTGGGACATCGTCAGATATACTGAAAACTTCATGAATACCAGCAGGATGTGGGTCAACACAATGCCAGAAGAGGAGCCCCACAGGTTGGAGAGCACTCAGAATGCTACTGAGGAAGAACTGTCCTCTCCAAGTAGAGGGGCCATCATGGCACGGACATAGTAAAGCTTTCAGTACCTGCTTGTGCTGATGGAACCTGGCTCAACATGAGAAAAAACTGGAACTTGGAATGGACAAAGTATGAATCTAGGAAAGTTGGAAGTTGTCAGAAATGAAATGGAACACCTAAAGATCAATATCCTGGGCATTAATGAGCTGAAATAGACTGGTGTTGGCCATTTTTATTTATTTATTTTACCTCTTCTCTATTTCCTCTTTTTTATTGTTTTATTAGGGGCTCATACAACTCATCACAATCCATGCATACATCAATTGTGTAAAGTACATTTGTACATTCATTGCCCTCATCATTCTCAAAACATTTGCTCTCCACTTAAGCCCCTG
>NW_022111309.1:1661579-1726102 GCF_000313985.2 Echinops telfairi | reverse complement strand
ATACTAAACCTATAAATATATGCACATAGATCTATTTCCCCATCCTCATATATAAATATATTTGCATATGTACATGCCTTTATCTATTCTTCTATAAATGCCCTTTGGGTATTGGCCATTTTTAATCAGAAAATCATTTGGGTTACTATACTGGGAATGACAAATTCAAAAGGAATGGTGTTTTTTTGGCAAAAAGAACATTTTAAGTCCTTTCTTGAAATACAGTGCTGCCTGTGACAAGACAATATCTATACACATACATGGAAATTCCATTTTTATAACCATGATTCAAATGTATACACCAAACACTAGGGTTGTAATGACGAAATGGAATTCTACCAATTATTTCAATCTGAAATTGATCAAACATGCACTCAATATACAGTGGTAATTATTGGCCACTGGGATGCAAATGTTACAGACAAAGAGGAAGGAACAGTAGTTGGAAGTATGGTCTCGGTGACAGAAACAAAGCTGGAGATTGCATGACAGAACTTTGCAAGACCAATGCTTCTTTATTGCAAATATCTTTTTCCAATAAGATAAAATACACCTGGACTTCACCAGATGGAATACACAGGAATCAATATGATAAATCTGTGGAAGAGACGATAGAGACCCTCGATATGGGCCAGCGGCTGACTGTGGAACACACCATCCTGTGCTCATATGCAAATTCAGGTTGAGGTTGAAGAAAGTTATAACAAGTCCACGAGAACCAACATACAACCTTGAGTATATCCCACCTGAATTTTGAGAGCATCTTAAGAAGAGATTTGAGAGGGCGGGTTGGAATGGGGGAACTGATTACAAGGATCTACCTATAGCCTCATCCCTGGGGGATGGACAACAGAAAAGTGGGTGAAGAGAGACATTGTCAAAAAGAGATATGAAAAAATAATAATTTGCAAATTATCGAGGGTTCATGAGGGAGGGGGGAGCGGGTAGGGAGGGGGAAAATGAGCTGATGCCAGGGGCTTGGATAGAGAGCAGATGTTTTGAGAATGATGAGGGCAATGAATGTACAAAGGTACATTACAAAATGATGTATGTATGGATTGTGATAAGAGTTGTATGAATATTAAAAAAAAGAATATTATCATCTTTAATACCCTAGGGGAAAATAATAATAACACTCTTAAGAGAATAACTCAGTAAGTTGTCAAAGGAATTATAACATAGAAGGAACTTCCTTTTTGGTGAAACATTAATCAAAGTGTTCATAAAATGTAAAAATACAAATGTGAATTTAGATGAGAAAATTTTGTGCTTTAGAAAATGTTCAATTCAGAGAAATCTGATATAAATCATGTAGCACTTAAAAAAAAAGAATAGGTTTGAATCACTGAACACTAATGACAGAATACCTCACAAGATGTGGGATGATATCAAGAACATCGTATATGAAGAAAGCAAAAGTCGCTAAAAAGGTAAGGAAGAAAGAAGAGACCAAAGTGGACGTCAGAAGAGACCCTGAAACTTGCTCCAGCGGAGTCCACCTGTGCACGCAGCTGGGGAAGGAAGTAAACCGAATGGTAGCACCACTGCCCACCCCGGCCTGCCTCCCTGCGGACTTCAAGCTTTTATGTTTCTTCCAGCTGGGTTTGCTTGATGACTATGGATAAGGAGACAAACACAGAGCATCACTGTGAATTTGGTTATGTGTTCAGTGTTTTCCTGTGAGGCTCTCACAGTCAAATCACTCTATGGAGGTAACTTAGACTGGGGCTGTGGGGAGAAAGAGAAGAGTATGGGTGGGGGTTGAACAGCAGAAAGGACCCAGCAGTGCACGTGGAAAGTTTCCCTCCTGGGCAGTGTACTTCAGCTGCTCTGGCATGGCTGTGTTCCTCTTTCACTTCTGGACCATCACCACAGGGCTGCAAGGGGTCTCCCAACACGAAGACAGATTTTATTGGCAAAGACCCTCCAACCATGCCCTATGCAGGCGGGAAGTTGGCACTTACTGTGCTGATGCCAGCTTGAGTTGTGCTTGCATTTCTACCCATTCTTCCTTTATAATTCTTCCACACTGCAGTAGCTCCCTCGACAGTCTCTCTGCTTTTCCCAGGTTCTCTGAAGCTTCCTTAAATCTGAGCTGTGTTCAGGAAAGGTTAGACCAGGTTCAACATCCTGAAATCCCAGTCCTTAGACTTTTGGGGCTCACACTTTCTGAGCCATCAGTCAACTGTTTAGTAAAGTCAGGGAGTGAAATATATGATTCGAATGATTATATGTAAAAGGATACTTTTGAAGTGAGGTCAAGGCTCTAGCCATGGTGTGAAAAAGTTCAACTGAACATTTGAAAACATCTGTATTGTTGCTGAAGGAAAACTCGATGGAGTCGGTGAGAATTTCTTGGGCTTTTTCTATATGTTGTTTTGCTTGCAGCGGCAACCCTGTGAACAAAGAAAACGAGGCCTCCGTTTCTCTTCCCTACTGCTGGATGGGGATTTGGTGGTTTACAGCCAGGAACCTAGCAAGATCCCTTCCCACCTCATCCAGTAGTGCATGGAAGGGCCTGTGAGCAGCACTTCCAGGAGTCTCCACACGAGACCACACGAGACAGGGGCAGGTGACGACATCACAGTCTGCTTCCCTAAAGATGCCATCCTGACCAAATAGCAAAGATGTGTTTTACATTGAGCACTCTAGGTAGACCTTTCCAAAAGTGGTCCTTCTAGAAATAAAACAAACAGAACAAGCTGGAGCTGAACAGCTTTGAAACCTCCCCAACATCAATATGTTATAAATAATTACAAAAAAAAAAAAAGAAACTAAATGGGATACAAAGGGCTATATCCTTCTGGGTCAGAAGGAAGATAGATCCTCGTGAATTTTAATGCTGGCTTGTGACAGTCATCTTAATAAAACAGTAATTTTTTTAAAAAGTGTAATCTTCATTTCACCCATTTAAAACCATCGCTTTACAGGGCACCACAAAAAATTACCAATACAACTCCTAGGAGGCAAGAGACTAACGTGTAACAATCGCTTATTCCTGAAACAAACTGGCGAGTAAGAGCAGGAAATTCGTGCATCCCAGTGTTCTGTCAGCAGAGATTTGCCAAGTTGCTAAGATGCTGAGTAGGTTTCAGCGGCGTCTCCAGGCCGAGGCAGACTAGGAAGATAGGCCTGGTGGTATACTTCTGCGAACTAGCTAATGAAAACCCTGTGGGTCATGATGGTCTGATCTGCTACCACCCACGGAGATGGCACAAGCCTGAGCCGGGCTTCATTCCATTGTGTGTGGGGTTGCCATGCGCCAGGCTGACTCAACAGCAGCTAACAACAGTGCTCCTCTATGCTCCTCGCTCTGACCCACCTCCCTTCCTCATAGGCTTACTCCCACCCATACCCTAGTCTTATGTTTGTAACTGCATGGAATTGAATCCCCAGTCTCTTAAGAAAACCTGCCAAAACATGAAGCCAATTCTGTCCACATGTCAACAGAAGAATATATCATCTCTTAAAGAAA
This sequence comes from Echinops telfairi, assembly GCF_000313985.2. Classification (NCBI taxonomy): domain Eukaryota; kingdom Metazoa; phylum Chordata; class Mammalia; order Afrosoricida; family Tenrecidae; genus Echinops; species Echinops telfairi. The sequence goes on along the minus strand of NW_022111309.1, from coordinate 1,722,627 downwards.
ATCAAGTGGAAGACATTCATGTGAGAGTGCTTACTGAATTTTGTTTGCCTTGAAAAACGATTTCAAGGAAATATAATATTTAAAAATGTAATGAATAATTTTATCTGAAGTAGAATATGAAATTTCTTCATTAAAATAATATTTTTTAAAAATATATAAAATAACTGAAAAATTGAATGGATATTGGTGGGTATAGCTTTAAAATATGATGTCATTTTCTGGAATTGAAAAGTAAAATACCACTTTTAAATTACAATAACCGAGTCAAGCACAAACAAAAAACAACAAAAAACCCTATTCCTTTGTAAGAGTGTAATCTCCTGGTGGACAGGCTTTTGTCTGCCTTGTTTGCTGCTATATCCTCATCACCAACTGCGGTGCTTAGCAGTACGAGATAATAAAACTTGTATTAAACAAATGTTAAATGAGTATAGTTATAGATTTAATTGACCAGATATCTATTAGTGTCAATTATGCATGAAATATTACAAATGGTATGGCAGGCTGTATTTTTTCTATCATGACCCATGCCCTCAAAGAACTTACACTCAGTTTATAGTTTTGGATGAGGTTTAAGAATGGCTCTGGAGACGCATAGCCCAGATCGAATTCCTTGCCCCACGACTTGCTATGAACACAGTTTCTTTAACTCTAAATGGGAGTAATGACATAGCCCACCTAACACAAGATGGTGAAGATTAAATGAGAATGTGCATAAACAAGTTTGATTAGTGCTTGCCAATCATAAGAGCTTAATAAACATTAGATTAAAAACAAACCATTAAATAAGAAAAGAGTATTGACATAGGAAAGGCAGAAGGCTAAGGGTAAAGATCATCACTTGGGGCTCCAAACGCCAGGACTCTGGGCCTAGCAATGGTGCTCCCGTGCTGTCCCAGGATAGGAGAACAGTGCGACCTGGAGCAAGTGGCTTCCACCCGGTCTGTGCTTCTTCTGACTTTGATCAGGGGCGGAATTCAACTGGATAACCTCTGAGATCCCCTTTGGCTCTAAAAGCCTTTGAATCTAACAGGCAGGATAAGTCTAAAATCAGATGTGACCAAATTTGGCAATTGAATTCTTGACATTGTTATTTTTGTATATATATTATCTGTTCACTGGAACAATCATGGAGAATTAGTCTCACATTATTATCATTGAGTAGTCTTATGTTCTTAACTACACGGAATTGCATCCCCAATTTATGGGAGCAGAAAGCCTCATCCTTATATACTGGAAGTCTGCTGATCTTCTCTCTCCATATCCACTCTCTCTCCTATTTTCCTTTGGGGACATCACAGGGCTTTATCTGAGGCCAATCTCTCCCCGGGGATCCAGCGGAAGCAAAAGATGTTGGCACACAACCCAGTTAGAATGCTCAGATTGTGGGGTTTGGTGGAAGAGACCTTCTTTTTCTCTGGGGAATGCTGAAGAGGCCAGCCTAACGCGGCTGGTTACCTCCTTGACACCACGCAGACAAAGCTTGGCTAAGAATGGAGCCAACACAGAAAAAATTATTGCCGAGAAAGTGGAAGGAGAGAAAGACTAAAATCTTGATCCCATGGTGGAAACCCCCGGATCTGATGGGTTTTATCTTGGGATTTTTCAGTGGTACGAATCAACAAGTCCCCCTTTGGTTTATGCTTTCGATTTGTTCGGTCACTTGCAATAAAGAGGCTCTCAATCCACATGAATGTGATTGGACCCCACTCTGGGCACATGCAGTGCGCCCCGGGCTCTGCCACATGCCTTCAGAGCTAACAGAGTAATTCTCTCCCAAGAACACTAGTCTTAAGATCACCAAAAGCAAAACTAAGAAGGAGTGAAATCTTTTCCCCTTGACTTTTTACATATACTTGCTATATATTCTCCTGACTACTTATAACAGGAAGCTACTTCCCAAGGTTTGAAGAGGAAACTATCCAAGAAAATGTCATCATTTTAGTTAAATATGAATCAAATTTGGGAAGAGATCAGAACACAAATAACTGCTCCCCTGCAGTCTGAGAAGAGCTCACCTTTCAACTGGAGGTAGCCTTGAGCCAGATTAACATAGGCCTCTGCTAGTTTCCAATGTGAGTCACCATAGCAAATTCTTGTCAATGCAACACAACGCACAAGCTCCTGGATGGCTTGTTTGTACTATGAGGAAGAAAATATGGGGTTAGCATTAATATACCCATTCAGAGTCATCACACTTATCGGGACCCTGTAGGACAGAGCAAAACTGCCGCACTGGGTTTCCAAGGCTGTGAATCTTTAGGGTAGCAGAAAGCCTCTTCTTTTCCCCACAGAGTGGCTGGTGGGTTCAAACTGCTGACCTAGTGGGTAGCAGCCCAATGCATAATGCATCAGAGCTCCTTTGCGTCAAACTCAACTCAATGGCCACGGGTTTGGTTTTTTGTTGTTGTCAATTATTAAGAGTTGTAAAGGAGCAAAATTAAATTCTGTAAGTCTATATAGGACACCTACTAAGGGTAGACCTTGTTCTAAACACTTCTAGCACATCAGAAAACAAAACAGACTAAGATAAACATTCCTGCCATTGGAAAGTTATATTCTGGCTGTGTAAACAAGAAATTATTTGGTGCACTTAGAGACCCCTGGATGGTACAAAAATGGTTTAGCACGCAGCTACTAACTGAAATGTTGCAGGTTCAGATCTACCCACAGGAACCTTGGAAGAAAGGCCTAAGGATCCACTTCTGAAAGATCCTAGACACTGAAAACTGTGCGAGCCTGACACAAAGAGAAGAGGAACATGCGGAGCTGCTTCAGTGGAAACTGGTTTGGGTTTGGTATAAAAAGAACCACTGCCATCACGCTGATTCTAATCCGTACCTTGTGATAGTTGTTTTTTTGTGCCAACATGACTCCCGTAGGAACATGTAAGCAGAGTTTAGTTTATTAATCAGGCTGCAGCTTGACTGGAGGGCAACCAAGATAAATGGCTCTTTCTCTTTCTTCCTGGTGATCAGACCGGCAAGCTGCTGCCTGGGTTAGCTGCTCTGCCTCAACTGTGTGCTGCACTACCTGTGGGCCAAGCTAACCAGTGGATCATGGTGGATCCTGTTGTCGTGCTATGCATCACTACATCTTGAAATTCCAATCCTGACCTGCTTCGAGATGCTGCTGCTGTGCTACTGGCCTCTGCTATGCCTCGACAGCACATCGTCCTGCTGTTGCCGCCCCACTTTGCCATGTCTGCTGCCTGCAGGGCCGACAGTGCTCATCTTGCCTGCAGACAGACTCTGTACCTCCTGCCAGCCACTTCGCTGTCTGCTTCCTTGACCTTGGACCAGAGGTTGGTGTGAGTAGGAAGGACCTTCAGTGTAGTACCTGTCCCACCAACTTGAGTTGAATTGAGTCCTCCATACTGCTCTTTGGATGAATTAGCTATTGTATTCTTCTCTATATAAACCCATCCAGATAGATATATAGACAATCATAAGTGTCCTGGTTTTGTTTCTCTTGAGAACCCTGCCTAACACATACTGACTTATACAAACTTTCTGAGACTAAATCTTCATGGGAGCAGAGGTCTCATCTTTCCCTTGCGGAGTAGCTGGTGGTTTTGAACTGCCAGCTTTGATGTTAGGAGAACAACTATATGTAGTGCACTTGAAGGTGAAAAAGGTAGTGGAGTAAAGATTCTTCTTTATTTCTTCTTTTCCAAAAAGAAAAAAAGCAGAACAGACATCTTATTAGTGCTTCGATTTTCCAGCCGCCCATCAATAAACAACTACTATACACAGCATATTCAGATATAATAAGTGGACAAATGGTAAGAGTTTCCAACTGCAATTTAGTTCTCAGCTCAAATATTTTCCTTAGCGGCATATAATTGTAGCATAGCAAGTTAGATGAGCAACCCTGACAAACACTTGCTGTTTGTGGTTTTAAACGCATTTTATTGAAGGAGTGGGAAGTACTTTTCCATCCCCTTCCTTCGAATCAGGACTTTCTGTTTAACAAGAGAATAGGGCAGAAGTGATGCTGCGCTTCTTGGGGCAACTTCCACTTTCTGGCTCTTGGAACCCTGCCACCCTACTTTGAGGAAACCCACACTCCCCTATGGAGAGGGCCACCTGGAAAAGATCGGATAGCCAGAACCAATTAGTCAGCCCCGCGCACACAGCACGGCCCAGGACATGCTGCATAGAGCAGAGCTGACCACGCCCCACTGAGCTCTGTGTAGATCACAGGTCCATGGGCAGCATGAGTGACTGTTTCCTTCAAGCCACTAAGTTGTAGGGTGCAATACATAACCAGGATGCAAGGCAGAAGGCAAGAGACGAAAGAGCTAATTAAAGAAGGGGGCAAAGCAAAGGAAGAAAAGTAGGTCATAGTTACAGAGGAGATACAGAAGGCTAAGGATGAACGCCAGTAAATATTTATGTTCAGAGCACCTATGTTTCCAAAGAAGGCACGTTCACCTTGAAACAACATACTTCTAACAAAAAGATAGAGGACCACAAGAGAGTCACTTTTGCAGCAATTTTAAGGATTAGATGGCCTATAAAATGACATTTATTGAATGTATAAATGTGCTTTACACAATTGATGTATGGATTGTGATAAGAGTCGTATGATCCCTAATAAAGTGATTAAAAATGACATTTATTGGGATAATTAGGAAGTTGAGGGTAAGGTTCAAAGATTAGCTAAAAATACTGTACGAATATCAATTTCCTATTTTCAATCACTGATCTGTGGTTATGTAGAAGAATATCTCTGTTCTTATGAAAGATTCACTGAGGTGTTTAGGGGAAAAGACCATAACATCTGGAACTTACTCTGATAGTTCGGAAAAATAATTAAACAGATAGAAAGGGGGATAGGAAGGGAAGAAAAATAACAAAAGCAAATGTTAACATTTGTTAAATTATAATTTTTTCTCTAAGTCTAAAAAATAAAAAAGGTTTAAATAAAAAATTATCTACCCCCGCAAATGTCTTGAAGTAGATTACATTAATCGTTTGCTGAAACTGCTTTAAGGCTTCCTAGGACATTTAGCTTGAAGCCTGAACTCCTTATGGTAGCCTGCAGGCCCCAAAAGATCTGACTGCTTCCTCTTCTCGGAGCAGCCTGAGGTGATCTGCCAAATGGTTCTCTACTCAATTGACTCAGAAAACCCCACAAAATCACACAAATCAAGAGGGCTGAATCTTCAGGTCCATTTTAAGAACACCCATGAAACCGCCCAGGTCAGCAAGGGGATGCGTATTCAGAAAGCCACCAACTATTTGAAAGATGTCACTTGGCAGAAGCAGTGTGTGCCCTTCCAGTGTTACAATGGTTGAGTTGGTAGGTGTGCCCAGGTCCAACAGTGAGGTTGGACTCAGGGTCGGTGGCCCAAAAAGAGTCCTGCATTTTTGCTGCACATGCTTAAACATGCAGAGTGCTGCTGAACTTATGTTTAGAGGTGGATTCTCTTGGGCATTGAGCACATCCAGGAGACCAAAGCCCCAAGATGTGCCACCGGACTTACGCGCTCATGGTCATTGAATGACTGACATGACCCTGACTGAGAAGGAACACATTGTTCCTAAACCAGAAGAGGAGGCTTCTCAGAAGAAAAGATCTCCCAGAAGAAGTGGAAAAACTTATGGCTCAGGACAAAATGAAACTTAAAATAAGAGCTAATAAAAGTTTAAAAAACAAAAAGAAAGAAAAGATCTGACTGCCTCTCCAACGGCCTCGCGTGTGAACCCACTGGCTTCCTCTCCACCGCGCCCAGGCCTCTCCGGCAGGGCTCACAGGGACAGCACTGCTCCTGCTCCCGCGGGCGTTTTCCCTGGGAGACTCCCGCTGGGGTCTTCCTCATTTTCAGACCTCAGACCCTATTTCACCTGTTCCTCGAGGCCCCGCCCTGACCACCCTACTCAAGATGGGCCCACTCTGCTTCCTCCACCTCTAATCACCTGTTTTCCCGAGTCAGCTTCTGGGCTTACAGCCCAGGGTAGCACCATCATTTGTGTGCCATAGTGAAATGTACTCTCTGATAACACTCTCGCACATCAAATTCCTGCCAGTCTTACGTCGTGACTCACTCACCAGAGTACAGTATAGCAAACCCCCACAGGCTCCTTACACAGTGACTGCTGGAATAGGACTTGGCTCTTTCTTCACAGAGCTGCAGCTTCTCCCGAGGAGGCTGGAACAGGGCAGTCTGCGGCAGCTTGGCTTGGGTCTTCTTTCTAGGCACCAGGCTGACCGCAGCAACAACTTCATCGAGGTGGTTGAATGTGTGCATTTCTTCTGCTTCTTGCATATTTTTATATACATTGCCCACTAATTTTCAAATAAAAATAACAATGTCAATGTTAATATCCATAGTTAATTTTAGAAATACACTTTTTCCCTCTTAGAAATGGAAGCTATGTATCTAGGATACTTCCAACACTATATCTCTCACTTGTTTTAAATTAGTGGCATTGTAACGGAACAGATTATGGTGTCTAGAATTGCTTTCTTTGTAAAACCTACAGGCTAGTGTCCACTTACAACTGAACTGAATATTCTGGTTGATTGAAATCAAATAAAAAACATATACTATGTATGCAATGCCAGCAGAAATGTGCTGAGCCCCACTAACTCCCCACAAGCCCAGATGAGATCAGCTGAACTCTAACTGATCCACAGACCCAGGAGGGATCAACATGAATGACTGTTAGACTTCCACTTCTGGTCTGGATGGAACAATAAGGATTGACTTCATCTCCTACTTGAAATAACCAACCAAACAAATAAGAATGTCTATAAATGCAAAAAGAAAGAAAACAAGAGAGAGAGAGGGAGAGAGAAAGGCCAGAGACCAAAGTTATAAAATAATGGTTTCTAAAACATAAGACACCAAGCAGGGACACAGTAATTTCTGAGAGATGGAGAATAAAACCCAGGTGAAACTTCTGGTTATGCCAGCTTATTGCTGTGTGATAGTGTGCAGGCTGAGGTGCAGGGAAGGGGCACTCCAAAGGAAGCCAAAGCATAACCTGATTTGAGAAAACAGGGATGGGAGCCAAGGGAGATGGAGAGTGGAATTTGTGGACAGGTCACTGGGGGGAAGAGAGCTGTGCAGAGCTGTAGAGCGTGGACCCCGAAGATTAGCAGAGAGATTGATCCAGTTTGGGAGAGATTACTGTTAAGTCTGAGTCTGGAGATGGGATTACCCGACAGCCATAAAGAAAACAGTGCTGACGGGCACACACGGGGTTGGCCAGGACTTATCCTCACCAGACATACTAGAAAACTCATAATTCATGAGGAATTCAGTAAAATATTCTGGAGGGTCCAACAGTGGGAATAACCATGCCTAGATTGAACATTGTTCAGACCCAGCTAACACTTCATAAAAGCAAGACTTAAGAGGATCCAATTATTTCTAAGTACTATAGAGCAAAACTCAAAGCTGTTTATGGTTGAAACTGACTGAAAACTGGCAGAGATGTTAAAAATAGACAGAAAGGCATTACAATCATTATTATAGCTACATTCTATATTCTCAAAAAGTTAAGTAGAGACATGGGGGGAGGAGACTCAAGTTAAACTTCTAGATATAAAAATTAAAATGTGTAATGTGCAAATTGCAATAGATGGAGTTGATGAAACTTGAAGATGGCAATAGAAACTATCCAAAATGAAAAAGAGTAGTGAGCTGTGACATGGCTAACTGTGTACATACTGTGTATATATATATATATATATAGTTTCAGAGCAGAAGATGGAGGAGGAGGCACCAAAAAATCCGAAGAAATCATGGTGATTCCCCACCCTCCCCCCCAAAAAAATTGCAGGAAAATCCAGAGATCTAAGAAGTACAATAATCATGAAATACAAAAAAGAAAAAAGAAACAAACATAAAGAAATGACACCAAGGCAAATTGAAATTTAATTGTTCAAATCTATAATACAGAGATACTATTAGACATAGCCAGAGGGGAAAGGCACATTGAGTACAAAGGAATAAAGATATGGAAGCCAGAGAATTCCTGGAGGAAACAAGCACACAGGATAATAACGTAGTACTTTCAAAATAGAGATATAAGGCTACCAAGGTGTGAGTTTACATCAGTGAGAATATATTTCTAAAACAAACTGAATGAATTCTCCACCAAACAATTTGCACTACAGTATTCTCAAGGGAATGTCACAGGAAGTCTTTCACGTGGAAGGAAAATGAGAGCAACGGGAAATTGAGATGACGCAAAATCGCACAGAAGAGTGGAAATGGCAACTACAGGGCACGTGGATAACGCTGTTTCCATAATACGTAAATAATCAATGAAGACTGTGTAAACAAAAATCATGGATTTGGGGATTTATAACAACTAGACCAATAAACAACATCACGATAAAAAGACAAGCATTGAAGTCGCCAAGGATTTCATTTTACTTGGATCAACAATCAACATTCATAGAAATAGCAGTTAGGAAATCAAACAACATATTGCATTGGGGAAATGTGTTCAAAAGACATCTTTGAAGCATTAGAGCAAATGTATCACTTGGAGGAGTAGGTGTGCCTGACCCAAGCCACGGCATTGTCAATGGACTCACATGCATGTGAAAACTGGGGAAGCATCGAGTTATCCGAATGACGGTGTTGGCTAAGAATATTGAATATGCTATGGATTGGCAGGAGAATGAACAAATGTCTTGGAAGAAGTACAGCCAGAAGGCTCCTTCGAATCAAGACTAGCTTGATTGTATTTCATGTACTTTGGATACCTTGAGAAGAACCTCGAGCTTGGTAAAGTAGAGGGTCAGCAAAAATGAAGACCTTTAACAAAATGGATCGTCACAGTGGCTGCAACAATGGGTGCAGACATAACAACTGTGAGGGTGCTGTAGGACCCAGCAGTGTGGTGCTTAGGTTGCTGTGAGTCAGAACCAACTCGGCAGCATCAAACAACGACAACAACACATGAAGAAGTAAAATAAATAGCAATAACATAAAAGCTCGTGGTCATCAAGCAGATTGCAACCCAACAGGGCAGAGCAGAACTGCCCCTGTGGGATTCTGCGTCTGTACATCTTTATGGAAATAGAAAGCTTCATTGTTCTCCTGGGGGGAGTAGAAATGAGGTTCTATTCTCAACGTGAGGGAACCCTCATGGTAAAGGGTTTAAGTCTGAAGCACCCACCCCCAGCTGCTCTGTGGGAGAAAATGTGGCAGTCTACTTTGCAAACTCTATGGGGCAGCTCTAATCTGTTCAATAGGGTTGCTGAGTGTCAGAATCAATTTGGCAGCAAGGGTTTGGTTTTTTCATTTTCTACATGAAAGTAAACTAAAGATATATAGTACAAACCCTGTAACAACCATTAAAATAAAATGGAGATAAAAATTGAGCTAAAAATAATCTGAAAGCCCAAGTATAGGCTATCTATAAGAAATCATTTTAATTATAAAGACATGAATGGGTTAAAAGTAAAGGACATAAATTAATATGATATCCTATACTTAATAAAAAATACACTTGGAATGTCTATCTTAATCTCATATATCAATGCAATCAATCAAGAAAAAGAATTGCCAGGTGTCCAGATTAGAAAGGAAGCAGTAAAACTGCCTTTATTGACATATTTCACAGCAAAGCCTGATGTCAGGGATGAAGAAGGTCATTTCATAATGACAAAGTGTCAATTTCTTCAAAGACTATGTTGTTAGGTTCCAATTCATAGTGGAACTATATATAACAAGATGAAATATTGCCCAGGCCTGCACCATCCCCACAATTCCACTGAGCTCATTCTTGCAGCCGCTGTGTCAATCCATTTCCTTGCGTATAGGAGGTGACTGAAAATACCATGGCAAGAATCCAAGTATTGCCTCCTCCCTGGGGGGTGGACAGCAGAGAAGAGGGCAAGGGAAACATCGGAAAGGGTAACATGACAGAACTATAATAATTTATGAACTATGAATGGTTCATGAGGGAGAGGGGAGGGGGGATGGAGGGGGAAATGAGCAACTGATATTAGGGGCTAGAGTGGGAGGCAAATGTTTTGAGAATGACAACAAATGTGCATATGTGCTTGACACAATGGATGTATGTATGGATTGTGATGAGAATTGTACGAGCCCCCAATAAAATAATTAAAAAATAAAAAAAATAACATGGCACGGATCCGGTCCAACTTAGTCCTCAAAGTAACATCTTTGATTTTTAACACTTGAAAGAGGTTGCTGTATAGTGATTAAGCATTGGACTGCTAAATTCACAGTCAGCAGTTCAAAACCACCAGCCTCTCTTTGGGAGACAGTTGAAGGTTTCTAATCGCGTAAAGAGTCACAGTCCTGGAAATCCACAAGGGCAGTTCTACCCTGTCCCACGAGTCTCTCGGAGTCAGAACTGACTCCACGGCAGTGAGTTGAGTTTTTGCAGCAGATTTAGTCAATGCAAGATGTCATCTGATGTAGTGAATACTTCCACAGGAAATGATTGCGAATACAAGTAAAATGAAATCTTTGGCAATGTGTTAGTCTGCGTTGACTAGAGAAACAAATCCATAGACACTCATATGTGTATGAGTGAATTTATATCAAAGAGCAATTGTACATTAAGAAAACATCCTAGCCCAGTCCAGATCAAGTCTATAAGTCTGATATTATCCCATACATCGATACTAGTCCATAAATTCCTCTTTAGACTCACACAGCCATGCAATAATGCTTGAATTCAGGATGATCACAGGCCAGTGGGTGGAAAGTCTTGTGGATCCAATGGTGGTAGAAGCATCTCAGCACTGGCATGGATCTCCACGTGGCTCCTCCAGCTCCAGGGCTCTGGCGCCATCAGCCTAGCTCCATGTGGCTTGTCATCAGGAATATAAAGCAGAGAATGTGACTGGCCTCCAGTGAGCTATTTATATTTGTTGCGCCTACAAATGAAGTCTTCAAGCAGCAACCTGATTGACAGGCTAGACTCCACCCCTTCTCAAGTTGACATTATGTAACTGCCACAGACAACCTCAATATTTTCTCCATTTACCATGATGTTGCTTACTGGGACAATTGTGGGATTCCCCTCCCTTCTTTCTTATTTTAAGGCATAGCCCATACTGAAGGCTGTATTCTTTCATCTACATCATTAAGCTCTTCAAGTTTTCTTCATTTTCAGCAATCAAGCTTCTGTCATCTGCATACCACTGGTTGTTAAAGGACATACTATCATAATTTTTATACAACTGTTAAGGATTGAGTTGTGTTCCCCTAAAAATATGTGTTTTGAATCCTAAGTCCAAGATCTGTGGTTATAAGCCCACTTAGGAATGGGTTTTCTTTGATAAGCGTATCAGCAGAGTATATTTTGTCAGACATCTTTCAGATATTAAAATGACAAATTACGTATAGAGGAACAAGCAGAGATGGAGGAAGAGATGTCAAACAAAGGAAATAATGACCTTCCTCCAGACAACAGAGAAAGCCTTTCCCTCGAGCAAGCACCCTAAATTCAGACTTCTAATCTCCTAATTGTGAGAAGTCTATTGGTTAAAGCCACCTACTTGTGGTATTTCTGTTATAGCAGTTCTAGAGAATTAAGACAATATACCTAAAAATGGTTTGAAAATGTGACCAAATGTTGATAAAATTGTGAACAGAAACAAATAAAATGTGCTAGATCCCCTCCCCTAAAACAAGAATAGAATACACATTCTTTTTGCATGTACATGGACATTAACCAAGAAACACACTGAGCCATAAAATGCATTTCTAAGAATTCAAATCACACAAAGTATATTCTCTGATCCCAAAGAAATTAAAATGCGAATTAGTAACAAAAATATACCTGGAAAATATCCAAATATTGACAAATTGATAATACATTTCTAAACAAACCAATGGCCTAAGAAGATGTCAAAGGGAAATTTGTAAGTATTCTTAATTAAATGAGTATGAAAATACAATATATAAGAATTTGAGGCATAATGCTAAAGCAGTTTTTAGGGGAAATATTATTTTTATTTATTTTAAAAATCGTTTTATTGGAGGCTTGTACAACTCTTATCACAATCCATCCATCCATCCATTAGGTCAATCACATTTGTACATTTGTTGCCATCATCATTCTCAAAACATTTGCTTTCTGCTTGAGCCCTTGTTATCGGCTCCTTTTTCCCCCTCCCTCCCTGGTCCCCCTCCCTCATGAACCCTTGATAATTTACAAATTATTATTTCATCATATCTTACACTGTCCGACGTCTCCCTTCACCCACTTTTCTGTTGTCCATCCCCCAGGGAGGAGGTTATATGTAGATCCTTTTAATAGGTTTCCCCTTTCCACCCTACCCTCCCTCCACCCTCCTAGTTTCACCACTCTCAGCAGTGGTCCCGAAGGGACCATCTGTCCTGGACTCCCTGTGTTTCCAGTTCCTATCTGTACCAGTGTACATCCTCTGGTCTATCCAGATTTGTAAGGTAGAACTGGGATCATGATAGTGGGGGGGAAGGAAGCATTTAGGAACTAGGGGAAAGTTGTATGTTTCATCATTGCTACCCTATGCCCTGACTGGATCATCTCCTCCCTGCGACCCTTCTGTAAGGGGATGTCCTGTTGCCTACAGCTAGGTCTTGGGTCCCCAACCTGCACTTGGGTCCCTTCATTCACAATAATTTGATTTTTTGTTCTTTGATGCTTGATACCTGATCTCTTCAACGCCTCGTGGTCACACAAGCTGGTGCGCTTCTTCCATGTGGTCTTTGTTGCTTCTCAGCTAGATGGTCATTTGTTTACCTTCAAGCCTTTAAGACCCCAGACGCTTTATCTTTTGATAGTCGGGCTCCATCAGCTTTCTTCATCATATTTGCTTATGTATCCACTTTGTCTTCAGCGATCGTGTCGGGAAGGTGAGCCTCATGGAATATCAGTTTAATAGAACAAAGTATTCTTGCATTGAGGGAGTACTTGAGGGGAAGTAGGGGAAATTTTATAGCATTAAATGACTACATTGGAAGAGAAGAGAGGTCTCAAATTTATGACCTTATGTTCAAGAAAGTGGAAACAGGAGAGAAAATTAATCTCAAAGCAGATGATATGAATTAGTAAACTAAAAAATAAAGGTACATTCACAAACTAATCAATAGCATGAATTGATTTCTATTTGAGTAATAAGACAATGAGAGATTACTGTTAAAGAGTTTACAAATATTAGAAGGTTAAAAAGCATATTATGAACATCTTTAGGCCAATAAATTTAACAAGTTAGATAAATGGATAAATTCTCTAACCAATTAAAAAAGCTCACTCAAGAAGAAATAGATAACTAAAAAAACCTTAAATCAACCGATTTCATCTCAATTCAAACCCTAGCTTTTCCCCCTTTAAATATTGAGTAATTGCTCCTAAAGATCCTATGAAAAAGCAAAGGGCCTCATTCATTCACTGCCCTGGCACTAACTGACGCACTGTAACCCTACAGGATGGGGTAGGGCTGCTCCTGGGGAGTTCTACTTTCAAGAGTATAAATCTTCATGGGAGTAGAAAGTCTCATCTTTTTACCGCAGTGGATGGTTGTTTCAAACTGCTAACCTTGCAGTTAGCAGCCCAACACTGTGCCACTAGGGCTCCTGCAAAGGACCTACACCAGTCAAAACATTATTTTAAACCAAGAAAAAAGCTGGGGAATAAACACTACTTTTTTCAATCCTAATTCTGAAGCTACAGTAACCAAGGCAGTTGGCATTGCTGCAAAGATAGACAAAAAGATCCTTGAAACAGAAAGAAGCGTTCAGAAATGGACCTGCACCTATATGAGTAATTGATCACTGACAAATTTGTAAAGGGAGTTCCATGGAGGAAAAAAAAAGTAGAGGGAATAATTAGCAAAAAGTCGGACGTGGGAAGTTCAAATGGGTGTTTGATTAGCGGCTGGTTGGCCAGTTCAGCTGGTATGTGTGTGTGTGTGTATGGTAGGGGGCACGGGCATGGAAAGCATACGCCAAATCAACTTTTGCTGTACGCCAGAACCGCAGGACAGATGCATATTCCACAAAGGAGCTTATTGATGAGGGGAGTCGACTCAAGCGGAAAGCACAAATACTGTCTCCACAAAAGGAAGGCTCTGATAAAATAAGCAGGTAAAAACAGGCACCCGATAATTTCTTACAGCTTTTAATATGGTTGAATACAATGTAAATATACCATCAGAGTGTTGTATGGGGCACTGTCCCAAACTGTTTTACTTGGAAATACTCTTTGGGAGGCACTCTTTATGGAACTCGTACTTCTTGAACATTCCTTGGGAGACCTTGATGTGGGGAAAGTGAAGGTCAGAGGCACTTTGGAGGCACTGATTTCAGCCTACGCATGTGAGTGCCTTCATTTGGCAGAAAGTGATAAGCCACTTGAAGGTTTGTTGTTTTTTAATCAGAAAAGCGATACATTAAAATACTGTGAGATTAGTCTTTACTTAGTAGGCAGATGTGTTATAATGAAAACTATAAGAGGCACCCACCATCTGTCAATTTGTCATTGTAGGTTGTGTGTTACCATAGTGCTGGACGCCATACCACTGGTATTGAAAACACTTGCTGGTCGTCCATGATCGAAAGATTTCAGTAGAGCTTCCAGACAAAGGCAGGTTAGGAAGAGAAACCTAGTGATCTACTTCCAGAAGTTAGCCAATGAAAATCCGAGGGATTGAGGCAGAATACTGTCTAATCTAGGCTATAATCATGAAGATGGCACCAGACCTGGAAGTATTTTGCTCTAACACGGTGTATGAGGTTACCATGAGTCACAGCCACAACCACACGAGGCAGAGTGGTCACTGAGGCCCACATTTCAGATATTCTAGGACCGCCTTGTGGTAGTTACATAATCTGGTGTCAATTTGAGGATTAAGAGTGTAGGGGTGGAGTCTAGGCTATCAATCAGGATATAGCCAATGAGGCCTCTGTGTGGGCATGGCCTTCTCCTGAGGATTCTGGGAACTCCTGTATTTCCTCCTTGGAGGTAGGAGACACACACACACTCTCTCTCTCTCTGAAAACTCCCTGTGAGACTTCCCTGAGGAGAAGTCACATGGACCTACCCTGATGCAGTCCTGGGAGCTGAAGAAGCCACTTGGAGACCCCTGCCAGGGCTAAGATGCTTACAACGGCACTGGATCCACAAGACTTCCCACGCACTGGCCTGTGATCTTCCTGCATTCGGCATCATTGCATGTGTTTCGTTAGTCTGTATCGGACATATGGGCTAATAACGGGCATATGGACTTGATCTGGACTGGGCTGGGATGTTTTCTCAATATTCGATTGCTCTTGTATATAAAACTCTTTCCTATACAAATGAGTGTTTCCCTGGATTTGTTTCTCCAGTCAATCCAGACTAACACACGCCTCGATGACATTTGCTTGAATTTTTAATACAGTACCTATCTTAATGTCACCTTAATTAATAATAAGCAACATTAGGGATTTATGTATTAGCTATATTTTCTCATATATATTAAAATAAGAACATAAATATTAACAAAAATTGGTCTATGTTCCACTTAGTATCATTACAGGTCTAACCAACGGTAAATATTGCATACCTTAAGAAATTTTCAATTTGAGCAACGCTGTACAACTATTTTTAACTATGATTCACTAATCAAGAAGATTGGATCACGCTTTACTTTCTGTAGTTTACTTTCTGAGAAAACAGGCATTTTCTCCCCCAGTTAAAATTGAACTCATTCATAGGCTTCTTAAAACGTGCACTAGGAGACTCTGAGATGCCTTTCAGTCAGTGGATATGTTCTTGTAACAGCTTCTTTACCTCCAGGTTGGGTGGCGGGAATCACTGAGTGAGGGTGTCACTGCAACTTTGCAGAATGAATAGAGGTGCACATAGCCAGGGGAAGGGAAGAGAAGACGGAAATGGAAGCGATCTGAAAGGAAGCTTTACTGACACTTGAGAGCTGCTGGGATGTCCAAGTGAACGGCGAGTATGTGATAACTCGTGCCCTCCAGCAGCAGGGCTGAGTAGTTATGACAGAGAATCTACGGCCTGCAGAACTTCGGATATTTACTATTTGGATCTTTACAGAAACACTACTCACATGCAGTCTAAAAGAATGGTAATTTCATGAATGGAAGAAGCGGGATAGAGGGAAATGGTCATTTAAATAGATTCTGATGTATATTTCAGCCAGATTGAATTAGAGACGGTGGGAGCATGTTTATATACAAATATCCAATTTAGAAGTTAGAAATGCACCAGATTTGAGTGGCAGCTTTTAAAAGTTACTTTTTCCCTTTACCTTTAAGTAAATTTTAACATGTTATGCCTACTTCTAAGTAGAATGTGAGAACGCTAAGGGTAGGTGCTGAAGTAGTTAAAATAGATAAGATTACCAATGAAAATTGTGTTGGCTCCTTGATGAGCCAATATAAATCTCTGAAAACCAAACTCGCTCCCGTGGACTCAATTCCCACTCACACGGCCCCTATATAGGGTTTCCCAGGCTGCAAATCATTACGGGAGCACGCATCCTCATCTTCCTCTTACTGAACAACTGGTGGATTTGAACTGTCGATAGTTCAGTTAGCAGTCTAATGTTTACCTGACCGCTCTACCAGGGCTCCTTGTAATCCAATATAGAGCTTTCCTTTTTCACCAAAACGAAGTAAGAGTTTTGCTTTTCTACAAAAAGCAACGCGGGAAAACTTCCACATTGCATTATGTATATAGTTTGAGAATATAAAACAGAGACGGAAGGAACTAGCCAAAGGTAAAATGAGGTGACAAAAGTAAAGACTGAGTCTTGGGGGACCCTTAAATCTGTGAAAGGCCAATCCCTCCAGTTTAACATCTAAGCCTTTCCTAAACTCTGTGGTACAGAAAGCCATTGTTACCTCAGAAGTCGGCTTTTTAATAGTAAGCTCCTGCCGCCTTCGTCATCTACTCAGCTCAGTCCCTAAGGAAAGAGCCAATTCAGTAGGTGCTATGGTGTAGAGAAGGGGCAGGGGTTCCATTTTGGCTCTGTGCTGTGCCACCTGGTTGTGTGATTCGGTCTAAGTTCCCAACTGCAATTTACATAATATTTTATACTTTAACATATGTTATTGTTAAATAATAAAAGAACACATATTATTTTATATTTAACATACATTATTGTGGGTCCTTCCCACAACTGTGGGAAATACATGTTCTTACTCCCCATTGTAGAAAAAAGGACAAGACCCAGTTCCTTGCCCAATATCACAGGTCAGAATCAAAATCCTGGTTGCCTAATACTTGACTCCCCATCACATTTTTTGCCTGTCATGGGCTGATCTACAGTAGTGGGAAGCAAATACTTCTGCTTTGGAAAAGTGACTGTACTTTACAAAAACAATCACAGAAACCATGCAAAAATCCAATTGTCTCATGCTGCCTGATAATGTTGTATCCTTGAACAGGGGATATATTTGGGGCACTTACAAATGAATCTAGCTTATGTGCATGTTTTATCTGGCTAATATAACTTGTTCTTTTTTTTTTTTTTTAATGTAGCCATGACTTTGAAATTAGAAGTTTCACAAAAAGATCAAGATTTCTGGCTTCTCTTGACCTCTGGGAGCCGCGGATACCGCTGGCCCCACGTCTCCGTGACAGGAACGAGTTGAGGTGGCAGCCGGGCCTGGACACAAGGAGCACTCTAGTTCAAAAGTCGCCACCGCTCCCAACTCGTTCCGGTATGTCAGCGATCTGTTCCGGCTCCCGTGCTGGGAATATCCGAGCCAGAGTTCCTGTCCT
The DNA here is from genome assembly GCF_000313985.2 of Echinops telfairi. Taxonomy (NCBI): domain Eukaryota; kingdom Metazoa; phylum Chordata; class Mammalia; order Afrosoricida; family Tenrecidae; genus Echinops; species Echinops telfairi. Next base: position 1,704,901 of record NW_022111309.1, on the reverse strand, counting down.
TTCCAACTTCTCGTGACTGTGGGCATCAGGACACGGCTCTCAAAGGCTCCTCTGGACCGAGACCCCAGCCAGGCGCCTCTGCGGGCTCCAGTCTCCAACCCTTTGATTGGTGGCGGAGCACACGAGTCACTTGCACCCACACCACTCTACTTCACTGAGAAAGAAACACCGTGTATTTCCATTTCGGGGATGTTTTCAAGGCAGCAACAACAACAACGCACGTGTATCTCCGGACCAGGGAAAGCAGTCACGTCACCCGCCGGCTTCTGGAGGCATCTGCAACTGTGATCTGCCTTAAGTACCTACGGGGTGTGTGTGTGTCCATCGGTTTCAATGTGTGGAAGGGACAACATCTAAGGTCCTCAAACTGCGGCCCGCGGGCCACGTGCGGCCCGCCGAGGACATTTATCCGGCCCGCCGGGTGTTTTTGCCCCGTTTGTTTTTGACTTTAAAATAAGATATGTGCAGTGTGCACAGGAATTTGTTCATAGCGTTTTTGTAAACTATAGTCCGGCCTCCAACGGGTCTGAGGGGCAGTGAACTGGGCCCCTGTTTAAAAAGTGTGAGGACCCCCCACCCAAAGCACACCTTCAGTCTAACGCACTCTTAGGTTCACTTACTTTGAGTTATACGCTTATCAGCGACCTTTCTTTTCTTAGTAACAGCCATAGCTGGGACTTGAATCTGAGAAATCAGCTCAGGGCGCACGCACCACCCTCTTCCGGGCGGCCCGAGTGCCGCGGCCACACCTCCCGGCAGAGCCCTCAACCGCCCATCAGACACGCCCAGTCGATCCGTGGGATGCCTCTGCCAGACCTGCCTAGCAGAGTGCTGAGCCGGTCGATCATCCACAGCTCCAGGTGGCAGGAAAACGAATCTCAATCTCTGTTTCCAATGGACGATGTTAACGATATTTCGTGAGATGTCGATGGGATTAGGTATCAGGCATCAAAGAATCAGATGAAAATATCGTATCAATGTGAAGGAGGGGGAGTGCGGAGTGGCGACCCAACCAAAGCCCATCTGCAAACAATTGGACATCCCCTTAGAACCGATGAAACGTACACCTTTCCTCGAGTTCTTTAATGCTGCCTCACCCCCCTCCCCTACTATCACGACCCCAATTCTACCTTACAAATCTGGCTAGATAAGAGCTGGAAAGACAGGGAATCCAGGACAGATAAACCCCTCAGGACCAATAATGAGAGTAGTGATACCAGTAGCGGAAGGTGGAGGGAAGAAGGAGGAACCAAACACAAGAATCTATTATCTATAACCCCCTCCCAGGGCGACGGACAACAGAAAAGTGGATAAAGGGGAGACATCGGTCACTGTAAGACATGGAAAAAAATGATAAATTATCAAGGGTTCATGAGAGAAGGAGGGTGGGGGAGGGGGAAATGAGCTGATACCAAGGGCTCAAGTAGAAAGAAAATGTTTTGCAAATGATGATGGCAACATATGTACAAATGTGCTTGATACAATGGATGAATGTGTGGATTGTGATAAGAGCCCCAATAAAATGATTTTTTTTTTAAAAAAGCAACAACCCTGTAACTGATACAGCAGAGGAGCCAACCAACGTGTATGGGTGACTATCTACACTGGAGCTGGGTTCTGAAAGTCCCCTGCAGTTCCAGGTGCTAAACCTTTGGTTGATAATTTGTGGGAAGATCTAGAAAGCTTGCTGGCTGGGCAGGTGCTTTACCCTATGACTGTAGAAAGTGTGCCAGTAAAATCCTGGCCTTGCCCATCTGTAAACTGAAGAATCAAAAAGCTATGTGATGGAAAATATCCCACAGAGATACTGATTAATGCAATGGAATAAAAAACAAACAAATTCTGAACAGACCTATAGCAAGGAAATTAAATTAGTAAATTTTAAATGTTTACACAAAGTAAAGCCTAGGTCCTAGTGGCTTCAGTGGTTAATTCTATATCTTTAAAGGAGAAGTTATTTTAGTCTTTTATAAATTATATCAGAAAATTATGAGGAAACACTTGCCAACTCATTTTATCAGACCAGTATGAATTATGATATCAAAGCCAGGCAAAGATAACCGCACAAGAAAAGAATGCTACAGACCTAAATCTCTCATGAATCTAGAAACAAAAAATATCAACAACACATTAGCACACTGAATCTAACAACATTAAAAAAAAATGGAATACATACCCTGACCAAGTGGGATTTATCCTGGGAACGTGAGGTTAGTTTACATTTGAAACCATTAATGTACTACATTAATGTACTATGCTCACCTTATTACAGGAAAAGCAATTGACAAGAGTCAACACCCATTAGTGACAAAAACTTCCAATAAACTAGGAATAGAAGATAGCTTCGGCAGTGCCATAAGAGCCTTATAGAATAAACAATAAATACTAACATCATATTTATTTATTGTCAAGTGTTTGAATGTTTTTCTGGAATCAGAAACAAGGAACGGATGTCTGTTCTCACTGCTCCTATTTAAGATTGTACTGGAAGGTCTGACCAGTAAAATAAGTAAGAAAAAGAAAAAGGCAGACAGGTAAGAAAAAAGAAATGAAACTTTTTTTTAAGCAGACAGCATGATCCTGTATGAGAGTAAATAAAAGTATTGTGACTAAGCTTCCAGTTCATACATGCATGGGTTTATTCCAAACTTAGTATGTTCAAATATGTCTCTGTGATTAGTAGTTGACTGTAGACAAGTTCTCTCAGTAATATACCTGTTTCAGTCTCATGAGGATGCCTTCCCCCAAAAAGGCTCAATCATTTAAAGAGTGGTTTCCAAAGGGATCTGCGGAGTAAGTTTAATTCAAGACAGAGAGGCCAAATCTACATTTATTCATTTATGTTTTGGTTGGGTGGGGGTCACAAAGGGGTAATCTTGACAGATTTTTTCCAAAGGCCAAAGGATGACCATGGGGACTTTTCACTATGTGGAGAGTATGTCAAGAAACAATAGCTTCACATTTTGACTTTTTTTTTTTTTTTTTGTAGCAATACCTTTCAACTTAGTCTCTTATAATGAGAGGGACTCACAAAGTTGGTGGAAAAGTTCGGGTATTTTTTATTTTTCCATGAATTTTTTGAAGCCCCTTACATAAGCAATCTTTATGAACACACACAGACACACACAGGCACAGATTTAATAGAACTAATAAGTTCAGCAAGGTCACAGAATACAAACTAAACTATTTCTGTATGCTAGCAGTGAACAATCTGAAAACAAAATTAAGAAAACACATTTTCATTTACACCAATATCAAAAAGAATAAAATACTTAGGAATAAATTAAACAAAATAAGTCCAAGACATGTATACTGAAAATTTTATAACATTGCTGAAAGAAACTAAATATGATCTCTTACAACTCACAGAGTGGGAGAAAATGTTTGCAAATGATAAGTAACTATGTAGTAAAGAACGTGCATATCAAGAACTTCAATAAACAAAAAACACAAAACCCAATTAAAAATAGGCAAAAGATCTGAATGGATGTTTCAACAAAGAAAATATATACATGGTCAATAAGCACATGAAAGATTGCTCGACATTGTTAGTTATTAGGAAAAAGGCAAGTCTAAGTGCAGCACAAAGACTAATAAAAAAGAGACAATAACAAGTGTTGATGAGGACATGGAGAAATTGAAGAGTATGTGAAAAATTATGCATATTAGTGGAACTATAAAATAGTCCAGCGCTTTTAGAAACCAATTTGGTTGTCCTTCAAGAAGTTAAACAGAGTTTTTAACTTTGTGTTATACCATACCAAAAAAGTTAGACCATACTCATAAAAAACAAACAAAATCAAATCCCTTGCCATCGGATAGATCCCAACTCCCACCCGCCTGACAGAGGTTTTCTAACACTGCAAATTTTTACAGGCGCAGATAGCCTCATCTTTCTCTGAGGGGTGGTTGGTGGCTTTGAACCACTGTCTTTGAAACTAGCAGCCCAGCACTTAATCCACAGCACCAGAGGCTCCTGACCATATCCATATAACCCAGAAATTCCACTTCCTAGATTTATACCCAAGAGAGTTGAAAGCATATTGAGTTAGTTTATTGTGCCTACCTGGCCGATAAACACAGGTGGGGTTAATTGAAGGGCAGAGGGATAAATGGCTTGGTGAGCCTCGCCTTTCAAGTTCTTGAGTCTCTTGCTTTGTGATGATCGGACCAGCATGCAGCTGCCTTAGCCAGTTCCCTGCTTCAGATTGCAAGGCTCACTTCCTGCAAGACATCCCCAAGGAGAAGCCACATGGACCTATCCCGATGCAGCCCTGGGTGCTGGAGCACCCGTGTGGAGACCCCTGCCAGCGCTGACAGGCTTACACATTCACTGACTCGACTTTCCTCCTGCAGTTGGCATCATTACATCTGTTTTGTGAGATGGAGGAGGGCTTTGTGGATTGGTGTTGGACATATGGGTTAATGGGTTAACATTAGACTTGTGGGCTTGGGCAGCACTGGGTTGGGATGTTTCATTGATGCACGCTTAACCTTTATATAAAACTCTCTTACACATGAGTTTCTGTAGATTTGTTTCTTTAAAGTACCCAGACTAACACACATAGGTTCACATAAAAGCTTGTATATAAATCTCCACAGTGATGTTGTTCATAATAGCAAGAAACTCAAAGTAAACCAAATGTTAACCAACTGATAGATGGCGAAAGACAATACCATTCAACCAGAAGAAGAAATGGATGAAACACGGTTGCAACATGGATGCACCTAAAAAATTCACTCTCCTAAGCGAAAGAATCCAGAGAGCAAAGACCACATGCTGTGCGATCCCATTTATAGAAAATGTCCAGAAAAAGCAAATGTATAGAAACAGAAAGTTAATAATGACATAGGCCTGGGGGTACAACAGAGTGATTGCATCTGGGCACGAGGGAACTTTTTAGGGAGATGGACATGTTCTAAAATGGGAATGTGATTATACAACTCTGTTAATTTTCCAAAATATCACTGAATTGTATACGTAGAGTGAATGAGTGAATTTATGGTAAATAAATCACAATTCACTAACGCTGTTAAAAAAAGACTTATGTAAGCCACATAGCAAGTTTATGTGTAATGCTGGCTTTTACACATCTATGACTATGCGATTTTTATTTGGTGGATTGGATCTGATTTCCAGAGACAATGTGACACGCGCTTCAAAGCCCTTAAAATAAATCTTAACGTAATATTCTGGGTCTCAAACTGAAACACTGCTTGGCAGAAAGGTGGCACCTAGTTGTTGTTGTTAGGTGCAATTGCGTCCATCCGTCCTGAGCGAGAGCGGCCCTGTGCATGACAGAAACGTGCCAGTTCTGCATCGTCTCCCAATAGTTCCTGTGCTTGCGCCCACTGTTGCAGCCTTTGTGTCCATCCCCCTCAACGAGGGCCTTCCTCTGTTTTGCTGTCCCTCCGCTTTACCAAACCTGACGTCCTTCTCTGAGGACTGAGCTCGCCTGACAACGTGTCAAAGTAAGTAAGATGAAGTCTTGCCATCCTTGTCTCTCAGGAGCACTCTGGCTGTACTTTCAATAGTCTTCTCCAGCACCGCAGTCCAAATGCATCAACTCTTTAGTCTTCCTTATTCAACGTCCAATTTTCACATGCATGTGAGGCAAGTGAAAATACCAAGGCTTGGTTCAGGCGCACTTTCGCCCTCAAAGGAACATGCTTGCTTTGTAGGTCTTATGTAGCAGAATTATCAATGCAATGGGTCATTGGATCACTTGACTGCTGCTTCCATGAGCATTGATTATTATGGGCCCAAGCAAGACAAAATCCCTGACAACTTCAACCTTTTCACTTACTAAGCCTCAATGAATGTCTATTAAATGAACAAATTAACTTTATTATGGGATCTCTGCTCCCACATGTCTCACCCATATGATACCTGAAAGTCAGTGGACTGGAGCTATTTATTTAACTGAAGGAACGTTAATAAGTGAAATGCCAATATTCCCAAGGGAAAATCTATTAACACTTGTATTACTTAAATAGGAGGTTATAATGAGCTAACACAGCGGTTCTCAACTTGTAGATTGCGACCCCTTTGGGGGTCGAATGACCCTTTCACAGGAGTTGCCTAAGACCATCGGAAAACACATATTTCCGATGGTCTTAGGAACTGAGTCATTGCTCCTCTATCCGTCTCCAGGTGGGTCCGCCCACATGCAGATATGTCCACATTAGAGTATCCGGCGTGAAGACTGTTACCATGCTTGAAGACAAATTTTCATTTATTTGTAATTAGAAATAAATATTTCTCAATATATAATTACATAGTTTTTGTGACGAATCACTGTGCTTTAATTATGTTCAATTTGTAACAATAAAAATACATCCTGCATATCAGATATTTACATTATGATTCATAACAGTAGCAAAATTACAGTTATGAAGTAGCAACAAAAATAATTTTATGGTTGGGGGTCACCACCACATGAGGAACTGTATTAGAGGGTCAGGAAGGTTGAGCACCACTGAGCTATCATATTCATTTCTTCTGAATGTTTGCTACTAGTTTCGTGACGAAGGAGCATAACTGATCCAGAGAGTCACTCAGCAGCCCAGACTGACTAAGGCTTGGTGGAGAATATGGAACGTACCATGGACTGCCAGAAGAACAACCAGTCTGTCTTGGGGGGAAATACAGCCAGAATGCTCCTTAGACGCAAGATCGTAAGGCTTTGTCTCATGTACTTTGGATATGTTATGAGGAGGGCATCGTAAGAAAGACATTATGCTTGGCGAAAAAGGAAGAGCCCCCCACAAGATGGACTGACAGGGACAGCAACAATGGGCTCAGACATAGTAAAAACAAGAGGCCGATGCAGGACCGAACAGTGTTTCACTCTACGGCACACAGGATGGCTACGAGGCAGAACTAGTTGCTGGCACCTAATAACAGCATATATCAATAGGATTTACAGCAGGAGAGAAAGATGAGCTTTATCTACCATTGCCCAGAAGTGACACAGAGCATTTCACTAGCATTTCACTGGCTCCTATCCAAGAGGGCTGGGATATCTAGGAGAATAAATAGGATATTTGGTGAGCATTACATTGATCAAACTGCATTAGGGATCTTCGTCTCAGCTTTTTTGACAAGCAGAGATTGTGCTTCTCCTTCTAGTTAAAACCACTCATCAACAACCTAGGATAGTTTTGCTTCTTTCGAAGCAAGTTTTGCTGGACAGATGAAGATGATCAGGAAATAAACACCTCCCTTGGTGTCTCTAGGCTAAGAGCCCTGATGGCGTTGTGGTTGCATGTAGGGCTGTAATCCACATGGTCAGGAGTTCCAAACCACCAGCAGCTCCGTGGGTGAAAGAGTGGGCTTTCTATTCCCATAAACCGTTCTAGCCTCAGAAACCCACAGGAGACTCACTGTGAGTCAGCATTGACTAGAGAGCCGAAGAGTATGGTTTTGGGTTTTGGTGTCTCTAAAGCCCTTTGTTATTTATTGGGAGATGATACTTGATCCACTTTTGTTTTCCCAACATTAAACAGAGTGCCGAGCACACTGCACACATTCACTGGGTTTGTGTGGAATTTTGTGCTGGAACATTTCAGGTGAAAAGCCTACAGATTTCCATGGTGTTCTCCAGCTACGAGAGATGTCTGACTGCTGAAATTCCTTCAATTCAGTTTGATAAAATGAAAAGAGCATATTAAATTCTGAAGGAAAGGAAAAAAGAACCGATTCACTAGGCACAATAATCACCTTCATTGTGTTAAGTGCACCACAATCCCACCAAATCTTATAAAATTTGTTATTTGTAGTGCCAAAAACCAACAACAAAACCTCAGTTAAGCTCAATGCATTGAAAAATATGAAGAAATGTGTGAAAATTTAATATTCCACAATGGTAAAGGGATTTAAATAAATAAAGGGATCTCAGTAAACTCTTCTGGGAGGCTTCGTGGAATTCTTTATTCCAGCATCTCTATCTCCTCTCTTGAAGCAATCTTAATTGTACTTTCAGTTTTACCTTCAAAAATTGTTTTTGTAAAGTCTCTCTCCTTTACAAAACCCAGGGCCAAACTCCTCGATTTTGGTAATTCTGGCTCTTCATAAACATTCTTATTTATTTTTAAAAGAGATTTCCAAATGAATATTTTGCTGCTCCTAGAGCCACAGGCTTCCACAGGCTGTGCATGTTTGCTAACTCACCCACTTCCCAGCTCTTCTACCCGCTGAAGCGTGGGCCACCGCTCACCCCAAACTGGGCCATCGACTACGAAGACCTCTCTGGATATGTCAACTCAGGCTGAGCTACGCGCTGAATACGGTCGGCAATAGTTCCCCAGGCATCCAGAAAAGCCCATGCATTTTAATTTAAGCACTTGAGCCTGATTTGTCTCCCAGCTAGTCAGAGTCTCTTGGAGGGGTTGTATTTTACTTATTTTTATCCCTATAAATGGATCAATAGATGGCACTCAAGAAATATTCATTGTGTTCTTACAATGAATTTAGGCTGGGCAGAAGCATAGATGTGCTACTAGGTATTATGTTTATTAGTTGAGCTAATGTTTGAAGAATATTAAGATGCCATGGTTTGAGCTATATGAGGACCTGTCAAAAAGTATTGCTACTAGGATCGATCATGTTCCTACATTCATGGGCTTATTTCAAACAAAAGGTCTTTAAACACATCTCTACGATCACGGTCAGCTAGTTGCAGACAAGTTCTCTCAGTAATACACTTGCCTTACTGTTCTTAAAACTCCCCAAACTCTCTGCCATAGACAATGCCGACTCACAGTGACCCCCCAGTGGGTTTCCGAGACTGAAGCTGTTTATGAGAGTAGAAAGTCCACATGTTCTCCGAAGGAGCTGCTGGCGGTTTTGAACTGCCGACCAGGTAAATTACAGTCCAATGCATAACCACTGTACCACAAAGGTATACCCTCTAGAAAAAAAATTTTTTTTAAGGATTTTTTTTGTGGTGTGAAAAGAACTATTTTGAAGTCAGGGATAACATCAAATTTTTCACAAAATTAAAGCAGACATCGTTCTAAATTATTTTGCAACAACTTTTTGGGACTGCTGCCACATATAAAACAATAGTTTTTACACCAAGGTAAGCCAAAAAGCATTCCTACAAAACCAAAAAGACTTGTTAAACAAAACTCCCAGAATGTCAGGCTATTGCTTCTCCACATATCCTTCACCTCTGTCCCCTCAGAAGCCAGTTTTGATTGTACTCTTTTCTACCTGGAGACAAAGACAAGCGTATTATTAAGAGAACGTGTCTGCAGTCATCCACTGATCCCAGACGTGGTTGAAGTGTTTGGAATAAGCTCATGCATGTACCAAGTTTAACCCTTATTACAATACCTTTTGACTTACCCTCATAAATGGATCAAAGAGATTAAGGAAGACTGGGAACACCTCAACGATTAGCCAAGAAAATGAAGACTGTCGACATCAACACATGAAGAAACTGTGCTTAACGTCTGGAAACTTCTGAAAGAAGACCCGAGCGTGACCCCGGATGACATTACTAAAGCTGGGGCCTTACATGGGACAACATTCCCATTTTAATTGAATAACTTGGACTCAGCAAGCTTTCAGCTGGTTGGGACACCCCTGCCCCGGCAGGACCCCCACCCCCACCGAAAAAAAGGTGTTGTAAGAGCATCAGCTAGCTCAGAGTTGATCTTTCCATTAGTCTTTGAAGGAAGATCATCTTTTAATTATGATTTTATAAAGTGGATCATAACCAAGACCATCCAGAGCGGAAAGTCTACTCAAAACAGTTGCTCTGAGGGCCTCTCCGGGCCTCTGAGGGCCAGCGAGATTCAAGGCACAGAGGCCACCTAGGAAGGGTATGTCTTCCTTGTTATCAAACAGAGAGCATTCAGAGATGATCATAGTAAATACAGATAGGTTACAATGTAATATCAAGAAGAAAATGCCCTAGAACTGACTGTGGGAATGATTGTACAGCTCTTCCCGATCTGACTATGTGGATTATTTACCAATAAAACTTTAAAAAACAAAGAGGTTGTGGTTTTTGTTTTTGTTGATTCCAAAGGAGTAGTCCTGATAGATTTTTTCCTCAAAAGACACACGACAATCATGGGGGGTTAATAAGAAAAGTTTTAAGAAAATTGAAAATGACATGAGTGAGAAAGACCAGAAAAGTTTTTCCAAGGAATCTCCCCTTCCCTCCCACCCCCGTCCAATGTTGGTGATGTGCCTGCTCATTCGTTCTCAGAGTAGCAAGGGTGGCAATATGAGAATTTCACTGATAAATCCACAGCCCTGATCTTGCCCCTTCTGACTTATCATTCCCCAAACTCAGAGAACATTAAAAAGAACACGATTTGTGTCCCCCAAGAATGCTTTAATGTGACATAAACTGTAAAGCCCAGAAATTCTCAGACAACGGTTGGAGATAGAAACACAGTATTCAGGGTCTGGACGCAGGTGACAGTTGAGAAGCAATAACTTCACATTTTGATATTTTTGTTTAATAAAATGTTCTATGATTTTGTAGCAATAATTTTTACCTACTCTCATATAATGAGCTATATAATGAAGTGTTATTGTTGCCTGTAGCTATTTGAAATACAAGCTTCAATATTAGAAAGTTATTCTTTTCAATAGCCTCCTGAATTTTTATATTATAGTCTCAGTGAAGATATTTTGAAAACATTAAAGCTAGATTTTTTATGAAGAGTATATGCCAAAATGATGTCTTACTTGATCTACAGTCAATCTGCTCTTGAATTTCCTAATCCGCAAATGTATACAAAATTAAAATGCAGAGTTGATTCTCATGTTTTCTTATATTTTAATAGAATATCTATCACACTAGGTTTGATAATGCACAAAATGTGTCCACTTCATTTAAAAATTACAATATTACAGATGCTCTTCCAAACTCCTATTAAAACAATAACCCAGTTTCTAAAGCAGAAAATTGTCTATAATTATCTTATTACCTTATTCACTTTACTTTTCAGAAATCCATTTAGAATCTGAGGGTGATGCTCTTCCAAGCGCTAACGTTTAAAAATTCATCCCTTTGTCACCCCAGATATATTTTCTTTGACACATAATCTTGTAAAACTACAGAAAAACAGTTCAAGTGTCTTTACCTGGGAATCTCAACTTTCTTTCAACGTCTTTGTCAGTTTGCCGGGTACTGAGTGGTTGGCCTTTTGCAGCGAGTTCCAGTTATCCAGCAGCCCGATTTGCTAATTCGGTTACCATTTTATCCATGTTGTGATTCTTTGTACAAATTAATAACCATGAAAATGCCCAAAGCAGGGCACTTCCAGCCTAAATTACAACAGCCGTTTCCGGTAAAGCAACCTGGCGCTTCACACATTTTCAGACAGAATGAGTGATAGAGCATGCACCAATAGGGAGAGGAAAAGAGTATTCTGTGTGTGTTTGCAACCCAATCCAAAGCCAGAGGTGGGAATGTTAAATGGGGGCTGTTTTTTCCCTTGGAATTTTCTTAAAGTGGTATCGCTGCCTGTTAAAAAGTGTCAAAGCTTACAAAATCACTAATTTTCGGGGTTTCCCCTCCTTTGTTCTAAATAAAGTGAATTTGGAAATCTATTCTACACATATTTAACAAACTTCTAAAAGTATTTATAAACTAAACCACTGCCATGAAGTTGATTCTGACTCACAGCAACCCTCTAAGACACAGTAGAATTTCTCTTTGAGTTTATGGGAACAGTAAACCCTTAGGGATGCAGAAAGCCTCATCTTTCTGAGAGGAGCTAGTGCCTTTGGCCTTGCTAACTGTCAAGGGCAGCACTTACTTCAAAACCCTCCAGTAAGGTAGAACGATGAGGCTGTCTGCCACAGTAAGGATTACACTCCTGGAAACCCTCTTACAGGGTCTGAGACCACACTGACCATCAACAGAATAACTCGGGTACTTTTGTGTCAATTTGAAGGAATGAGGTGACAAAGTTATTTCAGAATGGTTCCTTTTTCAAGAACAGTATGTTAAATTGCAGTATTGAAAAACATTTTTAAAAGGCTAACATTAATTACTATTTTTAAAAAAATGATGTTATGCTGTAAAATCCCTGTTCTGTGATGTCCTTATTAGGAACACATTTTCTTATATTAGCTGATCATTAGTACCCTAGGGATTTCTATTTTTACACAAATGGCAAGTTCTTTCACTTCATCCTAGCCTTCCCCTCACTTCGTAGCATGACTTCTCAAGCATTCCGAGGCTGCGCATGACGTGGTGTACACACTGTGATGGGCTTCCAGGTTGAAGATGCCGCTGTTGGGGCCATCGAGTACGTTCTGACCCACAGCAACCCGATGCACAACAGAACGAAGCATCCACTTGTTTCTGATTCTGCAGCGTGAGCAGTCACTTTTCAACCTCTTCCATGGTCTCCGTTCTTTGTTTTGCGGTTAACAATTTTACACCTTTCCCTACATTAGCCTTTTTAATCACATTTTTCTCCCCTAAATGTTGATAATGGCAATTTAGCCATGTTGTATTTAATTGTCAAATCAGACAAGCGGCAACCCGTTTTAAATTTCCCAATGATTTCTTTAGTTCCATAGTGGTTCTCAGAGTTTTCCTCTAAGCTTTACTCTTGGGGTCTACTAACTTTCTTTGGAGCCATGATTTTCAGTTCCACTATCTGGCAGTTATGAATACGACGCAGATTTTTTTTTTTTTAATTTGCTGTTCGAGTAGTGGAAAGTTTGAGCTTGAGCCGTTTGACAACTGGAGGAGCATTGTCCATTGAAGTAGAGTGCTAATCATAGTGGCCCTGTAAGATAAGATACACTATCACGAATCCCCCACCCCACCTCATCCCTCATCTCCAAGGTTGTGAATCTTTACAGATACAGAATTTAAGTGTCCTCTGTCTCCCAGGAACCAGTAGGTGGCCTCCAGCTGCTGACCTTGCAGTTCACAGCCCCCAGGGCTCCTGGGTCACTACACTCAAAACCAAACTCACGGCCATCAAGCTGTTACCCACTCACTGCAGTCCTATAGGACAGAGTGGAACTGCCTCTGAGTTTCCCAGAAAGCCTCTGCTTTCTCCTGGAGAACACCTGGGGGTTTCAGTAGTCACAGAGCTCCCTTATTCATCTCTAAGAGTGATTAAATAAACCAACCGGCAAACAGTTCATTATAAAGCTGGTTACTACTGTACAGTGAAGCTCTAGCAAATTAACTGAAATCAAGATTTAAAAAATTAATAGTTTTAAGTGTGGTGTGGGGGCGGACTAATGCATAGCATCGTTATATAAACGACCATGGTATTTAAAAATGTTTTCCAATCCCGAATAAAGCTTTGTGGGGGTGAACTAGCAGAAAGCCATTTCCTTTGATGCTTCTCTCCACTGACAAAGTAATTATCATCTTGTAAGAAATATTTAGTGACCCAATCATGCTAGGAACTGCCATATCCCTAACTCATTAAGTTACCATTTTTCTTTAAGCAGTCGTTATCACAATAAATCGTGGGTGCTTCAGCGTTATGGGCTCATCTTTGGGAAAAAAACCCAAAATATCCAAACCAAAGCCAAATCCAACCCAACCCATCGCTGTTTAAGTGTTTAAATCCGGCACTTAGGCTCACCCCTAGCTAAATTAAACAAACCCACGGAGCCTCCGTTTTTCAAGCATCAAGAAATAATAGTGTGAGGGGGTGCGGTGAGGGAGGGGAAAATATGAGGACCTGATGCCAGGGGCTTAAGCCGAGAGCAAATGTTTTGAGAATGAGGGCAATGAATGTACAAATGTGCTTTACGCAATTGATGTATTGTGATAAGAGTGTATGAGCCCCTAAGAAAATGATTTTAAAAAAAGAAAGAATAATAGTGCTCAAGTCAGGGGATTGCAGGAAGAGCTCAAACACTGATCAACAATGGGTGTGCAATTCCGTAACATAGGCGCTGAATGGGAACGAATGTTCTCGAATGAACATTTTGTTCATTCTGACCACACAGCCTCGTCCTGGCGTTGGGAGTTAAATTTCCTCTTCAAAGGCAGACTCACCAATAGCTACCCTATGGGCAGATTAGAAACGTCCGTGAGTTTTCCAGATTTCTGCAAATCTTTACGGAAGTAAAAAGCCTCCGGTTTCCAACTGCTGACCTGGTGGTTAGTGGCCCACCCGGAAGCCTTTGTGCCAACAAAACCTCCCAAATGAAGCGCACTAGCGTGGAGTCAACGCTGACTCCTAACGACCCTCGGTGCGTTTCCGAGACTGTACGGGAGTAGAAAGCTCGGGCTTTCCCCCGCGGCGCTGCTGGAAGTTTCGAACAGCCGGGCCAGGAGGATAACCACTACCCCAGAGAAAATGCGGGCAAGAACCGGAAGCGAGGCCGGGAGGCGGGGCCAATCCACTCGTGGAGAATCGGCACGTCGCGTTAGAAACGTGCTTCCCATTCCACGTACCGAGAATCCGCGAGAATAACGACAAGCTATCGCGAGACTTCAGCCTCTTCTCCAACTCTCTCCGGCGCGGTCGCCCCCCTGGCCCTACCCGCCGCCCCGCCCCGCCCCGCCCGGCGCCCCGCCCCCTGGCTCTGCAGGCGCCGAGGTGAGTGTGGCCGCTCTCAGTGCTGGGTGGCTCCGGCGGCAGGTCCTCCTTCCTGACCCCTGGCGCGGCAGGCCCGGCCCGTAGTTGGAAAGACGATTGGGCCGCGGGCAGTGGGACCCCGGCCCACGCCAGCCCGCCCGGCCTCTGGTCGCTACGGGCGCTCAGGCCTCCCCACCCTCCGCGCCTTGTCGCGGCCTCGAACTAGGCAGGTCGGACACCGGAAACTGGAATTCCCTGCCTTTAGGCTCACTGCTTCCAAACTGTGTCCACTGAGCGCTTGGCTTTCTGGGGCAGAAAAGCGTTGTTTTCCTAGGACTTCTGCCAGCGTTTCTTAGGACTGAAAAGAACCTTTTCGAAAGGCATATGCAGCTTATAATTCTCTCATCTTCAGTATTACGGTCTTCAGTGGGTATCCACTGAGTTAAGTCCGGGAAAATCATTCATATCCACTGATTTAAGTACGGGAAAAGAGACACTTCCTTTGAAACATTGCTGCTTATAATTGTGTAGAGTTTTCTTAAGATGAAAAGCATTGTTTTCAAAATAAGGTGGTTTTTACTGTTAGAAATTGCATGTGGATGTGCAGTTGTGTACAGTTATATTAAATAAATCCTTTGGCTGTAGATAGGAGGTACAGGAGTTAAATGATAAGAATTAGGCTGTGTATTAGTCAATGCATATTAAAAAAACAATTAGCCCTGTTTACTATTGGCAATTTTCAGATATCATTTATATACATAGACTTTTATCTCCAAAATTACCTTTGTAGCAAGATGCATTTTAAAAGGCTATAATGATGTCTTTAACTGTCTAGCTGCTAACTGCAAGACTGGTGATTCAAAACCACCAGCCATTCCTTACAGAAAGAGGAGCCCTCTGCTCTGAAACCCCATATGAGATGTTTCTGTTGGGCTACTAACTGGTCATCAGTTCAAAACCACTAGCTGCTCTAGGGGAGAAGAGGAGGCTTTCTACTCCCATAAAGAGTTTCTGTCTCAGAAACCCACAGAGTTCTATCTATACAATACTTCTATCCCATCCTATAGGGCTGCTGTGATTCAGAATCAACTGGATGGTGTCAAGTGAGATGAGCTAGAATAACCGGTTGGCAGTAGGGTAGAGGGATCCAGTCCAGAGGTTTCAAGAGAAAAGTGGTCAGGCTCCAGTGATATCCATGAGTGAATCTTCCATCAGGCATGTGTGAATGTTATTTTGCTTTATAGTCATACTGTTGTGTAAGCTTTGCCTACCATGTAAATTATGGGAAGAAACATGGCTGCATTTTACAGCATAGACTGTGTTAGAAAGGTCACAAAGTAGGCGCTGCAGTCGTTTTACTTGTTGAAACTGGTAAGTCACTCTTCCAACAGGGTCTCAAATACCTCACCTGTGAAATATACAAAGTAATGTCTGTCGCAGTGCTGTGTTTGATGCAGTGGCTGTTAGAGACCCTTGTGCCTGTAGCAAACACAATACAAATAAACAGGCCCACCCAGAAAGTCCAAAACAGCGAAACAGGTTGCTTTGAAAGAATAGCAGAGGAATGCTTTAGCTTGGTTATAAGATAACTAGTAGAACTGTGCTCCTCAGGGTTTTTAATGGCTTTCTTCAGGGACACCTCTGCATGGACTAGAGCCTCTAACCTTTTGGTTGGTGGCTGAGCTTGCCAAACATCTGCACATCCCAAGGACTCCTGAGTTCAGATGGGATTTTTTAGGTTGAAACCTGGCATGGTGCTTTCGAGAACAACAGCAAGTACCATGGGATAGTTTGGCATTTCAAGGACTAGAGAAACCTAGGAGTGTGGTGAGAAATCTGGAGAGTGCTTCCAAAAGAGGCTGAAGAAGTGGGTGAGGCCAAGTTATAAAGAGCCCTGAGGGGCCTGGTAAGAGTTTGATTTTCTAGTTGAAAAGCTTTTTCCACTAAAGAGTTTATTTAGTGGAATATATCGGAATCAACTCATTGGCGTTGGGTTGGTTTTGGTTTTGGACTGCACATGTGTGGGATAGAATTCACTGCTAAATGATGAGCCCGTTTAAGTTTGAGAGACTTGAGCCATCTAGGCTGATTCCAAGTTTAAGTCCAGTGAATACTTACCTTGGAAGCTTTCCTTTCTACCCAGTGTGATCAGTACTGTCTCTAATACAGTTTCCCAAGAGTCTTGCTTTAATCACAGAATGTTTCCATGAAATACCTTGTTCTTTTAAATAAAATGCAAGTGGTTTCATAATAGCTGGAAATTAGAGTTTGAAAATAACATAAAGTAATAAGACACTATGAAACTGCTTATTCCATCTTACTACATTTTGTACTGATTTAGTGAAAGTTTTTTTCTTATTAAAAATAAATAAAATCTTTAAAAGGCGCTTTCACTAAAGAATTTGGGAAAGATGTCTGGGAAAGCAAAGTGGAATTTTTTAACAAAGCTCAATTTCTTTGTGGTTGCTTTAGCATTTTTCAATGTGGTATCCAGTAAGTCCTGTGTATGTAAAGAGCCTAACTTTTGAAATGCATGAGATCTGGAGTAAATTTTTTACTTTTATCTCATAGATGCTATGGGATTCTGCGGGAAATTTGAAATTACTCTTTTTTTCCTGTTAAGTGATTGATTGTGAAGTTATTACAGCCATGTGCATAATCCACGAACTGACCTTGTTGATTTAATAGCAAGAAGAGAGATTGAGACAATTTGTTCTGGACCTTGACCTTTTGATCAATAAATTAGTTGTTCTCTTTATTATATAGTAGACATCTGAGGTTGAGATAGATTGTACAGTAAAATCTGTCAGAACCAGAACATGCATAAGGCAGATTATGAGAGATTAATGCAATGAAATGCAAATATTTTCCACTAAAATAAATGATAAGACAGTGGTAAGGCTGCACCTTGTCAAAGGCAAAAAGTTTGCAAGACCTAGAAAAGGACGTTAGTCTTGTAGAGTTCCGGATTTCACAGATTTCACTGTAATAGAGTAATCAAAGATTCTTATTTCCCTGTGTAGCATTTCTTTATCCATTGAAATAATGTAGACTTGTACATAAGCTATGTTTCTTCAGACTTCTATTTTTGCTAACTTAATCTGTAAAACTAAGAAGAAGGAAAACAATATAGGTATATATGAGATAAGAAAAATATTGAGATTAAAAAAAAACCCAAAAGAATTTTTTATACACTAGGAAGTGAAGAAAAACAACTAAAAGTGATCAAGATATCATATATGGCTGCACCGAACATTTTAACAATAAACAGGGCTCTGGCCCTAATCTAAGAACAACTTGTTCTTATGATGTGACCCTACTTGATATTTGCCTTCATGAAGAGATCACTGAAGATATGAGTACTATAGGAAAGTGTAGTGAAGAAATCAGACGGTGCCCAGCTCTCAGAAAGAATAGCATCTGGGATCTTAAAGGCTTGTCTTAAAACAAGCCATTTAAGTGAGGACAGCTAACTCCACATGCTAGAAGCACACCAGCCCATGTGATCCAAGGATTGTGCATAATCAAATCCGAGGCTGCATGAGTGAACAGTATCGGAGCTTAAATTCTGAGCACCTTGTTTACAGAGGACTGTGGATGACGGTGAAAGCCCAAAATCCATTTGCAGGATCCTTGTGAGGATTAAGCCTCTGATCATTGGTGAACCCCCTCTGACCATTTACCTGGAATGTGAATTGCCTTGCTATCGGACAGAGTGCACTGGACAGTGGACTAATGCAGATGTAGTTAGTTAGGTTAAAAATTTAATACCTTATCATTAGATCTTCCCTTTGACCTATGTAGAATTTGCTTTAGTTTTTATTATTTTCTGTGAAATTTTGAACTGACGGTTTCCTATATATTTTTTATTCCTATTAGGTTTTTAGTTTTTTCTGTGTATGAAATCCAGGATAGGTATAACCCTAGAGAGACTGTAACTGTATTAATAGTTTTTTAAAGTTATGACAGGAGAGGTTGGGAGGAAATGGGCAGATAATGAATGCAAAGAAGAAGAAACTATGCTAAAATTGATTGTAGTGATGATTTCACAGCTATTCCTAATATAGTTAAACTATTTAACTGTATACTATTTGAATAACACTGTTGACAACATCCAGGGCTCCAGGAAATGTTAATAACAATTGAACTGTTTCAACAAAATGGTGCAGCACTGGAAACACCCACTAGTCTATTCCAAGAAATTTGGAAGACAGTCCCCTGGCCACCCAATTAGTAGAGATGTATATTTGTGTCAATTCCAAAGAGAAGTGACCCAACACAAGGTGGAAATTTTCAAACAATATCATTAATAGCCCATGGGAATTAAATTTTGCTGAAGATAACCAAAAATTGGTTGCAGCAGTGCATGGAGAGGGCTTTCCAAAGTTGAGAAGAAGACATGGCAGACGATAAAGATGTTTTCTTGTGTATTTTATTGACTGTTCACAGGCATTCAGTTTTGGCAATTGTAACAAACTATGTATAACATTGGGAAGAATGAGAATTCCAGAACACTTAATTGTACTCATGTAGAAGGTGCACATAAAGCAATAGGTAGTCATTCGAACAACAAGAGTAGAAGAAAGGTGTTAGGTTGTAAACATCAGTGGAAGTGGACACAGCTGACTTCTGGCCTCCCTTTTGCACCAGGCAAAGGTCAGACAGGTCTCCATGGTCTGTCCTGTACCTGTTCTGATATAGTACACATTATGAGTTGGAATCACATGGTCAGTTTTTCCACAAGCTTTATGAAGCCCCCATGTATATGTGCATGTATGTATTTGAAAGATCTTAAACTAGAGGACTAGGGTTATGGTTAGATTTAGGGTTAGGGGTAGGGTTTGGTTTAGGGTTAGAACTAGAGTAATGGGGGAAAAAAAAGAAATATCTTAAACTAAATAACAAAATGAGGGAATTTGAGTAGGAAATGGGTTTGCTGCATCCGGTATTTAAGGTTTTCCTTTGTTACATTTTGAAACCTCTGTTCTCTTAGAAAAGGTTTCCTACTTCAAAGTGTATGCATTGATTTTTAAGTTGGAACTATTTCTACTAAGTAGTAAATAATGTTTTAAAAGTGAGAGCATTATTAAATGTATGTGACAAATGTAGTTACTTTGAAAGAAAAACTAGAGGATTCAATTTGTAATTATCTTTTTAGCACATGAAAGTACTAACTGGTTTATATGGGGATACTTTTAAGAAATAAGTATATTAATTATGAAATCTTGCTCTCTTTAGAAATGGACCAGTTGTGACAAGATGTAGTGCTGCTCTTGTGTGCTGATGGGATCTGTCCAGTCATGGCTTCCGAACTTTGTAAGGCGATCTCTGTGGCTAGACTGGAAAAGCACAAGAATTTGTTCCTAAATTACAGGAACCTGCACCATTTCCCATTGGAGTTACTGAAAGATGAGGGACTGCAGTACTTGGAGAGACTCTACATGAAAAGGAACTCCCTTACAACCTTGGTATGGTATTATTACATCCAAAACAATTGGTTCTAACCAAGAGGTAGTTGTCATATCCTAAGCTATTCAGACCAAGATCTAGTTCCATCTTGCTATGTTTCAGGTAGTACCAATATAACTCTAGGTTTCTAATTAGCTGGGAATTTAGTATCTGCTCTGCAGTTTTAACTGATGTTCTAAGTAGATCTTAAGGAGCCCTGGTGGCACGATGGATTAGGCATTGGCCTTTCCCTGAGGATTTAGTCTCAGAAACCCTATATGGGGCTGCTGTGAGTCAGTGGATTTGAGTTGTCCTAATGACTCTTATGCAAACACTTAGAGTTCATGCTGTAATTCCTCATAAATCATCAAGGAATAAATTGTTGGCATATTTTTAATGACAAATGTATATTTTTGTAGTTTTCTCTTAATTAGAACATTTAGTGCATACACCTCAAAGAGCTCGATAACTGTAACATGCTCTACAGTGGCGGTTCTCAACCTGTGGGTCATGACCCCTTTGGGGATCAAACAAGCCTTTCACAGGGGTCACCTGATTCACAAAAGTTGCAAAATTACAGTGATGAAGTAGTAACGAAACTAATTTTATGGTTGGGGGTCATCACAGCATGAGGAACTGTATTAAAGGGTCGCGGCATTGGGAAGGTTGAGAACCACTGCTCTACAGGGTTCTGGTGGTGGTAGTAATCGTTGCAATATTCATAAAGCTGTCTAATGTTCTTGATTAGAAGAAAGTGTATGACAAGTTTTGAAAGAGGGTGAGCAATGCTTGTTCTAGAGTGCTCTAGAAAAGTGACTTGTGGAGCTCTCAGGGTGTTTACTTGGTTTTAGATACGATGGTTTCTAGAAGTGACTTAGCACATGAATTTGTCTTGCAGCTGACCAGAAGAAAGTTTCCCCAACACATTATGGGCTAATCGCTCTTTTTTCTTAAAGATATTTGAGGCCCTGTCAATCCATTTTCAAACTATGTTATTGTGTCATATTTACATTAGTTGACTGTGTTCAGTGCCCTCCTAAAGGAAGTGCCTTCCTTTCTGTAATACACAACTGCAGAGATTTGGGGAAAAGAGAGCGAGTCATTAATGCACAAACCTCTGCCCTTCTGTCTTCTCCTCTTCCGGTTTACATGAGACGTTCACAATGTGAGGAATGCCTGTGTTTAGAACCGAAGCACAAGGGATAAGTCTTTTATATATTTAGGAATATAAACTGTAAAATGCTAGCTAAAATATGTATACTCTTATATGAAGATACTTGGAATAATATATAAGGGGGTGCCCCAAACCCTTGGAATTGGCCTGGGCAGAGCGGAGCTTTTGTAGGGTGCATTTTCCCTGTAGGCGAGCATGGGGGGAAGCTCACTCCGAGTTAGTGCAGCCAGTGGTGGTGGTTGGGAAGGTGCTCTCTGGTCACAAGGAATTTTTTGCTGAAAGCAGTTTCGCACAAACCTTGTTTTTTGTGATGGCTGATTTAAGAGAACCGTGTGAGGTTGTGAAATTTTGTTTCCTGCTTGGGAAAAATGCTGCAGAAACTGTTGTGAAAAATGCTTATTTCAAAGCTATTCACCTCTCTGTTAATAAGGTGTACAGTTAATGTTCTGTGCCTGGTACAGGCTTGCCCATTGCTGGCAATGGATTTTGAGAAAACCCATTTCCTGGCATCTAACAGTTAAATTACTCTTCAAACCATACTGAATTCCCAATACTTGCAAAAGTATCACATGCACTGGTTCCCATCAGTTTTAAATCTGAACTTACATTATTAATCTATATCCGTGGGTGTTAAAATGAAGTCATTTTAACAAAGTGTGACTGTACAAATCAAGATATTACTGGATAATATTAGACAAGAGTATTTTACAAACACTACATTACCTTGCAATTTGAAACATTACATTTCATATTCATGTAAATTACTTTTTGATAACTGAAACTTCACAGAATTTAACAGCAGATAAAGTTTAAAATTTAGTCCTGTGCATTAGTTCCAACTACCCCTGCTTGTACAATCTAGAAGACTCATGTCATGTTCAGCACCAAAAAAATCTGCAAAACTGTCTAACTAGTGTTCTTATCCATCTCATGAGAGTTTGGGGTTTTTTTAGTCTTTTTTCTGAAGGTGAAAATCTGAGAAAATGCTCGATAAATTCTACTTCTAGACTTTAAAGTAGCTACACTTTTTGGCTCAGCAGATGGTGTAAAAATGTGGGCTGTACCTTATTTTCCCCGGACACATATAGACAGGAAGAAAAGTAAGAGCACGTACACCACTGTGAATTTGGGCTGTTACGCTTTAAGTTGGATTTATAACACTGAAGCATCGGAAGTCACTAAGAATGCCCTGCACCTATACCTTTTTGCTTTACATTAAAAAAAAAAGTATCCAGAAAAAGGTTTCAGTTGTCCTTCAAAATAAGGACCAAAGAAGATGCAACCACAAACACTTCCTCAGGTACAGCTCCAATGAGCTCTCCAGGGTGTTCTTCGGCCTAGGCCACCTGGGGTTGATTTGGACCATGTTTTCTTTCCCAGCGGACTCTGCGCTAGGATCACTCTGTTCCTAGAGGGTGCACCTAGAGGATGTTCTTAGACAATGCACCTGCTCACATAGCCATCTCAGTGTGCCAGTTTTTGGCAAAAAACAGCATGCCTCTCTCGCCCCACGTACCATACTCACCTGACCTCGCTCCGTATGCCTTCTTTTTGTTTCCACAAGAGAAGAGGGACAAAAAGGACAGCAATTTGAGGACATTAGAGCTGAAGAAAAAAACAAGGGCGGTACCGTCAGCCATCCAAGCAGATTAAAAAATGTTTCCAAGAATGGAACTGCAGTTTTGACACATGTATTCAGTGTAATGCAGAGCACTTTGAAAGTGATAAGGTTGTTTTGTAAAAAATTTAAATACATCGCTTTGGGAGGGAGGGGATTCTCATATAGAAAGTAATTGTCTCTCTTATGTGTTATCCATTTCTATACTGTGTTAATAGTGCTTATAGCCTTCTAACACTTTGGTTATGAGTATGTAATTACATCAAGCTATATCTTTATATCTGCTTATGTCTTGCTTCCCTTTTTAAACAACAATAGAATTATACTATATACATTTCTCTCAAATTTTCCTTTTGACTTCATAGTATTCCTGTTTCACTAACCACCAGACCAGTAGCTACATATGCATCTGTGTGTGTGTGTGTGTGTGTGTGTGTGTGTGTGTGTGTGTACATGTGCTCACACACATCTGTGCACATGGGCTTGTGTTTAGGACTAAGTTTCCAAAGTAGGATTGTAGTATGCCATTAGAAAACAATACTATTTACTTATGTAGCTGAAATGCTTTAACTTTTTTTACATGTAGTATATGGGTTAGACAGGAATCCAGTTATGTAACTTACAGACAAATAGGTAGGAAACATTATGATTTTTGGTTCCTATCATTTACTTAGAAAATGTTTTAAAGTATTTTTCTATAATTATCTTAGAAGTAATTGTCGTTCTTAGATGCCATCAAGTCAGTTCCTACTCATAATGGCCCTCTGTAGCAGTCATGATGGCCTCGGGGAGGCGTCCTGGTAAGATATGCAGAGGACCTGAGAGGAAGCCTTACCACCTTCACTTTGCAGGAGATTCTGTCTGTACCTCTTCCAGACCAGATTTGTTTCTTCTGATGTTTCCCATGTTCTTCACTAACACTGTAATTCAAATGCATCAGTTCTTGTTGATTCAGTGCCCCACTTTCTTGTGCATATGAGGCAATGGAAAGTACCATGGCTTGGGTCTGGTGCACCATATCCTCAAAGTGACATTTGTCATGATGTTGTCTGTTTGTCCCCTTGTAAGGATTTCTATTTAATTTTTTCTTTTACATTGAGTTGTGATCCATTCTGGCGGTTACAATCCTTGATCTTCATCAGCACGTGCTTCGAGTCTTCCTCGCATTCAAAAGCAGGGTTGTGCCATCTGCGTATCGGAGGTTGTTAATGACCTTCCAGTCACGATGTCAGGTTCTGCTGCATACAGCTCAGCTTCTTGTAGTAGTGCTCAGTTTACAGACTAAGTAAGCGTGGCGAAAAGAGACAACCCAATGCAGTTTTCCTGACTGTAAACCACTTTATACCGCTTTCTGTTCACACAACGCCCTCCTGGTACTTGGACAGGCTTTGCAGTTTCTGGAATTCCCATCTTCTCCGTGCTGTCTGTCCAGTTTGTTACGCCCTCAGAGCCGAATGCCTTTGCATCGTCCGTGAACCACAAGGAAAACCTTCCCGGTATTCTCTCCCAAGGCAACGATACCCCTCACATCATGTCTTCTTAACTGTAAATTCTGCGTATAAATATGAACAAATTTTGGATCAGTATGATATTCATAATCCCCTATTAGAGCGCAGTTCCTCTCAGAGTAACAGAATTCTGACATTAATTTAATAGAGTCTGGTAAGCAGTCTAGTCTCTTCATCTAAACTACATTGTTGTTAGTTGCTTTTGAGTGAATTTTGACTTTTCTATAGAAGTATAAAATTAAATTGCAATACATGTTAATTTTAATACTTCTATAAATTTCCCTCATGATACATCTGCAATACTTCTATAAATTTCCCTCATGATACATCTGCAATACTTCTATAAATCTCCCTCATGATACATCTGCAACACTTCTATAAATCTCCCTCATGATACATCTGCATTGCTAAAGAGAAGCTGAGAAGACTTACTGGAGGACACCAGCAGGTGTCAGCAGAGCCTAGAGAATGAGCTACTTACTTGCCAGAGTTTTTTGGCGTGTGCTTTTGTTTTTTTAAAAAACATTATTATAATGAAATGCAGTTTTCTCAAGGTCTGTGTATTTATTTTTGGATAAAACCACAATGTGCTCACTCATTAATAAAGGCACAGTAGCGTACTGTTGGCAGACGAAACATTACTCATTGTTTAATTGTGTGTCTAGATCTAGCTCAAAAGAACTGTTTTGTCATGGGAAGATTTGAATGGTATCTCACTGAATCAAGTAGGCATCAAGAAAGAGTGACCATAAGCCGGTGAATTAGCAATAGGATACTACTGTTGCCTAAACAAAGGAAAATACATCAGGGTCGAACTGTGCTTCTTCTCTGGGCTAGGCCTTCCTTTTGGAGGGAGAGCTGTGTTTAAGGCTCTCGTACATTCTCCCTCCAGAGTCCAGCGGTTTGCATGGACTGGCGGGATGTACATTCCTAAATGGAGGTGTGTGTGCCCCTTTGTAAGAAGTACCACTAGTAAGAAAAGAACCGTGCAGGACCAAGAGTAGCGTCTGATAAAGGACAAAGGACTGCATTCCATCTACTGGTGTTAGAGCGAAGGTGGGGGAAAGAATCAGAGCTTTCAGCATTTGAAAACTAAATACAAGTTTTTTTATAAAGAGTAGGTTCTAAGTGCTTTATGGCCTTCATAACAATATTCATAATTATATTTGTTTATTATAGGACGGTAAGGATATGTGTATATAAGTAGCATTGCTAAATATTTAACTATATCCATACAACAATATTAAATTAATCTCATTTTATTATTTACAGTAAATTAGTAGATTTCCATAGCTTTTAGGATTTTTCTTGAAGTTATTTTTTTACTATGAAATAAAAGGCTTTAATGATCTATTGCTTGCACTCATTCACTGTCACCGTGTAGATGCCAACTCATAGTTATGTTCTAGGACAGGGTAGAACTGTGCCGGTGAATTTCCGAGACAGTAAATGTTTATGAGAGTAGAAAGCCCTGCCTTTCTTCCATGGAGCAGCTGGTGATTTTGAACTGCTGACCTTGAGGATAGCAGCCAAACTCATATCCACCACGCTTCTCTATTCCTTGTTACTCTGCAAAATTATTACATGCCTTCTTAACATATGGTCCACACATATCAAAGAAATAGCATTTTTCTACTGACTGTTTAGAACCCAAATTGGATATATTATGGCTGCTTAACCAATGATGTAACAATTAGAACTATGTATACTACATTTTAATTTTTATTATTTTCAATTAAAAACATTCTTGCTCTATTAAAATTTCAAGTAAAACAAAAAGCGGTGAGGAACATAAATCTTAATTTTGTCACTAATGATAATAGATGTACTGAACTTTTCTGAAATTTCTGAAACTAAATTATTTGAAATGAAGATAAAATTTATGCTATTAAATTCATGAAATACTTTGTTATTATAAATAGAAATTTTTCTACTTGCTAACACTTTTGTTTTACTATTGACATACTTGTTTTAAAGCAGAGTTTTTAAAATGTAAGGTTTTTTAGGAGTAATGTTAGGGATTACAGCAGAATAGATGGTACTGGGAGCACTTTGTAACTACCTGGATGCTCGCTATGCTACCCTGATTTGAGTATTGCTTTATCCCTCAATAAACCTCTTTTGCTTTTACTTTAGGCTGACTCCATGATTTTGACACTTTTCATATGCAAAATGTGCTGCACAATATCAAAAGTCACTTAAGGGAATAATTAAAAATAAATACTTTTTCAAATATCTTTGTTTAAATACAAGTATTAGGGATATTTAGCTCGCTGAATGTTCCAGAAATAATTGCTTTAAAAAAAAATCTGATTTTATTTTGAATTTTCTCTCCTTATTGCCTTGGGAGGTGAAAGCTACTCTCTTTACCTTCACCTGCTTCTTCATGGTGTTTCTGTATTCTTCTCAAGCCTTTTCCATTGTGGTCTCACTCATATGTGCCATCCTCTAGGGTCCAGTCCATATGCCAGTTTAATGAAAATAGCTTTTCATATCCCTCTGGCTTGGGACTAGTGTTTTTTGTTGTTGTTGTTTTTAAGCGTAGATAATATTTGAAATTAACCAAACATACTTTGCACTCTCTCTTCATATGTTGCTTCCTATGTTTAGAAAGCTAACCAGAATTAGCCTCTTCCCTGATCAGCTAGTTGACTTGAGAGTTCAGCTCAAACCAGGTTTCTTCTAAAAAGCTATTCCCGGTCTTTAGTTATTAATATCTAGCTTACTGTACGACATATTTGTAGAATTGTAACAACAAACAAAAATAAGCCCCATATCTTTCTGCATGTGTGGATTTGAACCCTATCTGTGTGTGTGTGTGTGTGTGTGTGTGCATGCATACTGTGAAAGAGATTGCTTTACATACGGTTAGCTCATTCCTTCCTTTCCCAATGGCTCGTGCTTTGGCCAGGTCCAGTGCTCCTGGACCACATGTGCCCAGCTTCACACTGCTCAGGCTGAGCTTAGGGCTTGTTTCTGGCCCATAAGGATAATCTTTCTTTTCTCCTGAGGAGCACCAACAGGGCTTTTGGTGGTTCAATTTTAACCAGCATTTGTGTTTTGTAGCAGGGAGGGATCCACATTAACATAGCCTCTTTGTGACTAAAAATTCTTCCTTCTATAGAAAGGCGTTGGTGTGTCATGTACCAAAGATCTCTGGATATAGCATCAAGACTGCAAAAACCTACATTAAGAAACCCTGCATACAGAAAAACTAGGTTATCACTGAGGCAGGGTACAAGAACTTGTATGTTAACATCTGGTAAAGCGAACAAGAAATAAACAGTGAAAGTGCAGCCGCTTTGGCTTGTGAGTGTTGTAATAAGGAAGAGCAAAGTCGCCGCAAGCATACACAGAATGGAAAGGCTTTTTGTTAAGGTGTGTGGATCACACGTGACCACACGTGCACAGCATCGTCTTTCACTGTGCTGACACGCTGCAGGTCTGTGGCCATTGTAGGTAGCGGTGGTCCCTGCTCTAGGCAACAAGTACCAAGAAAGATGGGCTTGCTTTTGACCGCCCTAGGTGTGGATAGAAAATCCAACTGGAGAAGTCTTTCTCCTGACTTTCGTTAGTGAGAGTGATAAAAGGACACACAAGCATGTTCTAAAAGGTGGATGTGCATGTACACAAACACATTTCAGCCCAATAAGGCCAAAATGAATAGGCAAGAATTGGCCTCAGCAGAAATTCTGTTCCAAATTCTGAATAGCTAAGGTAATTCCCAAAAGAAAAAAGGTAATGCATGAGGTTTGTTGTCTACAGTCCTAGGAAACGTATGTTTAGATTCATTTTAGCCAGTTTTGGGTTTTTTTTCTGATTTAATCTCGTAAACTTTCCTTTCACCAGCCTTGATTTTTATTATCCTTTTTGGATGAGAGTTTACTGTGTATGTCAATTTTGACTAAACTTTTCATTAGTTATTACATGAGTATATAAAATGAGTAGGATAAAATTTTTAAATATTCTTTGAAAGAATTGATTAATAATGATTTTATGTAAACTATAATTTTGGCTTTAAATTTTTAAATCTTTGAATATGTATTTAATAGAACCAATGTGACATTAGATTTCTGTGTTTAAATACACAGATCTCTGTATCTTCAATAATCAGAGAAATATATATGCATTTTAAAAATTCATTTTATTGGGGGGATATATATGTATTTTAAAGATGATATTCTTTCCCTTATATCTAGTAGTGTATCTTTGTCATATGTCAGTTTAGCAGCATAGTAGTGTCAGTACTCCCAAAGATCATAAATGTCATTGATATTGTGAAAATTTCTGAAGCAGCCAATCGATGAAATATATGCTCTGTGCCTCCAATGAAGCATTACTCATGTTGATAGTTCCTTCAGTAGTTCTTCAAGGTAGCATCAAGGTTACCCGAGAACTTAATTAGAAAGGCAAACTGTTGGACCCCATCCACACCTACTGAATGGACGCTTTGGTGATGAGGCCCTGGAAGTAAGCCTTTACGGCAGTGGTTCTCAACCTGTGGGTCACGACCCCTTTGGGGGTCGAATGACCCTGTCACAGGGGTTGCCTAAGACCGTCAGGAAACGCATATTTCCGATGGTCTTAGGAACTGAGACACTGCTCCTTGATGCCTCTCCAGGCGGTCACCCACATACAGATACGCTGATCTGGGGAGAAAGAAGCTGTCTCAACCTTCGCACTGGCGTTGGCTTTTTATGCATATTGTCGCAACATGTAGCAATGTAGTTTACTGTTGTTATAGTAAGACTATTACCCATGCTACACCATGCTTCAAGACAAAAATTTCATTTATTTGTAATAAGAAATGAATATTTCACAATATAGAATTACATATTATTTTGCGATTAATCACTATGCTTTAATTATGTTCAAATTGTAACAATAAAATACATCCTGCATATCAGATATTTACATTAGGATTCATAAAAGTAGCAAAATTACAGTTATGAAGTAGCAATGAAAATAATTTTGTGGCTGGGGGTCACCACAACACGAGGAACTGTATGAAAGGGTTGCAGCATTAGGAAGGCTGAGAACCACTGCTTTAGGGTATCCTGGTATATATTCAAGCTTGAGAGTTTAGCGACCTAGCCTCAGTATCATATTGGGAGAGGGATTGTGTTTTTTCTATATTATTACTCACACAACTGAGTTATTGTTAGGTGCCATTAAGTCAGTTCCCACCCACAGCACCCCTGTGTACCAGAGAAGAAAACACTGCTTGCTATCCTCAATCGTTCCTATGCCTGAGCCTGTTGTTACAGCCACAGTGTCAACCCATCTCCCTGAGGACCCTCTGCCTTGTACCAGACAGTACGTCCTTCTCCAAGGAGTAGTCTTCCTGACAAGTCCAGAGTATGAAAAGGTGAAGTTTCCGCCACCCTTGCCTCTAAGAGCACTCTGGCCATACTTCTTTCAAGACAGATTTGTGGTCCTTTTGCCAGTACACGGTACCTTCAATATTCTTCGCCAACACAATTCAAGTGTGTTGACTCTTCTGTCTTCTGTCTTTCTTAATCAATATCCAACTTTCATATGCATATGAGGCAATTGAAAATACCCTGCCTTGGGTCAGGCACACCTTAGTCCTTAAAGTAAAACCCTTGCTCTTCAATACTCCAAAGAGATCTTGTGCAACAGACCCAGTGCAACGAGTCTTTTGATTGCTTGATTGTTATTTCCATGAGCATTGATTAGATACAAGCAAGACAGAATCTCTGACAACTTCATCCGTTTCTCCAGTTACCATGATGTTACCTATTGATTCGGTTGTGAGGATTTTGGTCTTCTTGACCTTGAGTTATACTCCATAGTGAAGGCCACAATCCTTGATCTTCAGTAAGTGCTTCAAGTCCTCTCACTTTCAGCAAGCCAGGTTGTATCAGCCTGTATCACAGGTGGTTAATCAGCCTTCCTCCAGTCCTGATGCCACAGTCTTCCTACAATCTAGCTTCTCTGAGTAATAAGTAAAGTAAGAATAACTTTCCATGTGTAAATGAAAAACCAGTTCCAAGTGTTTGTATTAAAATGAAGGCACTCCTTCACCAGAGAATATGAATTTTATGGAGGGAATTTTATATTACAATGATATTTTAAAATTGGGAAACTTCATGATGGTCTTTGGCGAATATTAGTGATGGAATCTGCTACACCTAGCTGTAATATCCATCTTGTGGCAGGGTAACCTTAGAAGCTATATAATATCACCCTTTCCACCAGAAAATTGACTAGCTTGATTTTTCTAGACTAGATGCAAAAGTAAAGAATATCTTTATTTGTTCTGTAACCATGCAATATGAGGTTTCCATTTTCTTTCAGGGGCATTGGTTTTGAAGTTTTCCTGTTTATAGATTTAAATAATAATATGATCTATGCTATAGATTTGGGTTTATACCCAGATTTTGTTGATTTGTTTTATTCAAAATTTATTGTATTAAAAATTCACATCTGATGTAGGGTAGTATGTTTTGTTTCTGCTAATAAGACATGTTTATAGTTTTTATAAAAATAAAATTTAATTCTGAGTTTTTTAATTTGCAGCCAGAAAATCTTGCTCAGAAGCTTCCAAACCTTGTGGAACTGTGAGTCTAATTATTAAAAAATTAAAAATAAAAAAATAAAAAATTGAAATAATTTAAGTTACTTCAAATAGTAGGATATGCTGTTCTGTGTATTTATTGTATTTTGGTATCATGATCATGGTGTTTATGGATGTGGGCCTCTGATTCTGCTAAGCCTAATAATAGTTCAAAATATTTTACCATGTAAATTTGTACTTTAAGGACCTTAATCTCAATATATTGAAGATGGTGAGAGAGGACATTTTCTCTGGGCACAGTGCCTTTGTTTTATTCCCCTTTAAGATAATTCATGTAATTGAGAAAATTTATTATTGTTGTTACTACTAATATGTGATATAAACAATGAAACGGTATACATATTTAAATACATATTAACGCCTCCTGTGTGCATCTACCTACCTTATTATTTATTTTTTTAATTCTAACATTGTGCTGTAGGTAGGAAGTTTACATTTTAGACCATCAACTCTGCATTCAACAGTTGCAACCGTTCATCAACACCCCTTTCCATATTCTAACCCACCCTTCCCTGCATTCTCTTCTCCCTCTTTCATGCATTCATTTTATGTTTTCTCTTCTCCCCTTACAGATTCCTCTCATCCCTCTCACCCAAGTCAACCCTTTCCACCTTGTAGGTATGGCTTCAGCTCCTCACCTTTGCTCTCCCTCCCTCGGGACCCTCCACAGTACGTCTTTATCTTCTCCTTCCCCACCCCCACCCCCACCCCGGATTTTCACTCTTACAATCTTTGGCCTTCTGTTATTTGCCACTTCCCTCAGCATGGTGTTCTCTCGGTTTATCCACGTCACGAGGGGCTTCATGGTGTCATCATTGATCTGTAGCGATGCGTCAGAGTCCATTGCCTATAGACCAAAGTTCCTTTATCCATTCTTCTACTAGTGGGCATTTGGGCTGTTTCCACCTTCTTGTCATTGTGAACAGTGCTTCCGTGAACATCGAGAGCATATCTCAGTTTGTGTTCTGGCTTTTGCTTCTTTAGAGTACATACTCAGCAGCAGGATTACTGGGTCATGTGCAATTTCTATTCCCAGTTGTCTGAGGTTATCACTAAATTGATTTTAACAGTGGTTGCGCATATTGACAGACCCACAAGCAGTGGATGAGAGTTCCACTCTCTCTGCACCCTCTCCAGCATTCTTGTTTTCTGTTTTATTATTAGACTGCCATTGTTGGTATAAGCATCTCATCTTGTTTTGATTTGCATCTCTTGGATGCTTCGTGATCTTAGGCAGTTTTTTCATGTATTTGTTAGTCATTTTAATATCATTTTTAGCCAACTGCTTATTCATGTCTTTTGCCCCTTTTTAATTGAATAATTCTTTTTTCTTATTGAGGTTTT
This sequence comes from Echinops telfairi, assembly GCF_000313985.2. NCBI lineage: Eukaryota > Metazoa > Chordata > Mammalia > Afrosoricida > Tenrecidae > Echinops > Echinops telfairi. Next base: position 1,672,673 of record NW_022111309.1, on the reverse strand, counting down.
ACAGTTTGCTACAGACTTTGGAGATTAGATTGTTGGCTTTGTATCTTTGATCAAGTTTTTGCCCTCCCACGACTTTTGGATTTCTTTTTATTCTTTTGATGCACATAAATATCTTACTTTCAGTAGACCCTGGTTACCTATTTTGTCTTCAGTGTGCATGGCTCCCTCGTTATATTTGATAGTATATCTGTGCTGTTAAGTTTGTCCCGTTTTATCTTTGATGACCTGTAAAGCCCCAGGTTTACATTTAGATCTTTAGTCCATTGTTAGATTTCCTTTGTGCATAAGTTGTACCTACCATTTTCATTCTTCTGCAGATGGGAGATCTAATTTTGCCAGCACCATTTGTTGAAGAGACTCTTTCCCATTTAATGTTTGTTGGCCCTTTGTTGGAGTTCAGCTGTCTGTAGGTGGATGTGTTTATTTCTAGGTTTCTATTCTGTTTTATTGGTCTGTGTCTGATCATTGTACCAGGACCAGCCTGTTTTGACTGCTGTGGCTATGTAATAGGGTTTGAGGTCAGAGAGTGAGAGCTTTCCTATTTTATTCACTTTCCTAAGAAGTTCTTTGTATAGCCTGAGTTTCTTCCCTCTCCGTATCAAGTTAGTAATTATTTTTTCCATTTCTCTAAAGAATGAAGTTGTGATCTGGTTTGGAATTGCATTCTATTTATATATTGCTTTGTGTAATATTGACATTGTCACAGTATTAAGCCATGAACAAGAAGGAGCCCTGATGGTGCACTAGTTACACTTTGGGTTGCAATACCCCTGGTGGGTAGTTCAAAACCACCAGCAGCTCTACAGGAGAAAAAACTGGGCTTTCTGCTCCCATAAACAGTTAAGAAATCCACAGGGGGTTCCTGTGATTCGATGGCAGTGAATTTGTTTTTTTATCTGTGAACATGGAATGTTCTTTTATTTGTGTAGTTTTCTTTTGGCTTCTTATTAGAGGTCTAGTGGCATAGTGAGCGTGCATTGGACTGGTAACCATGAAGTCACCAGTTCAAAAGCACCAGCCACTCCAAGTTACATAGAGGTACAGCCTCTGCCACCCACGGGGCAGTTGGGTTCTGCCCTGTAGGTCACTGTGAGTCTGGGTCTCTGGTTTCTTGTAGTAGTGCTTTGTAGTTTCCTTTGTTTCTCTGCTTAGATGTATCCCTAAATATTTCATCTTTTGTGTATGTATTGTACATGTTACTGTTTCTCGATCTTTTTCAGAGTTCCCTTCATTAATAGATAGGAAGCCTGTTGGGTTTTTTGGGGGGTCATCTTGTATCCTGCCGTATTGCCAAATCCTTTGAAGGTCCTTGGGTGGTTCTAATATGAAGTCAGGATTGAGAACCTTTCATGATACTTTATACTGTATCTTCATTGTTCTACAGACCATCTAATGTGTTAAAATGCACTTCGTTTAATATCAATCATAGTAGTGGGTATTTAAGCTCATCTCTTCAGACATGTTCAAGTCCCCATTTTTTGGTAGGTCAAAGTTGACAAAGAATAGACAAGTGTTTTGTTGAAAAAATTTCTTTTCAGTCCCAAATGACTTTATTTTGTTATCCAGCTGTGCTGGCTTTTGTGTAACAAATGCAAGTCTGTGTGCCGCAGTGTTCAGAGGTACCTCGTACGGTAGTTGAGGAGCCCTGGTAACACAGTTACACATGGGGCTGCGAACTGTGGGGTCCGCAGTTTGAAATTGCGATCCATTCCTTGGGAGAAAGATGGAGCTTTCTGTCCCCATAAAGAGTTCCTGTCCCGGAAACCACAGGGGCAGTTCTCTGCCATCCAGGGTCACCACGAGTCTGAACGAACCTGACAGCAGAGAATGACGTTTAAAGCGTATTGGTCTTAAAATACGGAATCATGCCAACAGCACGGAATGGTGTATGTGGTTAAATTGTGTGAAGTCCTTCGAATTAATAGTACCTCCTGCACAATGGACATCACTCAGCCTTGAATAATCCGAAAAGCCAGACTCCCTGTCATCAAGTCGGTCCCGACTCATCATGACCTTAAAGGACAGAGCAGAACTGCCCGTGGGCTTCCCAGACCGTCACCGTTTACCAGAATAGAAACCAGCAGGGTTCCTAGCCACTGACGAGAGAACTCTGAAAACGAAATCAAGAAAACAATAACATGTTTGTAATCTCTGTAAAATTATTTGATCTTTCTGACTGTATGTTCAATGACATGATAACATTTAGTAGTAGACGTGAAAAAGATAGAAGATATTTTCAAAATGATATTTTAGCATTGTTTCAGTAAACAAAACTATAGATTTAAAATGCCAAAATCTAGTCCTCTTGTTTTAAAAGTAGTGGTGTGAATTTGTTTCTTGAATGATCATTAAATGATCTCCAGCAGTCCCGCTGCTGGCGTCATCTCTGCTCCTGACGGCGCGTCTTCTCCCCACCAGAGTGTGCTGAAGCTATGCAAAGCTGTTGCCGTCAGGCCTGTCTGGACTGTCAGGCCTGGACGCTTTTCTGCTTCTTTTAAAGAGTTTTTATTTCCTGTTTACCAAATTCCTTTTGCTGTGAAATGGATTCTGTACCTGGCAGTGTACCTAACACTGTCACCTAGCCAGTTCCAGCTCCTAGTGACCCCAATGTGGGTTTCCTCGACTCTGATCCGATAGCAGGCCCTCTCCGCTTTCCCTGCCACTCTGGTGCTTTTGAACTGTTGACAGGTTGATACCGAAACTGATGAGTATTTAATGGTCCCCAGTCTGGTGTCCCTAAACCTGCTGGCTGTAAATAGCTTTAACCTAATTATTCAGTCTAATTATTTTACAAATACAAGGTTATATCTCCCTTTATTTAATAACTTACCTTCCTTATACAATTTGAATGATATAAATGACAAGAAAAACTAGCAATTTGCTTCATCAGCCAAAATCATGTCATAATTTATCTGTTGGGCATGCTGTTCTTTTATTTTTTTTTAAAGTTTTATTGGGAGACTTATTTTATTTTTTTGAGACTATTATTTTAAAATAGCAGATATCTCAGTTAAGTACCTCTAATATCATTATGTATTATTCTCAGAGTATTTCCCACTACTTGTGATAACCATGCATTGGTTTGGGCTGCATTTTCACACGATAGGAAATAAAATTTTGGCTCTTTTATATTTGATTTTACAATATGATTATCTATCGAAAATACTGACGACTGAGAGTTGCTTTTCATTTCCTTTCCCCAGGTACCTTCATTCAAATAACATAGTTGTGGTTCCAGAAGGTAAGTGACTTTCGAGTTTCAGTTAGGAAGCACTCCAGTTTCACCTTTGCTTTATAAGTAGAACACCACGTGGTCTCGTTCAAGGCATCTTTGGGTTACAGAAGGGAATTTTAATTGTAAACATCTTTAGGTGCAAAACAGCTTTTCTTTCATTTATTAAGTCCAATTAAAATTATTATGAAATAAGTAAACAGTTATAATGGTTATGTGAATTGTGTTTAGATACGTTGTTAGGTGATTAAGATGAGCATTCTAAATTTAAAATTCAATTTCAAATAGAGTAAGAGAAAAATGATCTTTTGTTAGTTTCCTGAATTATTTATGCAAATAAATTTTAATTTGTTTTTACTTGTGTTCTTTTAAAAATTATATTTCATCCTTGATGGCAACATATGTACAAAATATGTTTGATGTAATTGATGTATGGGTTGTTATAAGAGTTTTAAGAGCCCCCAATAAAATTATCATAAAAAATTATATTTCATCTTGAAGTAGAAGTATTGTCACTTCAGTAAATTTTAGTTCAAAGGAAACAAAAGTATAAATATTAAAATAAATTAACTTGGTATACTTGCATTAAGTATTTGGCATAACTCTGGCTCAAATTTTTGATGTTTTGCTATTTTTGTGTGTGTGTTTTTTTTAAGCTATTGGGTCCCTTATAAAACTCCAGTATCTGGATCTTAGTGACAATGCCTTAGAAATTGTTTGCCCAGAAATTGGTCGTCTGAAAGCTTTACGTCATCTTCGATTAGCTAATAACCAACTACAATACCTACCTCCAGGTAATCATTAGATATTGCACTTAATGGTCTCTTGTCTATTATAAATCTATTTTTATTCATGTTTCTCACTGGGTGTCTTTAGACAATGGGTTATGTGTATGTTTGTCATTATTGTCTTATTTGTTTGAAGATGGACTAAGGAATGTATGTAAAGTGTGTCTAAGAGTCTTATCTCTGCTGCATACTTAAGAAAGTGGTGTTTATTTTGCAGCTACTATTTTTATTATAGGTATTATCTATTATTATTAAATAGCTATTCTTATTATTGTGCATTGGAATTCGTGCCTCCTTAGAAGTACTGCCTTGGCAAAATATTTGGACAGAAATTCAGTTCAGTTTTGAATATTGCATAAGGGAATTCAAGTGAACCTTTTAGAAGACAATCATTTTTGTATCTGAAAGGCAAATGCATACAATATATTCTCATCTTCCATTGGAGTCACTGGTATATATTAACTTTGATCTAATAAAACAGCATGTTAGAATTTAATGGAGTTGAATTTGAGTCCTAGAAGTAATAGTCAGTTATACATACTGAACATGATAGATATCACTGTCATCATCTAAGTGAACGTTTAAGGAGCTTCTGGGTGGTGCAAAGTTAGCAGGCTCAGCTGCCAACGGAATGGTTGGGGGTTTAAGTCCACCTAGAGATAACCTCAGAAGAAAGGCCCCGGTGAGCTATTGAAAAACGAGCTACTTAAACCTTATGGAGAGCATCGTTCTACTCTGACAAATGAGTGACCAAGAGTCAGAATTGACTTGGTAGCAATTGTATGTTTTTAGTTCTAAAGACGGCATGAAAATGCTGCATTCTCCGGGACCACAAGAAGCCCTGCTGGCATAGCAGTGTTGACTTTGTGCTGTTAACGAAAATGTCAGTGGTTCTAAACCACCAGCTGCTCCATGGGAGAAAGACAGGACTTTCTACTCCTGTTCCATCCTCAGAAACACAGGGGCGGTTCGACCCTGTCCTATAGGGACATTATGAGTCAGTATCGAATCGTGATAGTGCTTAGTTTTTTGGATTCTTGGACCACACGAACCTTAAGCTTTTTGACTTTTCTGGTTGGGGTATTAAGTCTATCCTTTGTGAATCCTCATATTTACAGATTCCACTGTCATATATAATTTCTCAGATTAAAAAGATGAGATATGATTAAGGAAAAAAGCCTCTTGAGCTTCAGGTATTACATGACAACTACTATGTATTCAAGGATTAATAGAGATGCAAGACAATAGGCTGGGATCATTTCTACTTAGTAACTCTTTTGTGAACAACTAGTCTTAGTGTGTTCAGGTCAAGTTTGTGACTCAGGATTATCTGTTAGGAAGCTATAGTCATATGAGAATATTTAAAATCTATTCATGTGACATCCATAAATGAAGAAAATCATGTATTTCTTTGTGATTAAAAAATATTTTCTTAAGTTTTATCTTTTCAAATACAGAGGTTTCTAAATGTCTTAATGGAAGCATTGTGACTGATTTAGTTTTCCGACTTCATATGCTTGCGTTTATATATAAGTCTAACCTTGCTTATAAAAATGGTACTAACAAAGCAGTGACTCTACTTTAAAATAATTTTTAACTTCATGTAATGAACAGCTTATTTTTTCTAATTATAGTTGATATGCAAATTTATAAGAATATAGGAATATCATCTTACCTTTAGGGCTTATTATAATCTAGCTCGGCCAATGTTTTGTCATTCTAGTTTTCATCAGATTTGTTCAGATATTTAGAGAATTAAATGATCTTTTTTAGATTGCTTTAGAAATATACCATTAAAATATTTTAACCTTTCATAATATTTTCATATATGAAACTTATATAAGATGTCTTGTAGATTCTAATAGATATACTATATTTGTAAACTTGTCTTTATATACTTTGAAGAATGTATAATTAGTTCAGGAAAAAATTCAGTTATGTCAAACCATTTTTCTTTATATTGTATTATTCTGTGTTTCCTGTAATATAAAACATTTGTGGTCATAGAATGTGGTCATTTCCTTCCATTATATAGTCTCAGAGGTTAAGGATTTACTCTAATACCACTGCCTGCCTCCTAATAACCAGTAAAGGTTATATGTTTCCTGACTACTTTTGTATTATTTATATCTTGCCTTGTTGTATAAGATATTTGGGGTAATTACATCTGATTTCATTTTTCTAGCTTCATATTGCTTTAAAAATTTTTTCTTTATTTTTATTAAAGAATAATATTTCATTGACATTTTATTCATTCCAATATATCCCTTCCCTTCTCATACAGTTCTGTTGTTCAAGCCCATTGGGTGGGGTAATACAATCATCAATACTATCAACTTCCCTCCCCTCCTTTCAAACCCCCTCCCCCTCACTTCCTGTACCCTCAGGGAGCCCTTACCTTACTCTTGTCATTGTCTCTGAGGGGTCATCTATCTGACTACCATGTACCAAGTGATCTTGAATGTGCAAATGAACAAATGCAAATCTTACATGATTAGGGAGGACATCTTAAAGAACCAGAAGATAGTTATGTGGTTCATCAGTGCCCTACGGCATCTGGATTTATCCTCCGTTCCATGAGGCCCTTCTAAGAAGGACTGTCCAATTGTCTTGCTGGTGGACTTTGGGTCTTTGCAGTATCCAGTCCCCTTCAGATCGATTTGAGTGTTTTCAAATTTCTGATTCCTCTTCCGTCGACGACTCTGATCCCACAGGCCGGAGGCTTCGTCCATATGGGTTTGTTGCTTCTTTAACTGCAAGCCTTTAAGATCCCAGATGTAAGAGCATTTGATAGCCAGGCACCATGAGCTTCCTTCACCGTATTTGCTTATGTACCCATTTTTGTCTTCAGTGATTGTGTCTGGAAAGTGGGTATCATACAATGCCACATGATTACAACAAACCATTCTTGTACCTGAGGTAAGATTTAAGTAGAGGCTCAGAGTCCATTTGCTTCCTTGTTGCATTTACACACACACACACACACACATAAATATGCACACATATTACACACACATATATATAAACAAATATACACATATTTATAGATATGTTTATATATATTGGTGTTTTTTTCCCTCTTACCCCACTATTATGTTTGCCCTGTCATTCACTCTCATATACAATTCGATTGATCAAACACGACCAGAACATCATCTATACCCTCTTCCTGGTCCATTTCAGAGCACTTTGTTTTCCCTCGTTGTTGGCTCCCCACTCACCTCCCCCCCACCCTGCCCTCCCATGCATGGGTGAACCATCGGTCCAGCTGCTTTCTGTCTCTGTAAGACTACCTGTCCTGCAGTTCTTGTATAGGTAAACACCAAAAAATAAAAACTAAAACTAAATAATAAAATAAAATAAAAGATTAAAAAAAAACAACTAAGAAACCTACCACCAACAACACGCAGGTGGCAACCAGTCTAACAGGAATCATGACATACTGCCACATTTGTGCCCAAAGGCGAGTTTCCTGTAAGTCCACTCCCACCGTCCAGGATGGAGTGGTCTAGTGCTCCCACCCCCCATTTACACCATAGATTGTCAGTGTGGCCCCCTTGTGAGTAATCCCCAACCAGTTCAGTGACAGCCAAATGCTGTCACTGGGTCAGAAGTCATCCCGGGATTCCTTGGGGAGTTTGTGGCTTCGCGCCCATCTCTGGTCGATTGCACCACCTTCTTGGTTTGCCCTGTGTGGGCTGGTCAGACCAGCCGCTTTCTCCGAACTGTATCTTCAGGGCTGTCCTCTGCAATGCTGCCATCTAGGGAGAGGCCATCATGTTTCCAGCTGAGGCCAGCCTTGCAGTCATCTCTGGGAACCAGCTGCCCCACTCAGGAACATTGCCCTCGTGGAGTGGCATGCCAGAATAAGGTCTACTCTTGCTCTCTATTTCCTGTGGTGGTATAAACAGTACCCTCCCCTTGGGTTGGTTAGAGCCCTGACCCCCCATTGGCTTAGTTTTTCTTCTCCCACCCCTTTGTGACCTTAAAGGCATATGCGGGGTGGGGGTGAGGGGAGAAATGCCTTTCAGCACAGGTGCAATCTGTATCTGTTGTTGATGATGTGTGAATCATTGGATTTGGTCTGGCTCTTGCCAGAATATCTGGTCCTCAGCCCAGAAATTGTGTGTTATGTTTGTTTTCCCTTAAGCCCATTCTGCTGCTTGCACTTAGCTCAGTGGACTCATGTTACACCTGGCCTTTTGTGTTGGGCTGACTTCACTCAGCATATTATCCTCCAACCCCTTCCACTGGATAAGGTGCTTCATTGTTTCATCACTGTTTTAGGGATGCGTAGTATTGCATTGTGATTTTTAAAAATCCATTTGTCTATTAATGGATATTTAGGCTTCTTCCAATTTTTTGCAATTGTAAACTGTGCTGTGACGAATATTGGGGAGCAGATGTCTGTTTGTGGTCTGTTTCTTATTTCTTCTGGGTATGTGCCCAGTAGTGGGACTGCTGGGTCATATGGTAACTCGATTTCTCTCTGGTTTAGACATCACCAAGTCATGTTCAATGTGGCTCTATGTATCTATAAGACCACCAGCAGTGAGTGAGAGTTCCTAGCCCACCACGTGCCTTTCATTTGTTGCTTTCTGTTTTTTTGAATTGAGCTATCTGTGAGGATGTGGTATCTCATAGTTATTTTGATTTGCATTTCCTGCATGGCTAATGATCGGGAACATTTTCTCATATGTGTATTGTCCGTTCCGATTTCCTCCTTTGTGACCCTTCTGTTCCAGTCTTTTGCCCCCCTCCTCTTTGGGCTATTCACTTTTTCTTGTTGTAAGCTTGCAGGGTATGTAGATTTCACTAGTGAGCTCTCTGTCTGATATGTTGTTACTAAATCCCTTTTCCCGTCTCTGGGTTCTCTTATTAGTCTCGTCATGAATTCTTTTGATGTACACAAGTGTTTTGCCTTTAAAATGTCCCACTCGTCTATTTTACCTTCCTCTGCGTGCGTATCCTTCCTTATTTCTGATAGCCTCTGTCCTGAGTTTCTTAGCTCTGTCCCAGTTTTCTCATTGATGATCCTGATGGTTTGGGGTTTTACCGTGTAGTCTGTGATCCACCTTGAATTTGTTCTTATGCATGAATGAAGTAAAGGGCTTGTTTCATTCTTCTGCAGACTGATAACCAGTTTTTCCAGCACCATTTGTTGAAAAGGGGATCTACTTCCCATTTGATATGTCGGGGGCCTTTGTCAAAGTCTGTATGCTGCTGTTTTTATTTCTGGATTTTCTGTTCTTATCCATTGGTCTGAGTATCTATTGTTGTATAATAAGTACCTTGCTGTTTTGACAACTGTGACTCTTAATAAGTTTTGAAGTCAGGTAATGCAAGCCCACCTCTTTGTTCTTTTCCTTGAGGATTTCTTTGCCAATCCTGGGCATCTTCCCTTTCCATATGAAGTTAGTAATCATCTTGTCCATTTCTTGAAAAACGATACTGGAATTTATATCAGGATTACAGGATTGACATCTTTACAATATTGAGTCTTTTGATTCATGAGCCTGGGATATTCTTCCACTTATGAGGTTCCCTTTTGGTTTCTTGTAATAATGTTCTATAGATTTGTTCATTCATATCCTTTGATTTTTTGGTTAGGTATCACTGGATATTTCAGTTTGTGCTTGGCTATTGTGAAGGGTACTAGCTTCTCAATTGCTTTTTCTGTAATCCTTCAGCGGCATATAGCAATTCAGTTGACTTCTGAGTGTGGATCTTATATACTGCCAATTTACCATATTCCTCTATCGTTTTCAGCATTCTTGTTGTGGAGTCTTTGGGGTTCTCAATATATAAAATCATCTGCAAATAATGATAATTTCACTTATTTCCCCAAACATACTTTATATACTCATGTATCAGCTGAGTTTTTCCAGCACATTTTTAATGCAGTTTTTGTGGTAAAATGAGGTGCCTCGGCTGGTATTCTTATACTTGAGAATATATGGTATACCTTTGCTATCCTTCCATTGCCTTATATTATTAGCTAGGACCTTCAAGATGATGTGGAATAGAAGTGGGACAAGGGGCATCCTTGTTGGGTCCCCTTATCCAGTGGGAATGTGTTTGTGTTTTCTCCATTAATTGTATGCTGGTTTTTGTTTTTTCCTTCTAATCCTGTCATCTTGGGTGTCTAAATTAGGAATGGGCATTGAATGTTGTCAAATGCTTTTTCTACATCTATTGATATTATCATGCGTTTCTTGTCCTTTTTCTTGTTAATTGGGTGGATAATGTTGATAGTGTTTTTGAATGTTGAACCATCCCGGCATACCTGGTAGGAATCCCATTTGGCTAGGATGGATTAGTTGTTTTTTTTTAATGTACTTTTATTCTATTGGCCAAGATTTTTGCATCTGTTTTAATTAGCAATATCGGCCTGTAATTCTCTGTTCTTCTGGGATCCTTGCCCAGCTTTGGTATCAGTATTACACTAGCTTCACAGAATGTGTTTGGGAGTTTACCATCCTTTTCTATGTTCCGAAAGAGTTTGTGTAGGATTAGTGTCAGCTTCCCTGAATGCTTGATAGTATTCTCATGTGAAGCCATCCGGGCTGGGGATTTTTTAGTTGGGAGTTCCTTAATAACCTTATCTATTTCTACTTTGGCTATGGGTCTGTTCAGGTTCATGACGTCCATATGAGATAATTTGGGGAGGGTTTGTTTTTCCAGGTATTTGTCCGTGCTCTCCAAGTTATTGAAATCATTAGAGTACAGTCTTTTGTAATACTGTGCAATTAGTTTTTTAATTTCATTGGGGTCCGTTGTAATTTACACTGTTTCATCCCTTATCCTGGGTATTGATGACTGCTCCTTTCTATCATTTGTTAGGTTTGCTAGCAGTTTGTCAATTCTGTTTACCCTCTCAAAGAATGAGCTTTTAAAAAAATTTATTTTATTTTATTTTTTTAACATTTTATTAGGGGCTCATACAACTGTTATCCCAATCCATACACACATCAATTGTGTAACGTGCATTTGTACATCGTTTCTCAAAACATTTTCTCTCCACTTAAACCCCCGACATTAGGTCCTCATTTTCCCCCTCCCTCCCCGCTCCCC
>NW_022111309.1:1604049-1660264 GCF_000313985.2 Echinops telfairi | reverse complement strand
TCCAGATTGTTCATCCAGCCTGTCCTATCTAGACAGGCCTGGCTTTTTTATTGAGTTAATTTTTTTCTGTTGTTTTGTTTTCCCATTTGTTTCTGTCCACCCAAAGTTTTATAATTTATTTTGCCATGGTTTTGTGATAAAGTCTCTCTTCCTTCTTCATGTGTGCATTTATCACTATCAAGCATCCTCTGATCTACCTTTGCTGTATCCCATAGGTTTGGTATGATATTTCTAGAAACTTTCTAATTTAATCTCTAATTTGGGCCCAAACCAAGCCCTTTTTCAGAATTATGTTATTTAACTTCCATGCATTTGCCCTTGTTTTTCTTTCTTTGTTTGAATTTGCTCAAGCTTAACTTGTGCCCCAGCATGTGGTCTATTTTCAAATATGTGCCATGTGTATGTGAAAAAATGTGTATTTTTTGTTTGTTTTGTTTTTTGGTAGAGAGCTCTGAATATATCAGGTCTAGTCTGATTGTAGCATTTAGTTCTGTAGCATTTTTGCTTAGCTTTATTCCCACTGATTTGCCTATTTTAGAGAGAGGTATAGTGAAGTCTACTACTATTATTGTCAAACCTGTGATTTATCTTTTGAAGGATATGGTTGATGAACTTCTCAGGTCTCTCGTTGGGCATGTATTTATTTATTATGCTCTTTGTCTACTGCTCCCTTAAGCATTATATAGTGCCCATACTTATTTCTTATTATGTCCTGCACCTTGAGATCAATTTTCTCAGAGATTAGAATTGCAATTCCTGCTTTCTTTAGCTTGCCATTTGCTTGATAGACTTGTTGCCGTCCTTTAACTCTCTAACTGTACTTTTCTGTGAGCTTGAGATGAATCTCTTGCAGACAGTAGATTGATGGGTTTTGTTTCCTAATACACTCTGCTAGTCTTTGTCTTTTAATGGCTGAACTCAGATTAATTACATCCATCTGTGGATTCCTTACTGCTACCTTGTAACTTTTGTGTTGTGTGTGTGTGTAGAATTCATATTTGCCTTCTTTCCTCTGTTGGATCAAAGAAGTCTTGGGCATTGCTTTCAGTGTCATGAGTTCTGGATAGTTTTACACCCTGTGGTGGTCTTATGTTTGTGTTGTATGGATGTTGTTCTTCTGACCAAAGTGAGTTGGAAAGTGATATTTGTAGTACTGGGTCTTCGTTTGTTTGTTTGTTTTTTAACATATCTCTAAAGTATACCTTTAGAGGTTGGTGGGGTAGATGATTTTCGGCCTTCAATTATTCTCCTTCAGCGCTCTCAAGATGCTACTTCATTCTCTCCTCTGCTGATAAGTCTGAGCATATTCTTATATAGGTGACTGTACTCTTTTCTCTAACTGCCCTTATGATTTTCTCCTTTTCCTCAAAGATGGATAATTTGACTACTACCGGTATATACCTTGGCGTGTTTTTCCTGGGATTCAGTCTAATTGGTGTCCTTTCTGTTTTCCTGGATAATAGTTGGATCCCATTATAGTTTGTTATGTTGATGTCTTTGTTACATTTTGTGCTGGTATCCCAATTACTCAGATATTGTTTCTTTTCATAACATTATTCCTTGTTCTCAGGCTTTCTTCAGTTTCTTTTTTTTTTTTAAATCATTTTATTAGGGGAGCACACAACTCTTATCACAATACATACACACATCAATTGTGTAAAGCATATTTGCACATCCATTGCCTTCATCATTCTCAAAGCATTTCCTCTCCACTTAAGCCCCTGGCATCCGCTCCTCATTTCCCACCCTCCCTCCCCGCTCCCCCGTCCCTCCAGTTTCTTTAATTATCTTGTTTGATGTGTTGAATTCTGGTTGGTTATCTTTCAGGTCGCTGATATGGTTCTCTGCTTCTTCCCACCTATCCGTGAGGTCTCTTACTGTTTTCTTTTATTCCGCGGCATCTTCCTTTAACTCTTGTATTTCCCTTTGCTATGTGGACTCTATCCTCTCTATTTTTTTAGCCCCTTTTCTGTATTGATTCCCTCATATCCTGTATGACTCTAAGCATTATTCTGTAGATTTCTTTCTGTGGCAGTTCAAAGGCTGCTTCTTCTATATATGTTGCTAGGTTCAGGTCCTTTTCAGACATTGCTATTAGTTGCTCTTGATTTTTTGTAGTGACTCCTGTTGTGAGTTGTAGTCTGTGTGGTATTTTGGTGGAGCTGGAGGTGGTACTTTGCGTCTGGTGTGTAGAGTGCTGGGGATGAGCCATGTGTTTTCTATCTCAGAGGCCAATACGTCTAAGAACTACCTAGAACCAGCTATGCTCTGGTTTTGAGTTGTGTCTACGAACTCACTGGGGCTGGGTCTCTCCCTTGACAGTTGGGGTTATCTATCTGGAGCGCCTACCACCCTTGCTATTAGGGGGTGGTATGCAGGAGCTAAGTAATGGGATTGTCCCAATAAGGATTGCAGTCTTCTGGCCACAGCGGGCTCCAGCATCAACCACCTCCAGAAGGCCACTTGGAAGTCTTGTTGATGCCCAGAATGGGTCGTCTATCCTGGGCCTACTCCCAGCATGGGGCAAACATGCGAGGACAGCCTTCAGGTTTGTATCCCTAGGCTCAGGCGAGTCACTGGGGGAAAAGGGGATGAAGTACATACAGGCATGTGCGGCTGCAGTGGGCTGTTTAGGAACAGGCTTTGGGGCTTTTTGATGGGGGGAGGGGACATGCTTATAGCAGCCAGTGCAGGACCACTTAAGCAGCCCATGGCTGGAGTGGGCGACCGGCAGCTTTGGAAGAGTGAGTGTGCTGGCAGCACACTGACTAGGGATTTCACCAGGGGGAAGGGAAGGAGCAAGCATGAGCAACTGGCGCAGGAAGTTGTGGACCAGAGTGGACTCGTGGACCTGTACTTTATGCAGGGAGTGTGCAGCCCTTCAATTTTTAGTCTTTATAACAGATGGCCCCTTTATAGTAGGTTACTACACAACTCGTTACTCTCCAATCCTTATATACAGTCCCAGGGAGGTGGGACTTCCTACTCAGGGCTGGGGAAGGCTGCCAAGTAATCCTGTCTGCTGAGTTCCTGTTCCTCTGGTGGGGGAAGGAGCCATGTGTTATCTTCCTCAGAAGATATTAAAAATGAATCTAGCTACAACCTGGAGCCAGATATGCCACGAGTTTGAGCTGTGTCTCTGTCTCTGCCTCTGACTCTCTCCCTGGATTGTTGGGGCTCTCTATCTGAAGGGCCTAGCTGTTACCTTGCTATTAAGGTAGTATGGAGAGGCTTGGCAAGGGGATTATCCCATTTGGGATTCGGATCAGTGAGCCGCAGCAGTCTCCAGTGTTCAGGGCCTCAGGAAGTCTAAGCAGACGTCCTTGTGATGCCCTAGAGGGGGAAGCTGTCTGGCCTGGGAATCCCAAGGGAGTGCTGCTCCCAGGTCACTTTAGGGGAATTGGCGTGGCAAGTGGGTCACCAAAGGGGTGGGTCCAAGGGAGCAGGTAAGCACTATGTGTGGGTCTCAAGTGGGAGGGGGAGGGGTATGGCACAGGACAGGAAAATGAGGGGAACTTTGGCATGTGTGTCATGGGGGGGTGGTGTGTGGAAGGCAGGGGTGGTGGTGGCAGGGGAGGGGTTGGTCGCTGAGGAGGGAGGCATGGCACTCAGGTCACTGAGGGTGGATGCACAGGTGAACACTGAGTGTGGACCTCAGGCGGGAAGGGGAGAGATTAGGGCGAGGGACACGTCGCTCTGGTCACCTGGGCCAGAGAGCATATACAGGCAACCGCAGCACATATGTTGTTGGGGTGGGGGTGGGGCAGCAAGGCGGTATGGCTCATGGGTCACCTGGGCAAGAATAACCTGGGGACCACAGCTGTGTGTCGCTGAAGGGTGGATAATGGAAGGTGGTGTGCTGATTATCTCCGACGGGGGTGTACAGGGGGTGCAGATAAACCTGTGTGGGTCACAGGTTAGAGAGGGAGGGATTAAGGCCAGGGACCAATACTCTGGTTGCCAGGCCTATGTGTCTATGGTGTGGAACCCGAGGTGCATGCGGTCCTTGTGAGAACAGCTCTGACCTTCACTCCACTCTCCTGAACTTGCCTCCTCATTACTGATCTAAATTTCAGTCAAAGGAAGTTCCTGCGCCATCTTCCTGGAAGTGCCTAGCTTCATTTCAATGTCTGTATTGGGTTTCACTTCTTTTGAGTAAAATTATATATAGAAATAATTATGTTGAATAAGAACCTTTCATTGAGTTTTCTGTATGCACAGTTGGTTGAACACTGGACGGCTCGGCAATTCTAACCCACCAGCTGCTCCATGGGAGAAAGGTGAGGTTGTCTGTTCCTATAAAGATTTACAGCCTCAGAAACCCAGAGGGGCAGTTCTGTTCTGCTCAAGAGTAGAAATCCTCTCAGTGGGGTGGGACTGTGGCATATGTGTGAAATGGCTTTGCATTGTTTTAGTTTAATTTGCATTTTCCTCCTGATGGATTGTGTTAAATGTGTTAAATACTTTCCAAGTAGTTATAAGCTAGTCCAAGTACTCTTTTTCATCTGTAGGAGATGTTGAACAGTCCTGTTGTCCCAGTAGAAGTTTGTGCACATGTGGTGGGGAGAAGTGAGGGATGACTGCAGCTTCCATGTTCTGTGAGTGCAGGCTGGGATTATCTCAGCTTTCATGTTCTGCGCTGTCCGAGTCATGGCTGAAAGCCTACAGTGGATGAGGCACCACCTCAGCTTCCCTGCCTCCATTTTTTGTGCAGCACAGCCAGGGGGATTTGAGAGGAGGTGGTTAGTACAATGTCTCTTATACCGGGTCTACCTCTAGCTTCTAAGCTTGTTTGCCAGGCCACACATAGTTTTTAACAGTTCATCTGTTTTTTCTTTAACTCTTGTGTGTTCCAGACTCCTGGTCATTTCTCTGTCTCAGTTAAGGATTATAGCAGCTAGAGAGCGCTTTGCTTTTAAAATGAGCTGTTGCTTTTTGGAGTTCATTTAGATTTATTTGCGCCTTCATCACTGCGCGTTTTAAAAGCGATAGATATTTGTGTCCCAGTGGAATCATCAAAAATTCAATCAATAAAAGCTATGGATATGTAGCTGATCGAGCTTGTTTTAGTTTTTAGAGTAAGAGTGGTGTCCCTTGGGACTTTCTGGTGTTGAACTGCAATTACATCCTTTTCAGTGTTTTTTCTCTGGATCTTCAGATTGGAGGATGTGTATCCCCACCCTAGGAAAGAGGGTTCTTCTGTGACTCCTTTCTGCCTTTTAGGTGACTGGAGGTTTATTTAGTTCCCCTTTGTATTTCCTTTGTTGGCTTTTATTTGGGTTTACAGTTGAAAGGAGTGTTGGTTTCGGGAAAGAATCAAAGTTAATGGAAAAGCCAGTGTTCTTGGTGGAGGGTCTTCTGGAGCAACCAACAACCATGTGTTTCGGCTTGAGACAGGACGTCCCCTTGTCAGGCTCTTCTCTGTGCTCGGAGAGGCATCCACCTCCCTCTGCAGCCGTTGTTAGGAAGGAATGTCTTCCAAAGGGAAGCAAATTGAGTGCTCACTTTTAAAGGGAAACAGCAAGGGTTTTCCAATGTATCATTAATTTCTTTTTTTTAAATCACTTTATTGGGGGCTCATAAAACTCATCACAATCCATACATCCATCAGTTGTGTAAAGCACATTTGTACATTCATTGCCCTTATCATTCTCAAAGCATTTGCTCTCCACTTAAGCCCTTGGCATCAGCTCCTCATTTCCCCCCCTCCCTCATGAACCCTTGATAATTTATAAATTATTATTATTTTGTCATATCTTACACTGTCCGATGTCTCACCTCACCCACTTTACTGTTGTCCATCCCCCAGGGAGGAGGTTATATGTAGATCCTTGTAATCGGTTTCCCCTTTCCACCCCACCCTCCGTGAACCCTCCCGATGCCACCACTCTCGCACTGGTCCTGAAGGAATCATCTGTCCTGCATTCCCTGTTTCCAGTTCCTATCTGTACTACTGTACATCCTCTGGTGGAGCCAGATTTGTAAGTTAGAATTGGAATCATGATAGTAGAGGGGGAGGAAGCATTTAGGAAGTAGAGGAAAGTTGTATGTTTCATTGTTGCTACCCTGCACCCTGACTGGCTCGTCTCCTCCCCATGACCCTTCTGTAAAGGGATGTCCAGTTGCCTACAGATGGGTTTGGGTCCCCAATCAGCACTCCTCCTCATTCACAATGATTTGATTTTTTGTTCTTTGATGCCTGAATACCTGATCCCTTCGACACCTCGTGATCACAGAGGCTGGTATGCTTCTTCCATGTGCACATTGTTGCTTCTTAGCTAGATGGATACTTGTTTATGTTAAAGCCTTTAAGACCCTAGATGCTATATCTTTTGATATCCGGGCACCATCAGCTTTCTTCACCACATTTGCTTATGCACCAGCTTTGTTGTCAGCGATCGTGTTGGGAAAGTGAGCATCATGGAATTCCAGTTTAATAGAACAAAGTATTCTTGCATTGAGGGAGTACTTGAGTGGAGGCCCAATGTCCATCTGCTACCTTAATACTAAATGTATAAATATATGCACATAGATCTATTTCCCCATCCTCATAGATAAATATATTTACACATGTACATGCCATTTTTTTAGACCTCTATAAATGCCCTTTACCTCCTAGCTCTTTCCTCTATTTCCTTTTATTTTCCTCTTGTCCCACTATCATGCTCAGCCTTCATTTGGGTTTCAGTCATTCCTCTCGGTTACATTACCCTTGATCACACCCTACCAGGCCTCCTACACCCTCCTCACCACTGATTTGGATCACTTGTTGTTCCCTTGTCCCTGGATTTGTTTGCACCACTTCCTTTCCCCCCACCTCCCACACTTCCATGTCCCCCGAAACCATTGGTCCCGTTGTTTTCTCCTCCAGGTTGTTCATCCAGCCTATCTTATTTAGACAGACCTGCAGAGATAGTAACGTGTACAAAAACAAGACAGAGCAAAACCAAGCAACAAAAGAAAACAAAACAACAACAATAAGCCAATGACAAAACAACAACAACAACAACAAAAGAAAAGGCGGTAGTTTGTTCAAGGATTGTTTGTTGGCCTTTAGGAGTGTTTTCTGGTTAAGTCTGATGGGGTGCCAAACCCTGGCCCCAAAGTCTATTTTTGGTATTCCCTGGGACTTTGTTGCTCTGTTCCCCTTGCTGTTCTGTTGAACACCCTTAGTGTTTGGCTCTGTGTGGTGGGGTCAAATTGGGGGAATTCCCACCCTGTGTCTCCAGTGTTGTCCCCTGTAAGGGTAAGGATCAGTGAGGGATGTCGTGTCTCATACTGGGCCCGGCCATGTGGTCTTCTCTGTGGATTGGCTGCTCTGAGCAGGACTATTGTCCTCAAGACTTGGTGGGACAGAATGTGTTCTACTCTCTCTTCCTCCCCCTTCATTTGCTCCTGTGTGCTCCGATCAGACATGTCCCTCTCCCGGAGCTGCAGCTTTAGTGCTGTCCTCTGAAATAAATTTTTCCAGGTGGGGGTCAGGTGTCCACGTCGTTAGGATTGTGGCCGGCCCCTCATTGTCATTAATTCTTACAGAATTTCAAGGCTGAAGCCATGGAGAGCAAAGTACATGAAGTTTCAGTGAGACTGTAGGGCCTGGTGCAGCTGCTCTGCCATTTTTCTTCGGGCTCTGCCTGGCACGAATGTACTAAATGCTCTACTACTCACCGAAGTTAGCTTCCCTCAGGAAACAGGCTTCTGACAGGGCACAGCCTTGCGAGCCCTGGGAAGCAGATTGACGCGCACATGTGGAGTCATCATCAGTCAGAATTGACTGTGCAGTCGCTAACCACCGCAATCACTGCCTGCAGCCTCAAGGTCTCCCATTAGTAATTAGGGGAGTGCAGTTCTGCAGCAGTGAACTAGCTCTGCTTCTGTTCATGTGAGATTGCCATCATGTCACTTTCAGGTCTGAAGACTGTTCTTTCTGGATATAGAATTCAGAGTTGATAGAGATTTTTCTTTTGCTACCTTCTGTTTCTATGGTATCATTGTTTCAGATGACAAGTTGGTTACAATTAGTTTGTATCATTGTTACCCTAAACATGTCTTTTTAATGTACCTTTAACTCTCTGCATTACATTTTTTCTCTTTATCTCTGGCAGTTTTTCTATGTTGTACCATGATGTGGAGGCATTTTAATATTTCTCTTTCTTGGGAGTTTCTAGCTTTCCAAATTGGTAAGTTACTATTCTTAGTCCTTCAAATAGTTTTTTGCCTATATTTTCTCTTTCTATAACTCTTTATCTTTCACTTACACAGATGTTAGATCACTTAATATTTTCCTACGGGATGCTCTTTTTTCCCATTCTTTGTTTTAAATATTTTTTTCTCTGGATCTTCAGATTGGATGATATGCATCGATCTGTCTCTTGTCATTAACTTCTTTTGCACTCTGTAATAGGCCGTTTGTTAAACCTTCCACTTGCCAGAGATCTATTTCCTGCCCATTGCTTGAAAATAATTGCTTTATATATTTCTGTTTGCTTTTTTTGGTTGTATTTTGGTAGGAAGTAAGCCTGCTGCAAGTGGAATTTTTATTAGATATTTATGATTTCTCTTCTGATTGATTACTCATACCACTTAAGCGCTTACATATTACCTTTCCTTGCATTTAGTATCAAAACCGTAGCATTATTTTTTACAAACAAATTTAAATTAGTTTTAATCCAAAGGTCTTTTATAACTTGATTAAAAACAATGTGATCTACTTTGAATAGAAATACTATTTTGCTTCCAGGAAAAAAAAAAAACCATTTCGGAAAACGCTTTCATTATTGCGGTCTTACATACCAAACACATTGTGCTTCAGCCGTGGAATAACTCACACAGTACATAGAGGAGTGAGAAATGGTGTGGGGTCATTCTGACCTCTGGCAACACCAAGGAAAAGGAGAATACAACTCCACACCAGCCCAAGGCTGATAGGCACAACCTTTACTTACAGCCTTCCTCATCCTATTCTAGTGCCAACCACCCTTCCCACTGTACTCTGTTCCTCGGATACCCTGTTTCCCCGAAAGTAAGACACCCCCTGAAAATAAGACCTACTTACAGTTTTGCCTCTCGCGGAAATATAAGGCACCCCCCAGAAAATAAGGCCCCCCGAAGCTACCGTCACTCTGGACTCTGGACCATAGCGGTGGGTGCTGCAGCGCAGCTCACTGTTGACCGCAGCGCAGCCAGAGCAGACAGGAAGTGTGAGGTCTCTTTTAATAAAACAATAAACAATAAATGTGTACCGTACTCTTCTTCATGGAAAAATAAGATATCCCCTGAAAATAAGACCTAGCGCATCTTTGGGAGCAAAAATTAATATAAGACACTGTCTTATTTTCAGGGAAACAGGGTATGTAATAATCCATTGTAATGGCCACGCAAAACTCACAGACAACGTTCACGATTATGGAGTTTATTAGGGAAGCTCACAGGTTACAAAATATTAAGGATACAATTGTTTTTTTCTGCACATTTGCTTTCGACTTGAGCCCTTGGTATTAGCTCCTCATTTTATCCCCTCCCTCCATTATCATTTCATTCCCTTTTCCATGAATATTTTTGAAGTCCTTTTATATGTGCTAAGTAAAACCAGTACAGGTTCAAGTAGAAAAATGTTTTGAAAATGATGATGGCAACATATGTACAAATATGCTTGACACAATGGATGTATGTATGGATTGTGATAAGAACTGTAAGAGCCCCCCCATAAAATGATAACAATTTTAAAAGTTAAAAATCAAACAAACATGCAATTTGCTTTAAAACTTATAATTTATGTATGGTCAAGTTGAATGTTTTTACCCTATCCCCCCACCTTAATTTATTTTTCTTTGACCCTTCAGTATTTTGTTGCTATATTAGAATGAAATTTAACATTGCTTCTTGGGTCTGACCTACCTGCCACTTCTGAAATCTGTGCTTTTGCCCCTTGGTGGAGTTGGGAAGGAGCAAGTCTTTCTCCCTGCAGAGGATGTGGGGATCTGGTGGCTCAGCACGCAGGGCTCCCGTGGTGCTTCATGCTGTTCTATTTGGTACTTCCCTGGCATCCTTCGAAGCAGGGTGGGAGCGGGCTGCACTCTTGGCCAGAGGTGCTCTCTCTTTGAGACCCCAGGTTACAGTTTCTAGGAATGCGAGGTGATCCCAGGAGTGCTGGCTCAGCTCTCATTTCATTGTGGGTGTTCTCTTCCAGTACGCCAGTCTCCCCACTGCTCACTTCAAAAGGAGACAGAGCAGCTTTCCTTTATGGACCCCCGCTCCCCAAATAATCAAGGCAGCTTACTCCATGTTACCCTCCTTCGGTAATTCCAGGATAACTGACCCTTCTAGGGAGACTCAACTTTTCACTGATTCCACAGCAGTGGTAGCAATATAACTAGCACCTTTTTAACTAAATGAACCCTAGTGGCACACTGGTTAAAGTTCTTGGTTGCCAGCCAAAAGGTCAGCACTTTGAACCCGCCAACTGCTCTGCAGGAGAAACATGGAGTGACTTGTGCCTTAAAGATTCACAGCATTCAAACCCTGTGAGACAAGCACTACGAATCTGAACGGACCCAACACCAGGGAGTTCTGATTTCCCACTAAAAGATAATACTTTAAAACAAACCCCAAGCTCTGCTGTAGCACCCCTTGATGTCACCAGGCTACATACGTATGTAAGTAGACTTTCCCTGTTTTGTAGATGATCAACAAATCTTGAGGACTTAATCATTTCACTTAGTTAGCATATGTCTCTTTGTTCAAAGTCCCATATAGTGCACCAGAGGAAGTGGGGTGGAAAAGTGAGCTAAATATGGACCCAGCTTTCAAAGGAACATATAATAATTTGTCATCTAATCCTTTAAATATTTGCATTCTTCCAAAGAAGGGACTAGGAAGAGAGGGGGGAGAAGGTAGCACTGGGTAAGTGAGCATTGTTATCCCTTGTCCCAGATAAAGTGCCAAGTGGTTAAGAAACTCAACCACCTGTTTGACCCTTTGTTTGCTGGATGACCACTGAATGAAGGAACATGTTTTCCTACCAGAGCCCTGATCATTTTTCAGGGCCCAGTATTTCAATGTCCTTTGTAGACCCTGGTAATCTAACTTGTTTTCTGGGTGGCACCAGTAGTTAAGCATCCAACCACTGACTGATGAGTGGTTGGTTTTTACCTACCCGGGAGGTGCCTGCCAGAGAGTTCTGCTGGCCCGCCCTGAAAATCAGCGTGGCGAGAACTGCAGAGCAATGTCCCTGCACACGGGCCACCAGGAGCCAGTCGACTCCACAGGACGTCTTTGTGTTGTACTGCTGCACTAAACAAAACCCAGATTTCTCAGAAAACGCCTTTTCCTGTTAGAGCTCCACAAATTATCAAACTTGATTCTACATGAAGCGAAAACTCACAAGCTGATATTTGAAAACTGGGCAAAACCCTTTAGAATAAACATGGACATTAAAATCCCTTCAAGAATAAAGTGTTATTGTTGACCATGTATTCTGTGTCAAGTAAATGCAGAACAAATACTCTTTTTTAGGGAAGATATGAGGAGAAACGTTTCTTGTGATGATACTTTAAGAGAAAAATTGGCCCTTTAGACTTGGAAAGCCTTCCCCATCAGCTGTGCTCATGGGTTTAGCACCTTGAACCCCTTTCTTAGACCGCCCTATCAGTGAAATTTAAAAGCAGCCAACATCTTGCTACCAGAGATCAAACAAGAAATCTTTTTTTAAAATTATTAAATCATTTTTATTGGGGGCTCTTACAGCTCTTAAAACAATCCATTCATCAACTGTTTCAAACACATTTGTATATATGTTGCCATCATCATTTTCAAAACGTTTTCTTTCTGCTTGAACCTTTGGTATCAGCTTCTCTTTTTCCCCCCTCTTTTCTCCATCCTCCCACCCTTGGAGACCCCTGATAAATGATAAATTCTCATTATTTTCATAGCTTACACTGCCCTCTTTCTCCCTTCACCTATGTTTCTGTTGTTCAGCCCCCCAGGGGTGGGGGTGGGGGTTTATATGTGGATCATTGTAGTTTGTTCCCTGGCTACCTCGTTCTTTCCCTGTGACCCTCCTGCAAGCACGAAACCTTAAGGTGAACTGCTTCCAAATTTACCCTGCACTTGGCACTCCTTGTCCTTTTCTGTACACACTTCAGTGCATTGTAAGCATGGTGCTGTGTTGGGATAATGATGACCAGTCAGCACCAGGAGGCCAAGTGAAGAGAATTACGGTGAGATGAACTGTGGGAGGGGAGGGGAAGTGGTATGTAGCAAAGAGTGATGGGATTTGGATATTTGCCATTATTATATGTGAACTGTATTCTTATAGTCTGTAATCCACACTCGAGCACACTCTTCAGGATTACCTTTCTAAAATACAGATCTGACAAACAATTTACCCAATTAAAATCTTCATGTAAGTAAATCAATAAAAATATTATGATTGCTATGATAGAAACCTACAACTATTAAGTTCAAAATACCTGAGTATAGAAGTACAGTATTCTTAATTTTTTCTTGAAAATTGATAAAATGTACTTTTTACTTGGAAACAACTGGTTAATGTGAATTCAGAAATTAGCTTGTTAAGTTTGGGGAATAAATTGGTTAGTCGTTTTGGGAGATGGTTGGGAGTCATTTTATTGTACTTTTGTTATCTTGGCAAAACTTCACTTCTTTGCTTTGTGCTTCCTAATTTTAAACACTCGTTTTTATATCATACAATTTTATGTATTGTATTTATTTGCCAAGCTGTGCAAAAAGCAAGTTTTAAACAGACATGTAAGAAAAGATTACATTATCAAGTTATTTTATACCTGTAGTTTGTTTTTCCACATTAGTGTCAGTATATTGTTGTTTTGTGACATGTTCAGAGAATTATAAAGCTTTCAAACTATGTAATTTTGAAGCAAATTAATTGGCAGAATATAGCCTGCAAAAATTAGACAAGTATTTTAAAATTAATGTCTTTAAATATGTAAAACATTTTGCTATTTAAACATGCTTGTTGCTTACTACATCCATAAATTATGTTTTATTTTGTTAAAGGTTTTCATTTGAATCAGATTGTCTGTCTTGAAAGTAATTTTAGAGTTAATGATGAACTTGGTTGATGGAAAGCTTTTATGATTTGCCAAGGGCTGATGTAATCAAAAGCAATTAAACAAAATATAATTTCACATGGTTTGTTACACACATACAAACACCCATATAGGATCACAGTTATTTAATACTTTCTACTAATTATTTTTTTTATTAAAATCAACACTAATTTTAATTAAATAAAGCAATCTAAATTAGCTGGGTACTTTGATGTTTTTAAGAAACTTGCTATGGTTTTCGCTGTTTTTTTACTTGTAAGATAATGAGAAAACCTGACAGGGAGCCCTGGTGGTACAGAGGGTTAAACATGGGCTAGCTCGCTCTGCCCGTGGGGTTACTGGGAGTAGGGATAAGTGCAAGGGCGGTGAGTGGAGTTTCTTCAGGCTGAGGAAACTTGCGGTCAAAGCTGGTTAGAGATGTGATGAGCGATTTGGAAGAACAGAAGAGAAAGGAAAGAATGCACCTCGATGTTTGGAGCAGTCCTCACTGCCTGCTTTGTATATCTCCTCTGCATTTTAACTAGATCTAGTCTAAGGGAGCATTAAAATCTGGGTGCTCTATTTTGGTGTCAATTTTGTTTCTTTCAAAAGTTTGGGACTCATCACTTTAGTGTGAACTTACAGTACCAATATTAGTGTTTTAGTATTTTTTTGGTATTTCTTATATTTACAAATTCATTTTCTTTGAAATAGTGTTCACTGACATTACATAGACATTATCATAAAACGTTGTAACAACCAGAAAGCTTATTAGAAAATATAGCTGAAAGGTATATATGGATGTTTGAAAAAAATCTTACAATTTTCTTTTCCTTGATCTGTTTTTACATCCTTTTAAAATATAAATGTGTATTTAAATGAAGAAAAGTATGCATTTCTTAAAGTGATGTAAAATATTTACATATTAAAACTATCACTTGAGCCATAAATATTTCTATAATTTTCTGGTTGTATAATAATGAGAAATGTTTTAACTTAAAAGAGATTAAATGTACATTAAAATGTACACAAAAAGTACCATGGTATATACTTGATTGCATATATCCCAAAGCAAAATTATGATTTCTCTGCTGCAGTTCTGTTACCTGATATCACTAGGAGGCTAGATAGAAGTACTGCACATTTGACAGTGTGAGGCAGTTTTTCTGTATCAATGTTGTGAACATAATCAGTGGAGGGAGAATCATCATAATGTACTAAGTATGCTCAGGGTGTTATCCTTACCTTATGATCTCCCCACAAGGCCCTGCTCTACATGAGAGGTACATTTCCATATTCTTTTACTCTAAGCATAATGATCTAGTGGCATAGTCAAATTGATTAATTTACAGGGATTAAATGCCTAAATTATTATCTAAAAACCAGATATTTGTATTACATTTAATAAGGGATAAATTCATGGGTCTTGTAATTTACACTCCGCACTAACTGAGAGACTGGTGATTCAGATCTTTTACCCAGTGTTATTGTCAGAAGAAGATCTGGCAGTCCACTTCTGAAAAGTTAGCCACTGAAAACTACAGAGTACAGTTCTCCGACACACCTGGCCTCCAAGGGTCAGCACTGCCTTGACAACAGTGGGTTTGTTCGTTTTAATTTGCTTGTTAAATGTAGAACAGAGAATACTGTTAATTTTAAATGTAAGAGAAAAATAATTTTTGACCCTTTCTTTTGAGTTTAATAGATTCAAATACACTCTTGAAATCAATAATTCATAATAATTTTGTCTATTCTCTACCTAAGAATTTTTCCAAAATGACTATTGTTGTGCCTATTTTATGTTAATGTATTATTTTGCCTATGAGATCCTTTGAAATTACTCTTTTATTTTTTCAAACCATTTTATTAATAGCTAATCCAGACATCATAATATTTCATAGTGCAATAATATCAAGCGGTATTGTACAATTGCTACCAACGTCAGTCTCAGAAGATTTTTTTCCTTCTTCAACCCCTTGATAGCCACTCCCCTCACTCCCTCACACCCTCACTGTACCCTGCAGGACCTCTTATTCTAGTTGTCATCTCTGGGTTCATCAATCCTGGATTTCATACACCAAAAATCATATAGCAAAGATTCAAGGAGGCTACCAACAATGACAAAATACAACAGAGATAAACCCCTGTATGAAAATATTAAAAACCAGATCAAGTCTAAAGTGTATCAGGAGACATCAAGTGACAAGATTTTAACTGTTCAAGTCAGATTTATAATTTTAATCTATAATAGTCATCTCTACAATATCTCTGTATGATAACCAATTTATTCCCATCCCTCAATTCTGGTTAGAGGGAAATTACCAGAGGCTTATTCTCGATGTAGATCCTACAGAGGTGTTTTGGGCTTCTACTGTAATTCTTCTGCACTCCAGAATTTCATAATTTAAGCTCTGATACTATTCCTGCCTTTGGATTTGTATTATATAATTTACAATCCTTGGGTCACAGATGTTGGTGTGCTTCTTCCATGTGAACTTAGTTGGCGTCTCACTTAGGTGGCTGCCTTTTGGAAACAAGTCTTTACGACCCCAGGCACTATTCTATTTGATAGCCAGCCACCATCTACTGAAATACTTTTGAACTTTATAAAGCTACCTATGGTTCCCACACCTAGAATTCTATGGATCTTTAAGAACTGCATACTTTTGATTAAAGCAAAAATCTATGAAATTAATGTTTCTTGGTCTCTGTTTCTATTTTCATTTCTAATGTATTAGGTAGGTTTTAATTCATTGAGCTCCAGTATCCCTTTCTACCACCAAAATTCAAGATTCATAAATTGATACGACCTGGCAGGTTTGATCTTATGAAGTGAATTTTATGATAGCCATGAACATTTGTTTCCAGTGCTAAAAGATAAGACTTAGAGGCCCTCGATTTTCACAAGGCCGTTTATTTTCTGTCCACATTTTATATTGCTATTTCTAAATCAGAAACAAATGTAAAGGTATGATATGTAAGTGGAAAGACAAGTACTGGAGCCGTGAAGTCCCTATTGCCAAGGTATCCATCTCTAACTCATTTTACAAAGTGTGTTCTACACATTTTTTCTTTTCTTCATGGCTTTTAAATGTCTTCCAAATAATATCCTGCTGATTTCCATGACAATGGTAGTGATTTTGTTCCTGTATGAATTAATCTTTTTTTTTTTTAACTCCCCATTGATTTTTAAAACAGCCTTAATGAGGCACCATACTGCTTACAATTTTAAGTGTTTAGTTTGGTTAATTTTTTATTGTACCTGGAACCCTCCCAACAATCTGGTTTAAAACACTTCCATCATCCCCAATAGTTGCCTTGTGCCTGCTTGTTGCCAAGCCCTCCTTCCACTCCCAGTCAAGGACTGGTAGTAAGTCTCTCTAAGACCAAGCAAAACAACAACAAAAACACAGTGCCGTGGAGTCTGCTTAGACTCCGAGAGAGCAGAGTGGAGCTGCTCCTGGAGATTCTGGCTCCCACAAGGTTCTCCTCCGCCTCCTACTTCTCCCTGGCATTGGCTGCCAGTGTTAAACTGCTGATCTCCTCCGGTTAGCAGCCAACTATTAGCAGGGATCCTTAGAGCCTCCAGTATTGCCTTTTCTGTAATGAACGTATAAATGGAATCATGTAATAGGCAGTTTTTGGTGCCGAGCTTATTTCACTGAGCATAATGTATTGCATGTATGTTGATGCAAGTGTAAGTTGTTTATTTCTTTTTACTGCACAGGAGCATTTTATGGATATGCCATATTTTCATGTTACGCTTGTTTGACATTTAGATTATTTGCACTTTGGACTGAATAAATAATGTGATCTTTCATGTGTGCATTTTTATGTGGGTGTGTTATCTTTTCTCTTGAATAGAATTGCTGGATGATATGTATATGTTTAACTTTGAAAGAACACACAAATTCTTCTCAAAGCATTACTATAACATCTGTTCTGTTTACAGACCCATTAGAAATGGCTGAGCATTCTGGTTTCTCCATATCCTTGCCAATATTTTCCTTCTTTTTATGACAGCCATTTTAGTGGCTGTGTTGTGGGTTTTAATTAGCTTTTTCATGGTGACTAATGAGGTTAAACATCTTGCATGTGCTTATTTACTGCTCATAATCTTTTTGGTGAAGTAACTATTCAAGTCCTTTGCCCTTTTTATTGGTCCAGTATTATTTACAATAGCAAAAAGATGAAAACAACCTAAACATCCATCAGTAGTTGAGGAGATAAACAAATTAAGTTAAATATATGCAGTGGAGTATTATGCTAAGTAAACAAATAATGAATATATGAAGCACCTCATAAAGTGGATGAACCTGAAGAACATTAGTCAGTGAATTAGGTCAATTACAAAAGAGCAAATATTGTATGAGACTACTACTATAAAAAGTTAGGAAAAGATTTATTCACAGGAAGGATTGAGTTGCTTGTGCTCTCATTGTTTTGTTGTAATTATATATTTAATATTGAAAATATATTCCTGTGTGAAAGGATAATTTTCACAAAAAGGATAAGATCATACAAATGATGCCATTCTTCAAAATATTAAAGCTTTTATTTAACCCATTAATGAGAATACTACTTAGTTATTATGACCAATTCAAAGGAGAATCCAAAGAAAGATATATTTCTATATCATAAATATTAAAATAAATGATTAGATGGAGGGAAAGCTGATATTTATCATGGCAGTAGGGGGATTTCTCTCCACTGGACATAATTCATTTGCATGTGTATAAACAAGAATTAGTTTTCATTTATCTATAGTTATTTATAACAGAAGTGAGAAATTGTTCCTGTCAGAATCATAAATAAATACTCTGGAAGGATATATGGAGACTGTGGGTTGGCAAACTGACTCATAAGTCAATTCTGACTCTCAGTCTGATTTTGTAAATGAAACTTTTTTGGAATATAGCCACGATCATTACATTTACATTTTGGGTTAACTGCATTGGTAGCAGAATTGAATGGTATCATTGAATCTCTGAGCTCACAGGGTTCTCTAAAGCCTAAAATATTTATTAAATAGCCTTCAAAGAAAAAAAAATCCCTTACTGTTATCTGAAAGGATCCTGGGTGGCATAGTGTTTATGCATTGGGCTACCATTCTCATTGTTTGAATTTCTAAGCCTCCAGTCGCTCTGTGGAAGAAAGATGGGGCTCTATGTTCCCTTGAAGAATACAGTCCCAGAAACTCACAGGAACAATTCTGCCCTGCTCCTATCAGGGCACTGTGAGTCAGCATGGGCTTGATTGATGGCAGTGAGTCTGGCTTATCTGCTGGATACCAGCTCTTTTCCCAGACACGTGATGTGCAAATATTTTCCTTCAGTCTCTGGCTTGTCTCTTTATTTTCTTAATGGTATTTGCCCGGCTATCAACAGGTATAGCGTCTGGGGTCTTAAAGGCTTGAAGGTAAACAAGCGGCCAGCTAGCTCAGAAGCAGCAGAGCCCACATGGAAGAAGCACAGCAGCGAGAGGAGCCAGTCAGGGTGTGATGTAGCAACGATGAAAAATACAACTTTCCTCTAGTTCCTAAATGCTTCCTCCCTGCCCCTCGCCCCCACCCCCACTATCGTGATCCGAGTTCTTCCTTGCAAGTCTGGCTAAACCAGAGGATGTACACTGGTACAGATAGGAACTGGAAACACAGGGAATCCAGGGTGGATGATCCCTTAAGGACCAGTGGTGTGAGTGGTGATACTGGGAGAGTGGAGGGAGGGTGGGTTGGAAAGGGGCAACCGATTACAAGGATCTACATGTGACCTCCTCCCTGGGGGATGGACAACAGAAAAATGGGTGAAGGGAGACATCGGATAGGACAAGATATGACAAAATAATAATTTATGAATTATCAAGCGTTCATGAGGGAGGGGGGAGCGGGAAGGGAAGGGAAAAATGAGCTGATGCCAGGGGCTTAGGTGAAGAGCAAATGTTTGGAAAATGATGAGGGCAGTAAATGTACAAATATGCTTTACGCAATCGATGTATGTATGGATTGTGATAAGAGTTGTATGGGCCCCTAATAAAATGATTTTTTTTTTAAGTGAAAAGTTTTAAATTTTGATGATGTCCAGTTTATCAAGTTTTCTGTTATGGTTGTAGATTTCTGTTGGTGTCATATCTAAAAACTATTTACCAAACTCATGGTCACAAAGATTTTATAGCTTCTTCAAATTGTATAGCTTTCTGTTTATATATTTTGAACTTAAAGACATAGTTTTAAAAAATAGTTTTATTTGGCCTATTCTTCACATCATGCAGTTCACACTGTTCGGGCAGATTACGAAGAACTGTGCAGTCACGACCACAGTTAATTTCAGAGCAGTTTCTTGGACTCGCTGTTAGCGCCCCATTTCTCCTCAAACGTCCCCTGCCATTCCCCTAGGCAACTATTAATCCAGTAACTGGCTCTATTTGCCTACCTACCTTGGATTTTACAGACAGAAAATTGTACAAAATACAAACAGGAGGCAGGCAAACAGACCAAAGCAGCAAAAAATGACTAGACAAAGCATAGAAAGACCTCAATTACCAAAGCAGAAAATATCACAATTTTAGAATGGGCCAAAACAGATTGAATGATCAGGTATTACATTTTAACTTCACTACATCTGTCATAATCAACTTTACAGTTTTCTGTGTCTGATAGCAAGACTATTCCCAACACTCAAGTATGGTCAGGGAATTCACCAGAGCCTTAATCCATGTGGTGACCCTGCAAATGGATTTTGGGCTTCCACTGTCATCCATAACTTTCTACTAACTGGGTATATACAATTTAAGCTCTGCTACCATTCTCTTCTTTGAATTTGGTTACAATCTTTGGCTCAAACAGACAGGTGTGTCTTTTCCATATGGACTTAGTTGACGTCTCGCTTAGATGTCTGTCTGTTTTAACATAAGCCCTTAAATTCCCAGATGCTATTCTTTCTGCTACACCATCTAATTTCTTTACCACATTTTCCTATAGCACCTATAGCTTCTCTCTCTTAATAAGAGAAAGAGCATCAAGCAAGGCCATATTCTAAGTGTGGTTTGGGTGAACATTTACAGAGCAAAGTTGCTTTCCGTGCACCAACTTACACACATTTGGTCAGGACATGGCGCACTTCCTGTAATATAATAGCGCTCACTCTGCCCACTTCCTCCCGGTTTTCCATCTCCATTCCTCTCTCCTTGCTGGCCCTCCGTGCCTTCTGGGCAAGTAACCCCATTTCTCAGGGGCTCGTTGTTCTGAGCAGTCCCTTCTTCCCTAGTGGCATTGTTCACTTGCTGTGGGGCTGGTTGGTTCTGATTCATCACAGCCGGGTGCACATCAGAAGGAAGCGCCCTGACCCGGGCCATCCTCCTCATTGTTCTGAGCCTACTTGTGCAGCCACCGTGTCAGCCCATCTGGTGGGCGGCCTTCCTCTTTGTTGCTGCATCTCTACTGTATCCGGCGTGATGTCCGTTTCCAGAGTTTGGTCTCTCCTATCACATGTCCAAAGATGTGAAATGAAGACGTTTTGTTATCCTTGAGTCTAAGGAGCATCCTACCTGTACTTCTTCCAAGACAGTTCTGTTTGCTCTTTTGGCAGTCCATAGTAATATCAATATTATTTGCCAGGATCATAATTCAAATATATCTATTTTTCTTTGATCCTCCTTAGTGTTCAACTTTCACATGCACATGAAGCAATTGAAAATACCTCAAGTAGTCCTCAAAGTGGCTTTCTTGCATTTCAACACTTTTATATAGTTCTTGTACAGCAGATTTATCCAACGCAGTGTGTCATTTGGTCTCTTAACTGCTCCTTCATTTATTCCAAAAGCATTGATTGTGAGTCCAATCAAGAAGAAATCATTGACAACTTCCATCTTTTCTCCTTTTATCGTGATGTTACCTGTTGGTCCAGTTCTAAGGATGTGTGTTTCCTGTACGTTAAGTTGGAATACATAATAAAGCTGCAGTCCTCGGTCTTCATTAGCAGGTGCTTCTAGTCTTCTTCACATTGAGCCAGGGAGCATCCCGACCTAGAGAGTGTGTACATGTTAACTCAGGTGAAGGGACAAGTGGTATACAAGAAGGGGCCGGTCAGACAACATGACTGAACCAGAAGGCACCGGGCATTGTACAAGAGTAAAAGAAAACAGATGTAAACAACATGACATACATCATCGTGTAGTAATAGTAATAAAAAAAATCTAAGGAGTTACATGAACTGATGTACAAAAGTGAATGGGAATACACATGAGCATATTTAAATATATCAAGCAAGTGAAAAATAAAAAATAAGTCCACTTCCATCCACTTAATTCTGACTCATAGTCACCTTCTTGGACAGAACGGACTTGCTCATTAAGGTTTCCAAGACTACTGTCAATCTTTGCTGGAGGAGGAATCCTCTCCTTTCTCCAGCAGAGAGGCTGGTGAATTTGAACCGTTGACTTTGCATAGGCAGCCCCATGCCCCCAGGGCTACTTCATAGACAAATACGATATTTCTACATCTGTATTTGTTTGTAAGGCAAATATACCCATGGATATAGAGCATACAGTGGGGAAAGTTCTGAAAATTGTTTTTAGCCATAATCAGTCCCCTTGAGGAAATGGCTCACTGGGCATGCGGTCTAGGAGCATAGTCTAGGGGGACACCCATGTCAATTGGTGGAATAGTCACACAATGTTCTACATCCTGATTTAGTGACTAGCAACGCAGCTCCTGAAAATTAACACTTGAGGTCTTAAAAATTTGTAAACAGCCATCCAAGATGCAACTATTGGTATCTCCCCATCTGGTTTAAAGATGTTTTATAACTGTTATCGCTTACATTTGTGAGTGATTAATTTCAAGTTATTTATATATGATGTCACATTAAGACTGAGTTTTTATTAAAAACTTCATTGTGAACTAGGTGAAGGTTTATAGAGCAAATCATCAGTTATACATTTAACAATTCCTTTACCTTTTACTTCATCATATTCATTGCAGTCCCCTTGATGCAACACCACTGACCCTCTCCCCTTGTGTTCCCTTCCACCCCTCCTTCTCTTCTAACCCTGTTGAACCTTCTTTAGGAAAATGCTGCCCTCTTGATTTCCAATGGTTCATTATGCTAAGGTGTGTGTACCTCATTAGTGTCATTGTTTCCCTTGTAGGCCTATATATTATTTTGCTGAAAATTGAGCTGGGGGGTTAGTTTAGTTCACGTATGAAAGGTGATTAAGGACCGTAGCCTGCTCGGTCTAAAATGTTCCTTTTCGTTCATCATTTTCCTCCCACTCTGTTCAGGACCTTCTAATGTGATTCCTTTCAGAGCAATTGGTAGCAGTAGTTGAGTAGCGGGGCCCATTAGTCCACTGCACTAATGATTTCAAAGTGTAAGATTTGGGCATAAGAATATTGTTCCAGCACAGTTTTTCAGAAAGACGATTCTTCCCCTATTGAGTTAATGTTTATCCTTACCATTACCACCCTGGCTTGATCATTATAGCTATAGAATTTTGAAATGAGATGGTGTAAGTCCTGCAACTTTGTTGTGCTTTTTCATTTTATCTTTGCCTAATGTTTTTCAATGAAAATGAATTTTATTCTTTTTCTGATGCTCCGTTTGTAAGCATGTTCTCCATGTATACCTTGTTAGCAATAAGAACATTAAGCAAGAGAGACTAAAGCACCTTTTATCAAAGTGATCTCTGGGCATTATTCTACTCTTTAGTGCATAGTCGTACAATCTGTGCCTCACTCTTATTTTCATTTTTGCCATTTTCAACTTTAGACTTCAATCTCTGGTTTTCTTGTATCTTCCACAATTCTTTACCTTCTGTGAACGTTATAAAGAAGGCAAAAAGTTCACATAAAGTTACAATTTTCTTTTAATTTCACTTTTCCATGAACATTTTCAGCCTCCTCATAAGAAGACATTGAAAAACCAGGCAAGGGAGCAACATGACATACTCTACGTATAACTCTCATACAGTGGGAAGCTGCAGGCAGACACATGGATACATTGGACGGAAATTGTTTCCGCTGGCCCACCCTGCTTCTGTTTTTCATAATGGAGAGATTTTGGTTTTGAGAAGCACAAGAAACATGTGATATTAACACACAGCAGCACATCTCTGTGACTTTCATTGTCCTGTAGTGTTCATGTAAATACACTAAAAGAAATGAGACGGAAGCTTTCAAATTTCTGTGTTATTTCTGTATAGCCAAAGGTGGGATGTAAATATTGTATCTTTTTACTCATGTTTGGTAATCTGGTCAGGGCCTATGTCACACTCAAATTTTGCTATTTAATATTTTGAAAATTTCTAAATGTTGACATTTAAATACATAAATCATCCATATAAAAATAGACATTGTCACATTTTTCTAACCTTTTTCCCTTAAAGCTAATGCCAAATAATACTACTTTGAAATTTACTAGTAGCAAAATGAGAAAATATGAGACAAATATCATTCAGGTATTGATAGGACAAACTAAATTCTTCCAGCACATAAGTATATGTCAAACTGTTGCTTCTGATAAGGTTTAGGGTATGTATGAAATACTTTAAAAAATCTTTTTTTAATGTGCAAAGGACTTGAAGCATTGACTGATAAAGATCAAAGACTGCAGCCTTCAGTCTGGATTGCAACATAATGTGAAGAAAACCAAGATCCTTATAATAGGCTAATGAACAGCATCGTGATAAATGGAGAAAAGATTGAAATGGCCACAGATCTTATTTTCTTTAGTTCACTGCTCATGGAAGCAGTAGTCAAGAAGTCAAACGTATTACATAGGTAGATGTGCTGCACAAGACCTTTCCCCAACAGTTTTTTGGCACATAATTTATATATAATACAGTTCAATAGTTCAGCCATATCAAGGGGCATTGTACAGTTCTCCACCACATCAATCTTAGAGCATCCTCCCCCTCCTCATGTTTAAATTACCTTTAAAATGAATTGTGCAATCACAATCAGTTTTAGTGCTCCCTCCTGCCTACAACCTTCATTATTTACTCCCGAAATCCCTTTTCCCTCCCTTTGGGCCAACCCCAACCTTGCATTCCTACACCCTCTGTATCAGGTACTCCCGTTATGTATCCACTCCTGTGCTACACAGCTGGGAAAAACAACAGAAAGCAATTTTTAAAAATCATGCTAAAATGAGCATAGTATAAAGACAAAAATACAAATAATGCATAAGAAGGAAAGACCCCCCATCAGCGTTCAAAAAGTCAGGGAGGAAATTTCTGTCGTGGAAAAAGTAAGAGTTACTTGCCCCAGTACAAATTCATGCTGTGTCCATAGGTGGGGGCAACTGCCCATGTATAGTGTTCGATCCAGCATAATCAAGATTACAATGGTCTCTGCCTGACAGTAAGGCTGTTCAGGACTCTTACCTTTGGCTCGAACAGATCTGCCCACAGCTCAGTCTGACGAGATACTCTGCAGATGGTTTTGGACCTCCACTGTCTTCCATAGCCTTCTACAAATTGGGTGTCCATAACTTTCATTCTGATAATTTTCTCTTTACCATATTCGAATTTTGTAATTTTCATATTTGGATCACACAGACTGATGTGTTTCTTCTGTGTGGACTTTGTTGACTTCTCGCTTAGATGGTTGCTTGTTTGAACACAAGTTTTTAAGACCCCAGACACTATTCCAATTGATAGCTGGGCACCATCTGCTTTCTTCACCACACTTTGCCGTAGCACCCTATCTTCAGTGATCATTGCGTGAAGGTGAATAGCGAGCAGGGCCATGAGGTAAAAACTAATTGTTAAGTTAGAGCTAGGGTTTAATGCAAGTCCAAAACCCGTGCCTGGATTTATGTTTCCTTTCTATTTTTAAAATTTGCTGTACCTTGGGAGTTGATACTTACATCATTCCATAGTTCAATCCTGTCAAACATGATTGTACAATTGCTTCCATAATCAATCTGCAAACATACTTTTCCTTCCTGGACTTCTTGACATCATCTCCTTCTTCTCCCCACCCCACCCTCTGAATTGCCCTTCCCCCAAACCCTTGTGATATTTTCTTTCCCTGTAGGTTCAGATTCTGTGGGTTTCCTTTACCGAAAAACAGAGAAGCCAGTAACACAGCTTCAAGTGGGTGACCCCCATGGCGGTGCACCTCTGAGATGCACCCTAACATAAACATGCATAAGCATAATATAATAGAATGGCTTAGGGGTTATGGCCACAGGGTTGCTGGCCAGAAAAATACGCATCTTAGTAAAGCATTCAGGGCACTGATGTAGCCAGACCTTGTTTGTCCTTCAACCAACAGCACGCCATTCTCGGTACAGCTGTCTTCCGCTTCCTCAGACATCAAGTGTTTCCCAGCTTACGTCCTCAGGGTCCAAGTGTGTCTGAGGGAGAGCCCAGCTCACCCAGTGGGGTTCCTGTATGGGGTCTCACTGGTGCAGCCTCTGGAGCCTACCGTGTGTGTCGAAGATCCAGGATTCAGTGTTCCTGTGTTCTACGGCACCTGGCCTGGGTTCCTGGGATACCCCCAGATGCCCCAGGTCAATTCTGCCTACCTGCTGCATGACAATGAAGACCCTCCCCACCTAATGATCCCAAGAGCATGCTTAGTTTCCTCCCCCTATCTTGGGGTCAGCCCTCCTTCCCCTCCCCTCAACAACATGCACCTATGCGCCCTCAAACTTGCCCATTCCCTCTCCCCTCTCCTGTGCTGTCCCTCCCTTCAGCAAGCCTCATCCCTCTTGACAGGGCCACGTCCCTTTCCTGGGGACCTCAACCCAGATTCACATGACAACCTCCTCCCCCTCCCCGCATCTGTTGATCCCGGCCTACATTAACGTGCCCTCTGGCCAAGTGACTTACCCTAGACCTACCTGGAATGGATGGATGGTGTGCGGTTCATTGTCACTGGTCAGGCTCTCTACCAGGCCTGCCAGCTTGAGCTGTGCCTTCTGCTGTTTGTTCCTGCTGCGGTGCACTCATACAGTATCTGCCGTTTTGTGCTCGACTAACTGTGCCGAGCATAATGTCTTCCAGATCCCTCCACGAGTTGAGGTGTCTCCTGGTTTCAGGGATGCGTAGCATTCCATTTGTGTATGTACCAGAGATTTCTTTTTACCCACTCTTCTATTGATGGGAATTGAGGCTGTGTCCGGGTTCTTGCTATTGTGAACGGTGCCGCGATGTACATGGGGGAGCGAAGGTCTGTTCGTGATCTGTTTCTTATTTCTTTTGGATATATGCCCAGCGTTGGCATTGCTGGGTCATATGGTAGTCCATCTGTTTTAGGTATAGCCATATCACCTTTCACAGTGGCTGTACATATTTAAAAGTCCACCAGCAGTGGATAAGAGTTCCTATCTCACCACATCCTCTCAGTTTGTTTTTTTTTAAATTGGGCTACAGTAATGGGCATTAGGAGGTATTCTCGAGGTGGTTTTGACTTGCATTTCCCAATGGCTAATGCCCGGGAGAACTTCCTTATGTGTTTACCAGCCATACTCATGCACGAGACCTTTTTAAAGGTGTTAGAGAGCAAAGCTGTCACTATGAGCCGTGAGCTGTGCCTGACCCGCGCCATGACATTTTCAATTGCCCAAATGCTTGTGAAAGCTGGGCAACAAGTAATAAAAACCTGAGTAGAATCAAAGCATTGGAATTATGTAGTTGGCGAGGAATATTGAAAGTATCCTGGCCACCTGGAAGAACAACCAAACCTGCCTTGGAGGAGGTACAACCAGAGTGCTCCTTAGAAGAAGGGTGTGAGTCTTCATCTCACGTATTTTGAATGTTCTCGGGAGAGACCATTTCCTAGGAAAGGACATCATACACAAAGTAGAGGATCAGGGGGAAGAGGGAGACTGTCCCGGAGAAAGAACAGCCTAGTGGCTGCAACACCGCTCTCAACTCTCACACCAGTTGTCAGAGTGCTGCAGGACCACGCGGTGCTTTGTTCTCTTGCCCGTAAGAACACTGTGAGTTGGAGCTGACTTAATGGCACCCAGCAACGACTACAATAATAAGAACAACTTTTTTTTTCATTAAATTCTTTAGTTTGCTAATTAGGGGCAAGTAAAATTGGGAAAGAGGGATGCTATATGTTTTTGTATCACTTATAATTTATTTTCCGATATAAACGCAGTGTCTGTGTTCTCTTGGGACACTTCTTTGTGTTTCTCCAGTCAGATCTCCTTGAATGCTTTACCCAGTTTCTTTAAACAGAACTCTGTATAATAGTAAACCTTTATACAATTGTGATAGATAACTTCTCATCTCTCTTTCACTGCTTAAAAGGAGACTGCAGTCTTTTAAGTATCAGTCATTGAGACATTAATTGATTTTCAGCATCATGATTAAGGTTATTCAGAAGAATTGTTTTGCTAACATTCGGTTTCTTTGCCTTTGTTTTCGTTTAATTAGTATTGTACCTTATTAGCTAAATTACTTTGGTATCTCTAATTAAAAATTAAATATCTCATAATGCTCTGGCTTTTAAGGAGACATGCACTCTAATGATGCTGAGCCTTGTCTGTTTTGCTGTTGGCCCAGACACCGTCCACTTCAGTTTCCTAATTTAGTAACTGAAATAAAACTATGCACGACTGGGCAAGTTTGGTATGTGGGCACTCAGCCAGGGAGCATGGGCTTCGTAAGTAAATGGACCGATGAGGATTTGAGGAAAACACAGATTATGTTACATGAGCTTTGCACTTTGCAAATCCCTACCTATTTAAAGGAACTTTGCTAAACACCGCCACCTAAATAAAGTCTGTTTTGCTTAACTATACGGACCCCACACAATGAGGTGTAGTTTCTTTTTCCAAAGTTACCAATCACAGATGGGGATTAATTGCATAATTTTAAAGAAGTTTTAAATTGCTTTTAGTAAAATTATCAGTATTAGTTGTTTTTTCCCATATGGTGGTTCATATACTTGTAATGTCTTTCAACCTACAAAACGTACAAAAGAATAGATAACATAAGTCTGTAGCCTGTTGCTCAGAGGAATGAAAGGGAACTTTGACAGAGTTTTTTAATGGTATATATTTTCAAGGTATTTTGATTTCAAACAGGACACCACGAAGTCTGTTTTGTACTGCTGTAGTCACCTTACTGGTATACCTTATAATTAAAAAGGCCTTTTTCTTCCTCTCTCTTGGACGAGGATTTGACTGCCTTGCTTCAAGGTTCAATCCTGCCTTCCAGGTGGCAGCTGTGCATAGTTGTGGCCTGTGCTAGAGTGCTAGCAAGACTGCAGACCAGAGGCAATTAGATCTTGGCTTATTTTCACAGTATTTCACTTACATACGTATATTTTAAACTTTTTGTTGTGAATTACATGAGTCTACAGAGTAGTTCATCGGTTTTACATTCAGCAATTCCCCCATGTTTTGTCTCAGCTTACACATTGCGACCCTCTCAGTGCACTGTCACCCATCCCACTTCCCATGGGTGTCTCCCGTTTCCGGTGTTCCGCTTCTCTAACCCACTGACAGTTTCCTTGAGTAAACACTGCCCTCTTTATCCTCGATGGCTGCTTGCTCTCACAAGAGAATGAGCTCAGTTCCAAGTCTGAAGGGAGACTAAGAGCCATCATCTTGTGTCCCACCAGTCTCTCTATTTTTAAAAGCCCATCAGTAGGCCACTGGAGACCCCCTTGCAGAGGGGTCTCGGGGAGGAGATGAGCCAGTCAGGGTGCGATGTAACAACAACGAGAAATACAACTTTCCTCTAGTTCCTAAATGTTTCCTCCCAGCTCCCACTACCATGACTCGAATTCGACCTTGCAAGTCTGGCTAGACCAGAGGATATACACTGGTACAGATAGGGACTGAAAATACAGGGAATCCAGGGCGGATGAGCCCTACAGGACCAGTGGTGTGAGTGGCGAAACAGGGAGGGTAGAGGGAGAGTGGGTAGGAAAGAGGGAACCTGTTACAAGGAGCTATATGTGACCTCCTCCCTCGGGGACGGACAACCGAAAAATGGGTGAAGGGAGACGTCGGACAGGGCAAGATATGACAAAATATAACAATTTATAAGCTATCAAGGGCTCATGAGGGAGGGGGGAGCGGGGAGGGAGGGGAAAAATGAGGACCTAATGTCGGGGGTTTAAGTGGAGAGAAAATGTTTTGAGAATGATGAGGGCAATGAATGTACAAATGCGCTTTACACAATTGATGTGTGTATGGATTGTGATAAGAGTTGTATGAGCCCCTAATAAAGAGATTTAAAAAAAAAGAAATATGTTGAAATAAAAAAGAAAAAAGCTATTTGTTCTATATAAACAGGGCAGCTATAGAGACTTATCATCCAGATGAGGTAGACCATCAGCACAAGGTCATAAAGGTGTCCAAGGGTTTTTCTGTGATAGCATATCTTTAAAAGGGACATGGAAGGTCAAAGAAAGCTGTCATATACACATGGTTAGTGGCAGATCAATATAATATAGGTACTGGTAGGACTCCTAGAGCAGCAACAGGCCTATAGTTGGGACTTGTGCATTATGTAAGGCAGAGGAGCTTACGGTATTGGTCCCTGGGCTTCCCTGAGGTAGTCAGGACCCCCATTTTAGTGAGCTCCATCAAGGACCCACCCAGCTAAGCCCCTAAAGGTGGATTGCTCCTCCCTGGGCCGTTCAGAGGGGGTGGGAGTAACCCACTTTCTAGTGGACTATTTATCACTCATCATTTAAAAAATATACCCCCCCCCCCCCAAAGACCAGAGTTGCTCCCTTTGAGTGAATCCAACGTGCGGTGACTGTGTAGTACTGCCACACAGTTCCCAAGGCTTAGACCCTCATGGAAGCCGCCCGTCTCACGTGCCTCCTGCGAAGCAGCTGGTAGGTTGGAATAGCCATAGCAGCAGAGCACTCCCCTGTGCTTCATCATTCCTAATGACCACGTGGAATCTTCTTCTCTTCATTTAAAAAATTGTGACATACGTATATATCAGATATGTCACGGTTTTTAAAATGAAAAAAATTTGATGTATACATCAGATCACTTCGCCTTTTCAACACTCTTTACAACTCAGTGGCCTCAGTTAGGTTCCCATGTTGCTCAACCATTGCCATTTCCCTGTTTCTCCAGCACTGTGTTCCCCAAGCAGTGAACCTCCCTTCCCATCTCTCCCACTCACCCTTAAAAACTACAAATATAAAAACTCCTCCTTGCCATGGGGTAGGTGCTGATCATGGCCACCCTGTAGGACAGTGTAGAACTCTGTGGAAGGAGGAAGCCTAGTCTTTCCACCAGCTTGCTCGCTCATGGCCAGCAGCCCAACACAAACCACTCTGCACCAGGCTCTCCTGGAGGCTATTTCAGGTAGAATCAGGGCTTATGTGGCATCTTCTGATTTTGTCAGTGCTTTCCACAAGCTGTTACCAGAAGCAGGTGTTCTTTTAAGAACAAAATCCACTTACTCTAAATGATTGAGGACATTTAAACCAGGTACTAGCCTGATGCATGTGAAAGCTGGACAACAAAAAATGAAGACAGAGGAAAAATTAATGTCTTTGAACTGTGTTGCTGGCAAAGAATATTGAACATAATAAACGAAATCCGCTTTACAAGAAAAGCAACAAGATTGCACCTTAGACGCGAGGGTGGCAAGACCCCTTTCCTTTGGGCACATCTTCAGGAAAGCCACATCACTAAGAAAGGACATCATGTTTGGTAAAGTTGAGGACCCGCGAAATCAAGGGTAACCCCAATAAGCTCAGTTGACACAATAGCCAAAGCAGTGGACTCAATGGCAACCATCATGGAGCTGTCACAAGACCACACAGCCTTTTCTTCTGTCATCTGTGAGGTCACTGTGAGTCCAAACCGACCGGACGGCATCTAACAACACTGACCTATGCTTCTCTGCTGATAGATGTTCCTTGATGCGACCTGTTGCCTTGGTTCTTAAGAAACGTGATTTGGGGAGTCTGCCGTCCGCGCCCTTGCCCAAGCTGTAGTTCTTCGGAGAGCAGCTTGAGGAGAGAGTGCACCGGCCTTTCTCTTCAGAGGGTCCTTTGCAGGGAATTCCCTCTGATTACTGACATTTCCTGGGTAAATGGAAAACAAGTTGATGGCTTGATAGTTTTTGTTTGCACTCTGGACTGCAATCTGCCCTGTGATCGGCTGTTTACTCACTTTGCGGATCACTCAATTTGCCAAGCACACAGTAACTTGAAGTCCACTCCATAGTATTGAGTGGCTTGACTTGTGGGCCACCAAAGAGATGGGGTGGTTTATGGGTCTCCTGGGAAGGCAATACCTTGAAATTGATAAGCTTGCGTACACGAGCAGCCAGCCCTACAGGGTTTTTGAAGCAAAGGGAGAAGAGAACATATACACAGGGTAGTGAGGAGCCTCATCAAGAGCCAGCGTTGATTGCAGAAAGCTGCTAAGAGCAGCATATGAACAAACTGTTACACTGGCTATGAGCTGGGCCAGTTAGCAACAAGGGCCGGTGATCAGAAACCTGCACACCTGAGAGAGGTGTGCTTGGCCGAATGAGGTGTTGGGGTCGGAGGTAGGGGTGTGCACAGCTGAGGACCTTGCACACCGGAGAGAAGTGCTTACATGGCTGCGAAGGACCTGAGCAAACTGCCCTTGTTGGAAGTTGTCCTGCAGCATGTGGAGCCTTCCAAACCTAACCTCTATGCCAGGCATCCTCAAACTATGGCCCGCGGGCCACATGCGGCCCGCCGAGGACATTTATCCGGCCTGCTGGGTGTTTTTGCCCCGTTTCTTCAAAATAAGATATGTGCAGTGTGCATAGGAATTTGTTAATAGTTTTTTTTTTAACTATAGTCCAGCCCTCCAACGGGTCTGAGGGGCAGTGAACTGGCTCCCTGTTTAAAAAGTTTGAGGACCCCTGCTGTATGCTTCCTGATCCTATCCCAATTTATAGTCTACTTCTAAGCTGATCCTGAGCCCACGTGATGCATATTACTTTCCGAATGAACCACACAGCCATGAGTGTGGTCTCTGAGTAGTTAGTACTCTTTGACCATCGCAATGAATTACCAAACCCAGCTTGGTGGTGGTCCTGATTCTTATCCCTAATGACACTGCTTTACAGATACTATATTAGCTATTACTGTGAAATAATTAGCTGTTACTATATTAGCTATTACTGTGAAATAATTTCCATACATTTAATGACGTAGAACAACACACATTCATTATCTTACAGTTTCTGTGGGGCTAGCATCTGCACTTAGCTGGGTGTTCTCTTCAGGGTCTCAAGGAGGTTGGAGTCAAGTATGGGTTGGCTGGAGCTGGACTGATGAAGGAAGGTTCTGCTTTGTACTGATTATCTAATACTGTTTCCTGGGTCTCCTCACCAGGACAGACATGTTGAAGTCATATAATGAAATGTATTATATGCCAGCCATCTATCAAAGGAATTTTCGCTTTTTGCCACCCAAGGGAAATAATTCTATTAAAAATGGTACCCTTGTCTTTTTTTGTTTCCCTCAGTAGGACCCCTCACTCTGTACTTCAGTTTAGATACATATCCCTCACATTTGGAGTGTACAAACTTGCTCACTCCATCCAGTAGGAATGCTGGGAGCCACATTGGGTACTGGGGGCATTATCTGTCGCCTCCTCCAATTGCTCTCAGTTGTGGACATATTAAGTGGCCTTCTAGTTCACTTTTTAATTTACTTTTGTTTTTAGTTCAGTGCCAGAGTGATAGTTCTCAGATTTGTTGGCTACTGAATTAAGAAAATTAATTTTGGAACCAATCTCTGGGCTTGAAAATAAAGTTATTCTCAA
The DNA here is from genome assembly GCF_000313985.2 of Echinops telfairi. Classification (NCBI taxonomy): domain Eukaryota; kingdom Metazoa; phylum Chordata; class Mammalia; order Afrosoricida; family Tenrecidae; genus Echinops; species Echinops telfairi. The sequence goes on along the minus strand of NW_022111309.1, from coordinate 1,627,449 downwards.
CTGTGGTCTGAGTCTCTAGTCCTGCAGTTTCCCTGATTTCTGTCCCAGGTTAGTTGACTATTCTAAACTCATCTTTTGTTTTGTGACACACTAATGAGGGTGTATGTTTCAAATGAGCTGTTTTGTTTTAGATTCTCGTTCACAATTTTATTTATCGGCCAATTTTCCCCTGCTTTCTGCTGCATTTAGAATCTTATACTTTGGGATTTCTGCTCAAAGAATTGGAAAATGGCATAATGGATATTTAGGACCAACTCTCTCTTGCTTACGACTATGAGAATTGGTGCAGGGTGCTGGTGGGGGAGAGAGGGTATAGAATCTGGTGAGCCAACAAAATGGTGAAGAATTCTTAGGCTGAAGATATTAGTCTTTAAATACTGTTTCCCACTAAAAATAACCTTGGTTGCTTGGTTGAGGCAGCACATGTAGAAGGTGAGCATGGAACGTCTTGTGCTAGAAAACAGAGACTTGTGCGAGAAATCACAGACTACCGGGGACGTGTGAAAATGGAACAGGAGTCAAAAGTAGACAATGAGAGCATAAAAAAGAATAATGACTAAAATGGTTTGAAATGCATTACTGAAGTATGTAGACATCTGTGAGTTTCTACCATTATATGTCATATTGTGGTATGTTCGCATGGTGCTACTGGTATTTCAAATGCCAGCATGGTGGTCATCTGTGGTGGATACGTATCATGGAACTGACAAACTAAGACTAGAAAGAAAGGCTTGGCAATCTACGTATAAAAATTAGCCAATGAAAATCCTATGGTAACAACAGAATCAACACAATACAGTGCTGAAAGTTGTCTCCTAGGCTGGAAGGCATTCAAAAGGCAGTGGCCACAATTTACTCAAGCATATAGATAAATGTGAAGATGTACATGAACTTGCTATAAATAACTATCATTATTAGTTACAATAATGTTTTTATGGGTTTTGAAAACACACTTTAAAAAAATCATTTTATTGGGGGCTCTTACAGCTCTTATGACAATCCATCCATCCATTGTGTCAAGCACATTTGTACATTTGTTGCTATCATCATTCTCAAAACATTTACTTTCTACTTGAGTCCTTGGTATCAGCTCCTCGTTTTCCCCTCCTTCCCCCACACTCCCTCCCTCACCCTTGATGATTTATAAATTATTATTATTTTGTCATGTCTTACACTGTCCGAAGTCTCCCTTCATCTACTTTTCTGTTGTCTGTTTCCCAGGGAGGGGGTTATATATAGATTTTTGTGATTGGTTCCTGCTTTCTACCCCACCTTCTCTCCACCCTCCCGGTATCGCCACTCTCACCACTGGACCTGAGGGGCTCATCTGTCACTATCATCATTTTCAAAACATTTTATTTCTACTTGAGCCCTTGGTATCAACTCATTTCCCCCCTCCCCCTACTCCCTCCCTCATGAACCCTTGATAATTTATAATTTTTTTTCAATGTCTTACACTGATCACTGTCTCCCTTCACACATTTTTCTGTTGTCCGTCCCCCAGGGAGGAGGTTATATGTAGGTCATTTAGATCTATTTCCCCTTTCCCCCCCCCCCCACCTTCTCCTTACCCTCCTGGTATCGCTATTCTCAATATTGGTCCTGAGGGGTTTATCAGCCCTGGATTACCTGTGTTGAGAGCTCTGATGTGTACCAGTGTACATTCTCTGGTCTAGCCAGAATTTGAAGGTAGAATTGGGTTCATGATAGTGGAGGGGGGAGCATTAAAGAACTACAAGAAAGTTGTATGTTTCATCGGTGCTGTACAGCACCCTGACTGGCTTGTCTCTTCCTTGTGACCCTTCGGTAAGGGGATGTCCAATTTACTACAGGTGGGCTTTGGGTCTCTACTCTGCCCTCCCCCTCATTCATATCAGTAAGATTTTTAGTTCTGGGTCTTTGATGCTCGATACCTGATCCCATTGACACCTCATGATCACATAGGATGGTGTGCTTCTTCCATGTGGGCTCTGTGGCTTCTCAGCTAGATGGCCACTCGTTTATCTTCAAGCCTTTAAGACCCCAGATACTATATCTTTTGATAGCCACGCTCCATCAGCTTTCTTCACCACATTTGCTTATCCACCCATTTTGTCTTCAGGAATTGTGTAGGGAAGGTGAGCATCACAGAATGCCAGGTTATTAAAACAAAGTGTTCTTGCATTGAGGAAGTACTTGAGTACAGGCTCAATACATTGATACTTAGCATATAAACATATGTACATAGATCTATTTCCCTATCATTATATATTAATATATTTACATATGTACATACCTGTATTTAGACCTCTATAAATGACATTTGCCTCCTAGTTCTTCCCTCTGTTTTCTTTCACTTTCCTCTTGTCCCACTATCATGTTGGACTTTCATTCGGGTTTCAGTAACTCCTCTCAGCTACATCACCCTTGTTCAAGCCCACCAGGCATCCTATGTCCTCCTCGCCATAGATTTTAGATCTATGTTTAGATCTCTTGTTGTTCCCTTGTCCCTGAGTTTGTTGACACTGACCTTCCTTTTTCCTGCCTCCCCCTCTCCCGTGTCACCTGGAACTGTCAGTCTTGTTTTCTCTTCCAGAGTGTGTATCTGACCTATCTTATATAGACATGCAGACACAATAGTAAGCACAAAAACAAGACAGAGCAAAACAAAACAACAACGAAAAAGAAAAGCCTATAAATTGTTTGTTTTTTGACTTTTAGGGGTGTTTTCCAGTTGAGTCTGATAGGGTGCTACCCGCTGGCCCCGAAGTCTGCTGCTCTGTTGCGGGCTTCAGTGCCTCGCTCAGTGGGGGGTCAGATCGGGCACAAGTCTGTCTCCGTGTCTTCAGGGTTGTCCCCAGTGGCGCTGTGGGTAGTGAGAGACGTCTCAAACACACTTAAAAATATATTTTTTTTAATTTAAAATTTTTTCCATTTTATTGGGGGCTCTCACAACTCTTGTTACAAACCATACATCAATTGTATCCGACATATTAGTACATATAGTCCATTGTTCTTTTCTAGACATTTACTTTGCATTGAGTCCTTGGGAGAAAACGCACTATTTTTAGAGCAGTTTAGGTTTAAAAAAATTATGCAGAAAATACAGAAGGAGTTTTGGTATACTCGTGGGTTTGATTTTTAGAAGCCCTTATGTGTTAGAATATATGATATTTGCAGGTGAAATACTTCATAAGATGAATAAAAATTAAAACATCCGTTGCATGAATTGTAGCCTAAATACTTGATAAGATGAATAAAAATTAAAACATCCCTTGCATGAATTGTAACCTAGCTTCCAGTTACGTAAGTAGCCTAGAAACTTGTTCGGTGCCGTGGACTCAGTTCAGACTCAAAGGAACCAGTCTTGAGCCCACGTTCCCATCCCCTGTGTTAACCTGTCTCCACAGTGTCTGCTTTTTCACTCACCCTTGACTTTAATAAACATACTCGTCTGCAGGCACCGTTACCTCTTAATAAAATGTCCCAAGTCTTCGCATGCCTGCTCTTAAAGAACGTTGTCCTTTTCCCAACAGAGATTTGTTTGTTCTCTTGGCAGTCCCCGTATTCCTGGTATTCTTGGTCAACACCAATTCAGAGGCATCAGTTCTTCCGTCTTCCTTTTTCCTTGTGCAGCTTTCACATGCACGTGAGGTGAACGAAAACACACAGGCTTGAATCATGCACATCTTAGACTTCAGAGTGACCTCTTTGCTCTTTAACACCTGAAAGCGATCTTTTGCTGAAGAGTTGATATCCTGACTGATTCCGTGGCATGAAAGATCCTAGAAGCATAAATATCTCTGAAAATGCTTTTTAGATTACTCTTTTCCTCAAGTGCTTGGCAGAAGAAAATAAAACTTCTACAATCAGTTTTTCAAATAGAAAGTTAACCTATTGGAATATATAGACTGATGTGTAAACAGTCTTTTCAGTAACACAGGGAATTTACAAAAATAGACTATAAATAACCACAAAGCAAGCCATAACAGATTGCAAAAAGATAGTTAGTAGTGCCTCTGGGTAATACAGATTAATATCATCAAGACCTCAGATAGGGAAAGATTTCATAAGTAGAATATAAAATGCAGTTAACAGTGAAACCTGTAACTCAATGTTACTGCTTGTTTTTCTGTGTCTTGCAAGTTTTTCCACCTTTCACAGGATCATTCATTTTAGTGGGCAGCATTTGAGTTTTCCTTCTCTGGCAGCTTTCCTCATTAGACAGGTTCTGGCTTTCTCAGGTCTTAATAGATGAGAGTAACTAAACAAGTGTCTCTATAAAAGCATAAAAACCTGTATTAAACAAACAGCCAAGTGTAAAACTATTGTTTTACAACATATTTACCATCTAGGTCTATACACTTCTTAAAATGGTGTTTCTAGCTAACACTTGTAGTCACCATTCCACCATTTCAGGAGGTAGCATATGAGGAAGAACCAGTGATACTGAAGGAAGGAGTTCAGGCTTAAAGACTTAGCCCAAAACAAGGATCCAGGACTTTATGGAATACCAAGCAAAATGTCTAGGGCATTTGGAAGACAGCTACTTCGCCAACTGACTGGAAGAAATCCATACTTGTACCCATTGCAAAGAAAGGGGATATTACAGAATGCTAAAATCATGATATCATTGATATCACATGCAAGTTTAATTTGGAAGAAGATCATCCAACAAAAGTGGCAACAGGACATTGACAGGACTGCCAGAGGGTCAGGCTGGCCTCAAAAGAGGACATAGAATTTCTGATGTCAGGGTCTTGGCTGAAAGCAAGAATATCAGAAAGATGGTTACTTGTGTTTTATTGACTTTTCCAAGGCATGTGACTGTGTGGCTCATAATAAGCTGTGGATAATCTTGAAAAGAATGGGAATTACAGAATACGTCATTGTGCTTGTGTGGAACTTGTACACGGATCAGGAGGCAGTTGGGAGAAGAGAACAAGGGGACACTGCATGCTTTAAAATCAGGGAAGGTGTGCATCAGGGTTTTATCCTGTCACTATGTGTATTCAGTCTGTGTGCTGAGCAGATCATCAGAGAAGCTGACATATATGAAGAAGAATGTGACATCAGGATTGGTGGAAGGCTTATTGACAACCTGCAGTATGTAGATGGTACAACCTTGATTACTGAAAGTGCTGCTGACTTGAATTTGCTGATGAAGATCATGAATTGCAGCCTTCAGTTAAGGTTACAACCCAATGTACAGAAGACCCAAATCCTCACAACTAGACAAATGGGTAACATGATAAATAGGGGAAAGGTTGAAGCTGTCAAGGATTTTTGTCTTGCTTTTGGACAATCAGTGCTTTTGGAAGCAGCAGTCAAGAGATCAAAAGATGCACTGCATTGTGTAAATCTGCTGCACAAGACTTCTTTGTAGTATTAGAAAGCAAAGATGTTACTTTGAGGACTAAAGTGAGCCTGACCTAAGACATCATATTTTGAATCACATCATATGCACGTGAAAACTGGACGTTGCATAGGGAGGATGGAGAAAAATTGATGCATTTTAATTGTGGTTTTAGTGGCTGCCAAAAGAACAAGCAAATCTGTCTTGGAAGAAGTATGGCCAGAGAGCGCCTTAGAGGCAAGGCTGTCTCATACTTTGGACATGTTATTAGTAGAGACAGGTCCCTAAAGAAGGACTTCAAGCAGGTCCTCATGGAGGTAAATTGACAGCGTGGCTGCAACAATGGGCCTGTGCTTAGAACCTTGTGAAGATGGTGCCGACCAGGCAGTGCTTCATTCTCTGGTGCAGAGGGTGCTCTGGTTGGCACTGACTCAGTGACACCTTGTTACATGATCCAGCAGGACCATCCCTTCTCCACAGAATTTTGCACCCTTATTTGCACCACTTAAAAACGTGAGTTTGGGCCTCCATACGGGCCTCAAATAATGTTGACTTTTGAGAACAAAAAGAAATGTGAAGCGTCACTGTCGGGGCTACACAGTACATGGGGAAAGGTTTCCCAATGAAATTCTCATAGGACCGATGTTCTTACACTCAAAAAATGATCAGCTGCATTGTTGTGATGGGGAAAAAAAATTCCTCAAAGCAACTTTCCTGATCTTTTTGTCACCAAGGCAGTTTTCCATTTTCTTAAAACTTCTTCATAATAAGCACACACAATCATCCTGTGTACTTTGAGAAGATCTAGTAATGTTACCTTTTTGGAATCCCCCTACCCCCCACAAACCAAATAGCAACAACAAAACTGTCACAGTCACCATAGCCCTCTGTGCGGACCACTCAGCCTTCAATCCCGCCGATTCCCTTGGCAACCAGTGCTTTGATCGGCTCTTTTATTTTGAAAGCGCCGTAACAGACTAGAACAGTGTCTCAGAAAACTTGCCTGCAACCACTGACTACAGAGGCATGTTTAAACATTTTTATTTGGAATAAACCAATGCATGTGTGAACTAGAATTCTTACTCTCACTGAAAGTAAGAGGTTTGTAAATCAGACAGTCTTAAGATCCTTGTGTAATGCCTAGATAAGAGTTGACAGACTGTTTCTATAAAAGACCAGTGAGTCTCTACACAAGGACTCTGTTCTGCTATTCTAGCATCGAAACGGCCACAGGTGATCAGTCAGTGACGGAGTGTGGCTGTGTCCCAGTAATACTCCATACAAAATTACTGCCACAAGTTCAGTGGAAGAATTGCACATGGGTCATAGTTTGTTGTCCCGCCAAGGTAGATCATCACATGATGAAAATTTAAGTCTTATTATGGGAGAAGATATTTGAAAGACAAATAACCGATAAAAGGTTTAGATATGTGAAGAATTCCTATAAATCAATTTGAGAAAGGCTAACAACCCAGCTTAAAAAAAATCAACAGACTCAAGGAGAAGTTTTACTAAGGAAGACGTCCAAGTGGCCAATAAGTGTATGCAAAAAAGCTTAGCTCTGTTGGTCACCAGGGGCATAAATCAAAACCATAAGAAGGTTCTAGTAAACATCAAAAGAATGACTGGGAAAAGATGGGCAAAATCCACATTCCACATTTTGGATCACCGAGAGAACCAGAGTCTCTTATACTTTGTTAGTGAAAACAGTTGACTATAATATACTGCAAAAATAATTTCTTTTAGAAAAACCAGTAGTAGACCAGCCCTGATAGGATAGTGGACTACACATTGAGCTGCTAACCATAAGGTAGGTATTTGAGACCACCAGTTACTTTGAGGGAGGAAGATGAGGCTGTCTGCGCCCTTACATATTGAAAGTCTCTAGACCCAAAGGACCCAGAGTTCTGCTCTGTCTTACAGGGTTGCTGTGAGTCAGGATTAACTTAATGACAGTCTCAAGGAGGGTATTAAAGATGTCCCAAATGTCCAACTTTTCAAAAATGCTATACCACACCATTATTCATGATTATTAAGCACAACTTCTCCCCTTAGTAAGTTCTTCCATGTCCCAGCATTCTGCAATTGACTGCAGTGTCCACACACTACTCACTCACAGCACGAAGGAAAATGACGCCCGTAGTTGTGGATACAGGTAAGTCCCAAATCCAAAGATCAGATGTCCATCTGGAGGATCCTTCTGTGGAGGGCTGTGGAAGCTAGTGAAATCAGGTTAGGTGAAAGGCCACAACTCAAGTCCTAAGAGTCAGAAGTCTGCCCGAGAGAGACAAACGAGATGCAGGAGTCTACATCCACTCCCGGCTCTCCTCTCGTGCTGGCAGTGAGATCGCACTCCCTGCTTCTGAGATATCCCGCGGGATGCCTATCACAAGGAACCCTGCTAACAATCACTCACAGCTGAATCGTAATCCAGTCGGTTTCTTCCCCTACTTAACTCAAACCCATCAAGGAGAAGGCTCTTGGTGGAGTAACAAAGATTAACTATTGCTTAAAGAGTCATGAATAATTCACCGCATTTCACCTACATAGGTTGCTGGGTGGTGGCAGTGGATTGCACTTGACTCCTAACCTAAAGGTTAGTGACAGCGTATTCTGTAGAGATCATATCCAAAAAATCCTATAGGGCAGTTCTACTGTGTCACACATGGAATCTATTCCTTAGCAATGGTTTTCTTGATTTGTGTTTTGTTTTAGGTTTACGAGATAGCTATGCCTGCTCTGTGACCAAGCAATTCTACTCTGAGGTTTATTTCCACATATAAACCAAAAGAAGTGTATAGTATTGGTCATAGCAGCAATATTTTTACATGACCCAAACTGGATATGCATGACCTCTCACAGTCGAATCGATAAAACTGTTTAATCATCAAGTGTATGGATTCCCAAACTTATTTGGCCTGCTGACCCCTTTTCAGGAAAACAAACACAAACCGTACTCACCACCTCCCTGCCCCCTACCTCACAATTAAAAGCTTTTGAAAACTCTTATACTTTAGCCCCTACTCCAGGATAAAGCATAGGTATTTGCTTTTGCACCGCCCACCCTGGATCATTCTACCACCCATTGTGGGTAGTATCACCCACAGTGTGAAACACTGAATTATAATGGAATCCTATAAAGCAATGAAAAGAACAGACGTATATTCAACAGCAGGTTCCAGTTGTTCAAGTGCAGTGTGGAACAAAAGAAGCCAGTCATGAAGGACTGCGCACACAACTCCAGACTCACAGCCATGGAGCCGGTTCCAACTCAGTGACCATATCCGACAGAGTAGACCCGCTCCTGTGCGTTTCCAAGACGGTAACTGATTTCAGGAGTAGGAATCCTTATCTTTCTCCCAAGAATTCATAGTATATTTTTCAGTTATATAAGGTTCAAAAACATGGGAAACTAAATCAGTCTTCAGAACTTCTTAATTGAATAGTAAAAGTAAAGAGACTAAATGATTTCCATAAAAATTCAAATAAAAAATTCTTTTGGAACTTTCCATTTTCCAGGTAGAACATAGTCAGCCGAGGTAAACCAATCATTCCACTACAGTAACAAAGCAAAATGGGATACATTCCAAAAGTCATAAATTTTAAAGTGTTAAAATTTTTTGGAAATAATTTTGGGACAGGAGGTTTATGCCACAAGATTCATCTTACTCACTTCTATTTAGGGCACTGCTTTTGCAAGGCTGACCAGTTAATACTTGATGAATGAAAATGAACTGAGAAGGTAAAGGCACATATCTGGAATGAAAGATAGAATGAAAATTTTTATAGTTTGCTCCACTCAAAGTGTAAATGCTATATTATTTAGATACCTCATAAAGAAACTTGTCACATCGTATCCTACATGGAACCTTAAGGTGCTATACAAATTACATATTAAAAAAAAGAATTATATATTCTTCTATAAGTCATCTATTACATAATGTATGTATATGGTGTAGATATTGAAGAATATTGTTTATAGTGGTAAGTTACTCGGTCCTATTGTTCCCTGTCTTGGCTGTTTTCATAATGAAAACTTGGGAAGCTATGGGACCTGGTGCATTACCTTTAGAATACAGGGATGGGACTGGTCTGTAAGCTGAGATGATTTCGTGCTTAAGTTGGGGTTGCGCCTCTCCACCCCCAATAATAGTTTAGAAGTACTGTCTTCTCAGTACATCTTATCAGGTAGGTGGGAGAGTGGGAAACTTGAGGGCCGTAAGTCTTATTACTAGTGATGTAACCTTGGTCCCATGGTTAAGTTGGTGACTGCTGGATCTTTTCCATGTGAAGTTACTGTCTCTCCTTTTGTATTTGATAAATATCTAGGGTAAGATTCTTTGAGACTATGTCAATATCCTGTTTTGCCTCAGAAGTTTGTCCTCTAATTATTAGTACCTATCGGCATATCTCGCCTAATGATATTTGCCAGAAAGACCAGACTGGAGAAGGACCTCATGCTTGGTACAATGGAGGGGCAGCAAAAGAAGGAAGGCCCTCCATGAGATGGGTTGACATGGTGGCAGCAACCATGGGCTCAGGCACGGGAACAATTGTGGGGCTGGCCTAGGACCAGGCAGTGTTTGTTCGGTTGTGCATAAGGTCGCTACAGGTTGGAACCACTTAATGGGACCCAACAACAACCATGACATTTGCTGGTGTTAAGGTTTGTGGTTTCCTTATTCCTTGTACATTTTAAAATTGGATTCCTCCTGTAAAGAACTGTCCCATCTCCCTTATTTATTTATATCAGTGGGAACGCATGGTATGTCTTCTAGTTTGTGGGTTAAATCAACACTCTCATTTACTTGGCCGCTCAAATTCTTTGCCTTCGGACATTAAGAGTTCCTTCTAGCAACCTTCTGTGCCTTTTTAACGTGCCCCTTCCTTTGATCAAAAAGCCCCTTACTCTCGGGCATCACTAGACATGTCAGGTTCCTTTTTATGTATACTTCTCCTCGGGCCTGGTTTCTTTTATTGGAGATGGGAATACAGAAACCCTGATCTCGGAGCTAAGTATGATCTTTGCTACTGGGGAGATGGGGACTTGTGACTGAATTTGCGGTGAGGGGAGGAGGCGATCTCAGTGTCCGTTTCCAGGTGCCTGTGAGTTGGAGGCGTTCTTTTTTAACTTTCCTGGTGTGTGAAGTAGATGAGCGTTTACATGTCACATCATCATTTTCACATTCAACAATATAAACTTCCCAGTGTTCTGTTTCCCTAACCCTCTCCCTCACCCCCATCTCCCCCTCGTAGGATCTTATCTTCATCCTCACTCAAGTTACCATGTGTCTGTCCTCTAGCCGGTTAGTGCCCCTTTCCTCCCATCTACCCCTGTCCTTGGGCAGCATAACAGTCGGTTTATATTGATTTTTTTCTAATAACAGTGGTTTCATACAATATTGACTAACTTCACTCACATAATGTCTTCCAGATTCATCGATGTCATGGGGTGTTTCACAGTTTTATCATTATTCTTTAAACACTGTGTGTATGTGCCAAAGTCCCAGGATAGTGCTTCTCCTGTCAAGGTACACCTGGAAAATGTCTTTCTGGAATGCTGGAGTCAACTGGAGGTTTAGAGGCCTGGATGAAGCTGCTAAGAGTAGAGGTGGCCCTACTGGGAGCTCTGGCTACCCCAGCCACATCAAGTGGAGGGGCTACAGGGAGAAGCTCTGACTAAGGGTAGATTTAGTAGATCACAATTGCTGGCTATGAAGAATCGACTCTGCTTTTCCATAGTGGTTGTAGGACTTCACACTTCCACCTGGAGTGTTATTGTTTTGCAATATCATTTTTCCAATTCTTGATATTGTGAGACTTTACATTTTCTTTTGCCAGTAAACAGGTAAATTAAATTTCAGTCATGATTCTGTCAACTGACACATTAGCTACCCCAACCTTTTATATTCCTTAACACATTTGCAAGCCCCTGTGTCAAGTTAGCACTAAAAATATCTAACAGTATAAACACAAGAAACTTGAAACACTTTACCTTTATTTACATCAATGGTTTTAATTCTGAAATATTGATGGACTGTTATTATGACTTTTTCTTAATCTAGTAACCTTGTCAAAAAACAAATGAATTTAGATTGTTGTATTCAGTTCTTTAATTGGTTCATGCTGATTTTAAATTAACAACACACTTTTATTATTTTTAAAAAATAAATCATTCTATTGGTTGCTCTTACAGCTCTTAAAACAATCCATACATGAGCTGTATCAAGAACATTTGTAGATAGGTTGCCATCATCATTTCCAAAACGTTTTCTTTCTACTTGAGCCCTTGGTATCAGCTCCTCTTTTTACCCTGCCCTCCCTTCCCTCCCCACTCAAGAACCCTTGGTAATCTATCAATTCTTTTTTTCACACACACACACACATATAAATATGTGTGATCCAAGTGAGATTTTATTTTATTATTTTTAATCGTTTTATTAGGGGCTCATACAACTCTTATCACAATCCATGCATACATCAATTATGTAATGCAAATTTGTACCTTCATTGCCCTCCTCATTCTCAAAACATTTGCTCTCCACTTAAGCCCCTGGCATCACGTCCTCATTTTCCCCCTCCCTCCCCGCTCCCTCATGAGGCCTTGATAGTTTATAAATTGTTATTTTGTCATATCTTGCCCTGTCTGATGTCCCCCTTCACCCACTTTTCTGTTGTCCGTCCCCCAGGGCGGTGGTGGTAGGGGTTATACATAAATCATTGCAGTCGGTTCCCCCGTTTCTCCCCTTCTCCCCACACCTTCACCCTACTCGCATGGTATTGCCGCTCCCATTACGGTTCCTGAGGTGCTTATCTGCCCTGGATTCCATGTGTTGGGAGCTCTTATCTGTACCAGTGTACATGCTGTGGTCTAGCCAGGTTTGTGTAGAACTGGGATAATGATAGTGGGGGGACAGAAAGCATTAAAGAACTAGAGGAACGTTGTGTGTTTCGTAGGTGCTATATTGCACCTTGGCTGGCTCGTCCCTTCCTGGTAACACCACGCTTAAAAAAAAATTCTTAACAAGTTTATGAAGGTGTAATTTACTTTAGCCATAAAATTCATGGTATGATCACTCTACATGGCAATTTTAAATTCTGAATCTTAAGTCAGTTTACACACTGATGCCACCATTCCCATTCCCAGTTTAGTGCACTTCCATCATCACAGAACATTCCCTACTCCTACCCTACGACACAGATAACTACTACTCTGTTTTTGTTTCTCTAGGTTTGCTTTTTATAGCAATTTCATATGTAAGTAATCATACAGCATATCCTAATTTTGCAGTTGGATACAATCATTTAGGAAAAATTTTGAGATTAATTTATCTCCCCATTCTATTTTTACTTAATTATATGACTATATCAAAATTTCCTTATACATTTACCAGTGGATTGTTACCAGTTTCTGACAATTATGGATGACGCTGCTAGTAAATTATTTGACAAGTCTTTGACTGGACATAAGACTTCATTTTCTTGGATAGTATCTTAGGAGTAGAATGGTTGAACTGAATGGCTAGATGGATAGTTAGCATTTAAGAGACTGCCAGAGTCTCCTCCACAGCGGCTTTACCATTTTACGTCCCCACTATAGCCATGTGCGAGGCCTCTGGTTTTGCCACATCCTCACCAGCACTTGGTATGGTCAGGTTTTATTATTATTATATTTTTCCTAATGGGTATATGGTAATGTCTCAATGTGTTTAAGTTTTACTTCTTTAATTAGTATGACAATAAGCACCTTTTCAGATGTTAATTTTCATCTGTGAATAGATATCCTTACCTTGACATTAGGGGGGAAATATTCAATTTTTCACAATTCAGTAAAGAGGTTCTCATTCACTACCAACAAGTGGACACCAACTCATAGTTACCGTAGCTTTCTCATAGATGCCCCATATCAAGTTGAAGAAGTTTTCTTCTATTCCTAGGGTGTTAAAAGTCTCAATACAAATGGGTGTTACAGCAGTCTGGGTCTATTCAGGAGACCTATTCATAGTCCCTGATATGATGGACTGTAATTCCTATTTTGGAGAGCATTATTTGTGAAGGAAGAGGAATAGATGGAGATTAAGACCTGACCATAGTAAAGGATATGAACTGGACTAAATTCACACGGGTAGAAACATGCATACCAGACTTATACATGTCATAGGCAAGCAAGAAGAGCATTAAAATAGTAAATATAGGGCAGTCCCCGGCCAACCTTCATTGGGCACCCTCAAAGCAAGAGATCCAAACCAAAGTCCAGTGACCTCCAATTCTATAACCTTGGGACAGCAGTCATCTGCTTCTCACACTAGGGGAGTTAAACCTACAATCCAAGGGAGTATGTAAGTGCCTTAAATCTGCTACAGGTGAGTTTGAGGTAACATCAGTTCACTTGGGAGGCGGCGGGGTGGGGGGTGGAGGTGTTTCCACATCAAATCCTTCAGGTGTAACCTATGTAGGATGGTGTGCACCTTGAAAGGACAGGTTCTAAAGTCCCAATAGTCTATAACACAGGGCCTGGGGAACCAGCTGCTGGATAGACACTTGGTCAAAAGTGCCCGATTAAGAATAAAGTACCAGGTATATCTCCCTTTGGGTTCTATATAAAAAATGTTAAGCATTTTGTTTGTTTACTTGTTTGTTCTCTTGATGCTACCAACCAATACATGTGTAATTTCTTTCTGCAAGACTACATGGCTCCTGCCCCCACATTGACTTGAATTTCCAGTAAGATTCACTAATCACTCTGGTAGGAGTGTTTACTGATTTGGGGTAACCTTACCACATTGTTGTATGGAAGGAAAAGAAAGGTCTTCTCCCTCTCCCCCATCTTGAGAAACTGACCCCAGTTGAGGTGAAATCTCTTCTGTCGAGGTGGTTTTTAAGATGTGCATATAAAGTGGGTGATCTCTAGTTCATAAATGCTAGACATGCTCTCCCTGCCTCATTACTTGGGAGATCAAATTAGAAGATTGCTTGACCTGAAAGCAGAAGCCTGCCTTTGTCTTGGTGTTTAACCTTTTAGTAGTGGACTCAAAATATTTGTATTTTTGTGAATGGATAGCTTTTTCAGCATAATGGTCTCTAAATCCTTTCATGTCATGAGTTGCTTGTGATTTCAACACTTTTTTAAGGATGCGTAAACTATGCATCCTAAAAATCCATAGTTTGTTTAGCCATTCTTCGATCTATGTGAATTTGAATTGTTTCCAGCTTCTTGTTATTATAAAGGGTCCTTCAATAAACATTATGGTGCATGATGTTTGTCTTCTTTTGCTTGCTCTTTTGAGTATATGCCCAACAGAGGTATTGCTGGGTCACATGGTATTCTATTCCCAGTTGTTTCAGGTAGCGCCATATTACTTTCCACAATGTCGTACGTATTTGCAAGCCCACCGGCAGTATGTGACAGTTCCTGTTTCTCCACATCATTTCAAGCATTTGTTGTTCTTTGTTTGTTTTTATTTGTTTTTTAATTTTGCTATCATTGTAGGTGTAAGGTGGTATCTCATTGTTGTTTTTATTCGCATCTTCCCACATGGCTAGTAATCCTGAGGATTTCCTCATCTATTGGTTAGCTATCTGTTTATGGCCGTTGCCCACCTTTCCATTGGATTTTTTTGTTTTTTGTTTCCTATTGAGGTCTTGCAGATTCTGTATATTTTAATGATTAGTCCTTTGTCTTGTGTGTCATTGCTAAAGGTTTTTCCCCAGTCTGTGGGTTTTCATTTTACTTTTACTCTTTTGATGTGCACAGGTGTCTTGTTTTTAATACGTCCCAGTTGCTTATTTTGCCTTCCATTATTTGTGCTTCCTTTATTAGGCTTGTGTATGCCTTTCAGTAGGCCCCTTAAATTTTCCCCAGTTTTCTCAGTAATGGTCCTTTAACCTTGGGGTTTACATGTAGCCTCTAATCCACCTTGAGGTCCTTTTTATCCATGGGGTGACTTGTTGGTCTTGTTTCATTCATCTACAGAAGTAGATCCAGTTTTTCCAGTTGTTAAAGAGGGTTTCTTTTTCCCATGTAATATTTTTTGGGTCCTTTGTCAAATATCAATTGCCTATAGGTGGGTTTTCTATTCTGTTCCATTGGGCTATAGACCTGTTACTACACCAGGACCAGGCTGTTCAAGTAGTGCAAGGCCTCCTAGCTAATTTTCCTTGTAAGTTCTCTGCTTATCCTGGGTTTCTTCCCTTTCCATGTGAAGTTGGCTATTTGTTTTTCCATTTCTTTAAAGAATGTAGCTGGGGTTTGGATTGGAATTGTATTGTATTTTTAGATTGCTGTAAGTTATATTGTCATATTCACTGTTAAGTCTACCTATCCATGAGCATGGGTAGTCTTCCATTTATGTAGGCCACTTTTGGTTTCTGGTAATATTTTCTGTAGTTTGCTTTGTGTAGGTATTTTGTTTCATTTGTCATGTTTCTTTTGTGTGGCTATTGTAAATGCTATTGTTTTCTTGATGCCTTTTTTTAAAGTTCTTTTCATTTGGTATGCAGGAATTCAATTGATTTCTTTGTTAATTTTGTATCCTTTACCAAATTCCTCCATTGTTTCTAACAATCAATTTGTGGAGTCCTTGGCGTTCTGTATGGAGCTTTGGTGGTGTAGTGGTTAGGAGTCTGAATAAACTTTTATGAGTGAAAATAAAGTTTTGGATAATACAGCCACAGGCTGTCTCTGTAAAGTTTGTGGGGCCAAGTGTGTTCTAGAAAGCAAACCAGGCGTTGAGGTACCACTGGCTAATGGTGGCTTCTGGGGACCACTGGCTAATGCTATACTAATTTGTATAGTCTGGAGCAGTTGGCTATTCAGGAGTAGCATACCTGTCTTCTGGCTAAATCTCAGTACATTCACATATTGGGAAATTGGGATCCTTGGCTGTGTATTTGTTAACCCAATGAAATTAGAACCAAGGAGGTAAGTAAGTAGCTTGGTATGTAGGCTCTCTCACTGCTTAGAGAGGAAGGAGACATAGGCAGTGCTTAAGCTTCTTGGGTGGTCTTTGGAACGACAGGGTTAACAATTGTTCAGTGATCTGACTTTCCAGATGCCTTTTGGCCAATGTTTGGCAAAAGGATAAACCAACCAGAATACAAAAACAATCCCCAGCAAAACATAGCAGAACTCAAGAAAACAAGCAATCCCTTACCCCTGATTATTTTATGAATTGGAGGAAGGTTTCCTGGAAGGCCGAAAAGGGATTGATAACCAATAAGTTTAGCTTCCACAAACCCACGCCTAGACCAGTGGGTGACTGTTGATGGGTTAGGTAATTCATCTTTGTAATGAGGCAGTAGAGGATCATGTGCCTCTCTTTCCTGCAGTTTTAGACAGGCCAAGGGACTGAAGAAAAAAGCGGAGAGCAGTGGGTAGACTCGCACAGAGAAACTAATGGATAGTGAATAAATAACATGGGCAGCCAAAATGGGTGAGGGTGTGTGTGAAATGTATCAGAAGGGAAACAGAAGGAAGACTCCCAAACAGGACTGCAGGGCCATGGTGGATCCCATGCAACATTCTTCTGATGGCATAATAGACAAGGACCCTCAAGGAAGGTGCAGGTAGCAAAGCGTTGAAGGAATGCATAGGAGACTAGAAAGGCAGACACCTTGGGTTAGTGATCGGGTATAGGAGTCCAATGAGAGCACAGAGTGCCAGCCTTTCCGTGTGCCTCCATCAAGTTAACTCGCTGACTTATTGGAACTACAAAGGACAAGGTTGAATTGCCCCACAGACCTCCAAGGCTGGAGCCATGTGTGGGAATGGAAAGCCTTACTTACCTCCCCTGGAAAGGCTAGTAATTTCAAAATGCATCCCTTGCAGTCAAAAGTCGGACATGCAACCCACCACACTCCAGGGCTCCTCTGCTTCTGCTTCAGTGGTGAAAAAATGAGATCTGAAATCGAGGAACACGAACTGAAAATGAAGCCAAAGGATTGGCACCAGCTGTAGGGTAGCTCATCTCAGAGGACTGAGTCGGGAGGAATGTCCGATTCATGGTGTCAAAAATGTTAGGTTTGAGGATGGTTTTCTTCAGTTTTTGCTTCTCTACCCTAAAATAATTCATGTGGTAGGAGCACAATTTTAAGCCCAAGTAAACTTTTATGAGTAAAAATACAGCTTTGGATTGCACAGGCTGTCTCTGGAAAGCATGTGGGGGCGCTTCCCGGGCGCTTGGAGATCCAAGTGGAATGTCTAACGACACTGGGAAAGAAGCTAGAGGCTGCAGAGGCTGCTCTTCTGCTTTATCCCTTCCACACGCACTTGGAGGCTGTAGTTCTGTGCGTTGGAGGGTCTTCAGTGGATGTGCCTGTGTTTGCGTGTGTTGTAGTGTTGCAGGCGTCTGCTGTGCTTGCCCAGCTGGTTTTACTGCGCATAACCAAGCTGTGTCTTTTGTGTGTGCGCCCAATTTTTGGTCCTTCATTGTGTGTCTCTTCCCAGAGCCATGTAAGGTGTGCCTAGTTTCCTTCGTCTCGCAGCATTCAGTAGAGACAACCCCGCTTGCTTAAGCTCCCTGCCTGTCAACATCATTGTCATTTTACGTTAGAGAGCATTATCAATCAACTCCCTGGAGCATAAGTTCATTCCAATGATAGTGTCATTAATTTAGCCAATGGTATAGAATTTAAACCACAGTGGAGAAAAAAAAGTTGCGCAAGTGTAGGCTGGCTATAAACGATACGTGAATCACTGACTCACACAGCTTACATTCTCTCCAGTGTCTAGACGCTGTGCACACAAACAGCGAGGCCGGCAGTAGAGCAGACCTTTCAGTAATAGTCACGGACAAGGGCAGAACCAGGGCTACCAGATCAATACTTATTTTAATACAGCAAGAAAGGCATTGGGATAATAAGTACAGTGATACATTGGTTGCCATACTTAATTTGTTTCAAATTCTTGTTAGAACACCAAAAAGTCTGAACACTGACCATACTTTTCCCATAAAAAATCATGAAAAATCAAGTAATTGGTTCTGAGGCCCCCAAAATATACTTAAAAGTTCATTTTTCTAGGACTTTAAATCACTTCGAAGGCTTTTAGCCTTCTTGCATATCATTGTCTCAGATACATTATGGCCATTGAGTTGTTTCTTATTTATCCAAATTAGCAGTAATTTTTGAACCTCTTCATTGGTCTGAGTTCTTTTTTTTAAATCCACAATTTCACACCTTTTGCTGCTGCTAAATTAGCCACTTTAATCACAATCCCCCCCCCCCATATTGATAATGTCAACTTAGTCATGTTGTACTCCATCTCCAAATCAGACAAAAGGTGACTTGACTCAAATTTTGCAATGATTTCTTCATTTAACTCTAATTTGGTTCTCACACAATTTTCCTCTTAGCTTTACTTATGGTATCACCAACTTTCATTGGAGTCATAGTTACAATATATTGCACAAATAAAGTGTCAAAAAAACACAATGATGGATTTTATTTAGAGCTGAAAAGATTAACATTTTTTATTTTATGTATTGATCTACATCTCTTCTTTTTAAAAGTTATTTTATTGGGGCTCTTACAGCTCTTGCAACCCTCCATGCATCAATTGTATCAAGCATATTTGTACATATATTACCATTATCATTTTCTAAACATTTACTTTCATTTGAGCCCTTGGTATCAGCTCCTCTCCTCCCCCCCATGACCCCTTGATAAATTATAAACTATTACTGTTTTCATATCTTACACTGACCGCTGTCTCCCTTCACTCACATTTCTGCTGTTCGTCTCCCTGTCTGGGGGAGGGGGGTTGTGCTTCAATTATTGCCATAGGTTCCCCCTTCCTCTCCTCCTTTCCCCACCTTCCTTCTACCCTCCTGGTATCGCTACTCCCATTTCTGTTCCTGAGGGGTTTATCTGACTTGGATTCTGTGTGTCATGAGCTCTTATCTGGACCTGTGTACATGCCGGTCTAGCCAGAACTGAAAAGCAGGACTGGGGTCATGAAAATGGGGGTGGTGGAGGGGGGTGAGGAAACCTCAGAACCAGAGGAATATTGTGTTTGTTATCAGTGCTATACTGCACCCTGTTTGACTTATCTCTTCCTTTTGACCCTTCTGTGAGTTGATGTCCTATTGTCTACAGATGGGTTTGGGGGTCTCTGCTCTGATTCCTCTTGTTCTCCACAATCTGGTGTTTGTTTTTTGGGTCTTCTGATGCCTGTTACCCAAGCCTGTGGACACCTCATGATCACATAGGCTGGTGTGCTTCTTCCCTGTGGACTTGTTGCTTCGCTGCTAGAAGGCCTCTTGTTTACCTTCAAGCCTTTAAGACCCCAGGCGCTGTATCTTTTGATAGCTAGGCACCATCAGCTTTCTTCACCACATTTGCTTATGCACCCATTTTGTCTTAAGCAATTGGATTGAGTGGGTGAGCATCACAGAACGCCAGGTTTTCAGAACTAAGTGTTCTTGTGTTGAGGCAGGGCTTGAGCAGAGGCCCAAAGTCCATCTACTTCCTCAATGTATTGTATAAATATATATACATAGGCCAATATTTCTATTTTTATGTTTATGTAGTTAATATATTTACATGAGTGCACACCTGCACTAACATAAGCACTGTATGCTGTCTGAGTGAGAGCTATGCTTATTGGTCTGAAGCATCACTCTTCAGGGACCCTGGTGAGACTCGACATATGGCTCACTCTCCAGCCATACAGTTTTCTTTAAATCAGGTTTACAGTTCCACAGTTGGGCAAAATTACAAACATCGTACAGATTTTTAAAATTATTATGCAAACATTGCAGGTTCAAACTTGGAGCTGTTCATCAATCAAAGTTTCACAGTATATGGTAGTCCAGAGACCACTGGTTCTAGACCCTTGGTATAGCAGTCGTTCTTCTTACAGTGTACTTTTGGCCCCCAAGGCAACAGGTGAGTTTAAGATGCAGCCCAGTTCATGTAGTGGGGTTTCCACAGCACAGCACTCCCTTCTTTTTCCTTTCCTTTTCTTTTCAGAACTCCTTTCTTGAGGTAGACACCTTAATTATTTTTACATTTTTCTTTTTGGCTCGTGTAAGCATTTTAAGGTATTCATTCCATTATGATCACTGCTTTAGCTGATTTTCATAAATTTTTCTAATTGTGCTTTGATTTTTATTTATTTCAAGATATTTTCTAATTTACTTGTTTCTTCTTTGATTCATGAGTACTTTGGGAATCAGTTGTTTAATTTCTAGGTGTTGCCAGAAATTCTAAGTTTCTTTCTGTTGTTAATTTCTAATTTAATTCTGTTGTGATTGGAAATATACTAAGGACATGTATGTTTTCAGTTTTTGAGTATTTAATGAGTTGTTCTATGGCTTACCATAAGGGTTGCCAAATTCAGCCTATGGCCTATTTTCTTAGGTCTGTAAGCCAAAGTCTCTGTTTTTCCTTAAAAAAAACAAACAGCACAACAGTTTCAAAGATACTAGAAAACAACAGACTCTATTTGACTCACTACTGAAATATTTGCCAACTCCTGTGATAGCATATGCTACATGTTAGACATGGTAAATGTATGGGAAATATAAAGATTGAATATTTATTTCTTCATTTCATTTTTTAATTAGCTTGTTTAAAGCAATGGATATAACAATGAAAGGGGTAGAAATTAGAGCTGTATTGGACACGGTTACTATATTTTACCAAAATTAAGCCATTGTTAACTTTAGGTTATATATTATTGTACTGTCAAGTATATTACAACGTTTATAGGGACCCCAGAGCTAATGATGGATATTGTGATCCCTAGAACATACAGTAAGAAAATAACAAATACAGCAATACACCAGGGATATACATATATTGTCATTGCATGGCATTTCCTTGTCAAAATGATGGGAATTGGGAGAAAATGGAGGGACCAATTAGAAACAACAATAGTAAATGATTCAAACACCTTTTGTTAGCTATACACATCTAGGAAAGCATACACATGTTGATGAAGCACTGGAAGCACTCATTCATCTAGCTAGGACATTTGGAAGACAGCTACTTGACCAACTGACTAGAATGGATCCATCTTCTTACCGCTTCCAAAGAAAGATGGCCCGACGGAAGGCTCCAGTCATTAAGCAATATCACTGATACCATCTGCAAGTAACACTTTCCTCAAAATCACACGACAGCTGCCTGAGCAGTCCTTTGACAGGGCGCTGCCAGAGGGTCAGGCTGGCTTCAGAAGAGGACGTAGGACAGGAGGTGTCATTGCTGAGATCAGATGTCAGGCGGGTCTTGGATGAGAGCAAAGAACTCCAGAAAGATGTTTACATCTGTCATTGATTACGCTGAAGTCTCTGACTGCGTGGACCGTAACACACTGTGGGTAAACTTGAAAATGGGAAATGCAGGACATGCCATCGTGCTCTTGCAGAACTTGTACATGGTCCAGAGACAGCTGTGCATGCAGAGCAAGGGCATGCTGCATGATTTAAAATCAGGAAAGGTGGTCATATCAGGGTTGTATCCTGTCACCATACTTACTCAATCTGTATGCTGAGTAATAATCAGAGATGGATTATATGAAGAAGAATGTGGCATCAATATTGGAGGCAAGCTTTTTCCCCGTTAAAAATTTTTATTTTAATTGGGATTTAATACATATATCATTCCATAGTTCAAGCACATCCAGCAGTATTGTACAATTGCTACCGTAATCAGTTTCCAAACATTCTTTTTCTTCCTGGACTCCTGACCTTGTCTTCCTTTTACCACCCAAACCCTATTCTATTTGCTGCACCTGTAGGTTTATCAGTCTGGATTTCATCGACCGAAAAGCAGAAAAACATATAACGCAACTTCAAGCGGGTGACCCCAAGGACATAACACATCTGAGATAAAGCCTAATATGGACGAACGAAAATACAGAAAATGTCGACAACCAGATCAGGGCCAGCGTGCATCAGATTGGGGACCAACTGACAAGGTCATAACATCTTCCATACTCATCTCTCCAGTGCACTCTGCATAGTACCACGTCCCTCCCATCCCTTAACAACCTGCTGTGTGTGGATGACACAACCGTGCTTGTTGAATGTGAAGTGGTCTTGAAGTATTTGCTGACAAAGACCAAGGATGGCAGCCTCCAGTATGGACTACAGCTCGTTGTAAAGAAAACCCAATCCTCACAATTAGACCAGTAGGTAACATCATGGTGAAGTGTTGAAAAGCAAGGATGTTACTTTGAGGATTAAGGTATGACTGGTCCAAGTTGGAGGATTTTCAATCGCCTCATGTGTGTGTTAAAGTTGGATACAATAAGGAAAACTGAGGAAGAATGGATGCATTTGAATGATGATGCTGGTGACTAATAGTGAAATTATCATGGACTGCCAAAAGAGCAAGCAAAATCTGTCCTGAAGAAGTACAGCCAGGATATTCCTTAGCGGCATGGACTACAAGACTGTGTTACCAACTTTGTCAGGAGAGACCAGTCCCTGGAGAAGGACGTCAAGCGGCAGTGACAAAGAGGAGTGGACAGGCTGGATTGACGCACTGATAGGCTCAAACATAGGAACAGTCTTATCACACAGAACTGTCACTGTGAGTTGAAACCAACTGGAGTTGAAACAACATTCAAGGCTGCTCTAGGTGCTAAAGTAACACCTTAGTGATGCATGAAGCTATAGAAAGGAAGGAAGAGTAGCTGAATTTGTGGCTTTATAAGATAATGACCAATTTTTAAAAACTTCCTAGCTGTATAATTTGTTGACTGAAAGTCAAAGAAAATTGTAATCACATTACCCACGGTCAGGAAAATGTTAAAGCTTTCTTGTAAATCTTTTATAATATTACAAATAAATGCTGCATTTAATTAATTGTTTGTAAAATACATTTAAGCAACATATTGCATTTAATATATGTGTCTTCAAACAGATACACACATAAAACAAGGTTCTTTTTTTTTAATTAAAAGATCATTTTATAGCGGGGGCACAGAGCGCTAACCTACCCAAGGGGAGGGTATTGTTTATATTTCCACAGGAAAAGAGGGACCAAACTTCAACCCAGTGCTCCAAGGTGTGAAGACAACATGCCGGCGCAGAGTAGGGAATCAGTGGAGAGGTCTA
>NW_022111309.1:1600851-1602064 GCF_000313985.2 Echinops telfairi | reverse complement strand
GCTTTACACAATTGATGTGTGTATGGATTGGGATAACAGTTGTATGAGCCCCTAATAAAATGTTAAAAAAAATAAAAATAAAAAAAAATAAAAGATCATTTTATTGGAGGCTCTTACAACTCTTAACAATCCATACATCAATTGTATCAAGCATATTTGTACATATGTTGCCATCATTATTTTCTAAACATTGACTTTCTATTTGAGCCCTTGGTATCAGCTCCTCTTTTTTCCTTTCCTATCCCCTCCCACCCTGGGGACCCCTTGATAAATAATCAATTATTATTATTTTCATATCTTACACCGACTGCTGTCTCCCTTCCCCCATGGTTTCCGTGTGCCGTGAGTTCTTATCTCTGATCTGTACCTAGGTACATGCTCTGGTCTGTCTCGCAATGAAAGGCAGGCTGAGGTCCTGATAGTGGGGGGTAAGGAAGCGTCAAAAAACCAGAGGAATAGTGTGTGTTTCATCAGTGCTATACTGCACCCTGGTTGACTCATCCCTTCCTTGTGACCCTTCTGTGAGGACATGTCCCATTGTCTATAGATGGGTTTTGGGGTCTCGGCTCCGACCCCCCCTTGTTCTCCACAATGTGTTTTTGTTTGTTTGTTTTGGGTCTTCTGATGCCTATTACCCGATCCCATGGACCCCTTGGGATCACACAGGCTGGTGTGCTTCTTCCATGTGGGCTTGTTGTTTCTCAGCTAGAAGGCTGCTTGTTTAACTCTTCAAGCCTTTAAGACCCCAGATGCTGTATCTTTTGATAGTCAGGCGCCATCAGCTTTCTTCACCACACTTGCTCATGCACCCATTTGTCCTCAGCGGTCATGCAGGCAGCGTGAGCATCACAGAACGCCAGGTTTTCAGAGCAAAGTGTTCCTGTGTTGAGTCAGGGCTTCAGCACAGACCCAAAGTCCTTCTACTACCTCAGTTTATTGCCATATAAATATATATACATAGGCCAATACCTCTATTTTTATGATTTAATGTCTTTACATGTGTACACACCTGTGTTTATACCTGTCTCCATAGCTTTGCTTCCTAGATCTGTCCTCTGTTTCCGCTTCCCTTCCTCCTGCCCCACCCTCACGCTCCCCCTTCTCCTGCCTCTTAGTGCTTCCTCACAGCTAGATTGCTGTTGCTCCAACACCCCCAGGATCTCTATGTCCTCCAAGTTGTTGACTTTAATTCCCTAGTTGTTCCCCTGTCTAT
>NW_022111309.1:1598220-1600446 GCF_000313985.2 Echinops telfairi | reverse complement strand
GTGATGTTTGCTCACCGCTCCTTTCCTCCTTCCCCCCTTCCCCCCAAGTCCCTCTGGAACCATCGGTCCTGTTGCTTTCTCCTTGATCTTGTTTCCCATGCCTGTCTTATCATGGAGACAAGACAAAAAGAAAGCAAAAGAGAATAAAAAGAGACAGAAAAAAAATAACTAGGGAAAAAAAATAAAAGCATACATAATTCCAGGTCTGTCCACTGTCCTTTATAACTATGTCCCCACTGGTCCTGGGGGAATTCTGGGCACTGGGTTATTTCTTGTTTAATTGGTGAAAATATTGTGACCCGAGGCTCCTGGGAACCTAACCCTTTATTTACCTGGTAGAATTGGTTCAGGATTCTCTTATTCACCACTCCCAGTGACTTTATAGAACAAAGTTCAGTGAATAATGAGAATGAACATAAAAATAATTCCTATTTTCTTTTTTGATATAAACCTACTACCAGTCAATTCCAAATCATACAGCCTCTATATAGGGTTTCCAAAACTGTAAATCCTTACAGAAACAGTTGTCCTCATGGTTCCTGTACAGAAAGATTAAAAACAAACAAATAAAACATCAGAACTACTCATTAGAGTGCTAAACCTTCCTAATGGGAGTACATGGAATTTCAAAATATGACATAAACTATTGATTATCAGCTTTTTCTAAACTTAGTCTACATGTTTTGTGAAAGAAAAAAAATGTACCCTGGACAAATGAATGGGAAGCCTTGGCTAATTACAAGTAAATAGATTTCTTGACTGTATAACTGCTCTATCATATGCTTAATATATGCATTTTTTATTTGAGTGTGAGAATATTGCTCAGACCTGGCTTTTCTGTAAGCATTACTGGAGTCAGCACTATGTTAGGTGACATGTAGTGTAGACCCATAAAAACTAGTACTGTCAACATTTGGTTTATGTAAAATTTAACTGTGGATTTTATTATGTTGTTTTCTCTAAACTGCTTTTTCACGTGATGGGAATAAAGACACATGTGACTTAACAGGTGCTGGAAAGTCTGTGCCTCTGACTCTAAAGAATTACAGAATGTGTGATGAGGGATCGTATTACCTGTAATTTAATTGTGTATTATAAAATAAATAGATCGGCATAGATGTAAGTTTTAAACCATTTAGAAACGTTTGAAATGAAAAGTTAACATCTTTTGCCCCTCATTCCATTCCTTCCCTTAATAGTAATCATTTTTTTAAATATTTTTTTGTTTAGTTCTGCTGGTGGCTACTTTTAAAACTCTGAACAATAAATTGGAAATCTAGAGGCTTTTCTTTCTATTAGATTAAGATTGTAAGTAGTAAATAAAAATTTTTCCAGTTCATAGTATTCACATGAATATCTTTTTATTTCTAATAGAAGGCATACATTTAGAAATTAGATTTATACTTTGAATTTTAGGTGGACTTTTCTAATTCATGAAGAATTTCTTTAAAAATGACATAACTCATCTTGTTCATATATTTTCCCACTGATTTTTAAGAGTTTTAACATTAGAGGGTTTTTTAATCAACCATTTTCTATTGAAATTACTTATAGAAATTTAAAAGAAATTGGAATAAATCTATTTGGTAAGTAATATATGTACATATTTTGAAATTTTGTCTTAAAATTTCTTCTTGTTTTAATTTTAATTTAGAAGTGAAAGCAATCATAACCTTTTCAAAAAGTGAAGTTTGCTTGTACTTATTCTTTGCAAAATCGTAACTGTGTAAAGTTATGACATTTCCTAAGGCAGTGATTGTAATAGATTTATGCCAACAATGGACACCCAGTGGTCTCATTCAAACAAGAACCTTGTGTTACCTCCATAAAGAAGGAACAAGGCTCTTTGAAGAAATCGTGAGCTAGACAATCACTAAAATAAAACATACAGACAAAAACTAAGTATGTGGTCTCAGTGAATTTTACAGAAGGAAGATAAAAGAGTTTTTCTATGGAAATCCACTCACTGGTACAGAACAATATAAAGATGCTAACTTTTAGAGTAAATGCTTTTGCAAGTCAAACACTATATATTAAAAAGAAGTATATGTCTTAATTCATATTTCTTTCTAGCAATTAGGTGTAATTGCCACTTCGCTGTAATTACCACTTAGCACGTATAATTTTTCTCAATGTGCTTTTTGATCTTTTAGTATTTTTAGCGATATTTTACTATTTATTCCACATATCAGTATAAAACCACAACACCAAAAGTTCTCTACAATG
>NW_022111309.1:1578566-1598120 GCF_000313985.2 Echinops telfairi | reverse complement strand
AGTTTCTAAGACTGTACATTTGTATCGGAACAGACAGCCTCATCTTTCAACCTTGGAGTAGCTGTGAGTTTGAACTCCTAATCTTGTGGTTAGCAATCCAACATGTAACCCACTATACCACCCGAGGTCCTTAAATATGAGCCTACCTTGGTTACTGTGGGTTCAGTTCCGGACCACAACAATAAAATGAAGCCACAAAGTTTTGGGTTTCCCAGTACATGGAAAAGTTGTTTATACTATTGTGTGGCCCATTAAGTAAGTGTGGGGGTACCGATCACAATGACCAACATGTAACACACCTACCCACCCCACCCCCACTGTGGGGGACAAACAACGGAAACATGGGGGAAGGGAGATAGCAGACGGTATAAGATATGAAAATAATTTATAATTTATCAAGGGTTCATGAGGCGGGGAAGGGGAGAGGGAGGGAAAATAGAGATGCTGATGTGAAGGGCTCAAGTCGAAAGAAAATGTTTTGGATATAATGGCAGCATATGTACAAATGTGCTTGTCACAATTGATGTATGGATTGTTACAAGAGCAGTAAAAGCCCCCAATAAAATGATTTATAAAGAAAAGAAAAGAAAGCCTAAGGAGCAGTTCTAATCAGTCTTACAGGCGTCCTCCGGCTTGGAATAGATGCCATCATAGTGGGGATGGTCTTTGAGGAAGAGACTGTGCATTGGCTAGCTCATTTGCTCGGTTTACTGATTTTCCTTCAGTGCAGAAGAATATCTAGAGTGTTCATAGCTCTCAGGCCTCACAATGAATAAATTAAGGCATGGGGAAAAAAACATGGTAAGAATTCCAAAATGTGATACAGAGACAAGAAGTGAGTATTAGAAAAATGCTACTAGAAAAATGGTGCCAGTAGACTTCCCTGAGGCAGTGTGGAGATAACCGTAGTTGTTTTTTAAAAAATCTGTATCTGTGAAGTACAATAAAGTAAAGCGCAATAAAACAAGGTTTGTCTGTACCAATTGATTTGTTTTATTGGATACTCAATAATTGTCTGATATATAACTTATTTTTTGAAACACTGAATGTGATTGTCATATATAAACCAATAAAGTGCCAGATAAAATGTCAAATCAATATAATTGTGCAACAGAACTTTAAATCCTGAAGAACCCAGACATACTATATTTACTGAGCCTGGAGGAGTCCCCTCGACTGTTGCTCTGTCTTCAAACTTGGTATCAGAGATATCTGCTCAAATTGACCTTTAAAATCAGTGGCAATTTAGCTAAATTATGTAAAGATATTGTCACCTTTCAGTAATGTATTCTTTTAAAAAATATCTATATAAAACCAAAGGGATGACAGTTATTTAAGCATAGAGGAGAATGTTGGAGGGCAGTTTAAAAAGCCAATGGAGTGAAACAGCTAGCACAGAATTAAGGAGAATGTTGATACAACATGAAGAATCAGTATCACTGATCATTATGTCTGGTGACTGTTGTGTATTTTGCTGTATATATTCTCACTTAAACAAAATATTTTAATGTGATTATTTCTGGAGTAGTATCTTTAGACTTTTCGATTTTTATTTGGAATTAGTGGTCAGGCTTGCCACCCAGCCAGAAATATTTAAGTGGATCATTTTGTGTTATGTTGGTCAGCTGTGATTATGATTAGGAACAATTTGTTAATGTTCTCAAGTAATATTTTCATAAATATACATTATTCTGCTAGGAAGATTTATTAATTCCTCCTTTTATTTCCTTAAGTTAGTACATATTGCCTATAAGCTAAATTCATAACTCAGATTATCTTAATAGATTTCTGTATGGCTGATATTATTCTCGGCTGTGATTATGTGCTATTACATATCTCCTGCCACACATGCAAAGTTAATACTACAATGTTAATAATCCCTTAAGATTGAGGACAGGAGGTGGGGAGGGTGGGAATGAGCTGATACCAAGGGCTCAAGTAGAAAGAAAATGTTTTGAAAATGATAATGGCAACATATGTACAAATGTGCTTGACACAATGGATGTATGTATGGATTGTGATAAGAGCTGTAAGAGCCTCCAATTAAATGATTGAAAAAAAAGATTGAGGACAGTTCAGTTTTGTCTATATTGTCAGATGAAAGAATGAACTAAAAGGCAATCTGTGTGGGAAAAAAAGTATATGCCCTAATTCATATTCCACTTTGTCTTTTGTTTCAAAGAATTAGTCATAAAATTAAAAAAATTCATATTTAAATTTGTAAACCCTTCTTCCTAAGAGACTATTTAATTTGTAGATAAGTTCCAAAGGAAGGCTTTCAAAGCCTGAGCCCCTGGTCCATCATGTATCTACTATTATAATTTATGATTTAGAAAAAATATATAAGCAAGTAAGCACAAAGCGTCAGTGGAGACTGGCACACTGAAGATAGAAGAAGTTCACTGGTGATTTTTGGGCCTCTTATACGATCATAGCCTCATTCTTATTGCATTATGTTATTAATCAGGTTCAGGCTATTTCTAGCCCATCAGATGAACCTGTTAAGGCATGGATTTTGGTTATTCCAAACCGGATGACTATACTTTACCAAACGTGAAAATAATGTAATAGTTAAACAAATATACCCAAATATACCCCAAATTCATTTAGTAAAGATTTCCTTCAAATTAATCACTTCTGTAGGCACGCTTCTACCACGTGTGGGTCAGATTGTTGTACGGTGGTGGCTTGTGTGTAGTTGTAATGCTGGAAGCTGTGTCACTGGTAAAGTGAACAGCTTACAGCAGAGGTGTTGCCCACTTTGGAGACAGTAACAACCTTATGCATAGCTTTGAAACGCGGCATACTGAAGGTCGATGAATGGAAGCAGAGCATTGCTGGAGACACTGCCTGAGGACGAGCCCTCAGATCAGCGGACACTCAGAATGTGACTGAGGTGGAGCTGCGCTCTCAGAGAGGAGTTGGACCATGGTGACGTCAAGCCTGGGGTAAAATCCGAGGAGTTGGAGCCTTTGAGAATCTTCATTTGCTGAGGGGCACGACTCAAAGTAAAAAGAAGCAGCAGTAAAAACATAATGGTAAGAACTTGGAATGTGTGAAATATGAATATTGGAAGTCATCAACAATGAAATGGAACATGTAAAGATCGATATTCTGGACATTAGTGAGCTGAAATGGACTGGGAATGGCCCTTTGAATCCGGAAGTCATGTAGCTTCTATGTTGGGAATGACACAGTCAAGAGGAACGGAGTCTCGTTCGTTGTCAAAAAGAACATTGCAAAATCAATCCTGAAGTACAATGTTGTCTGTGATAGGGTTATATGTATTTGCCTTCAAGGTTATAAATTCAGTACAGCTGTTACTCAAGTGTATACACCAATCACAAAACCTAGGGTTTAAGAAATTGAATTCTATCGATGTCTTCAGTCTGAAATTGATCAGATACACAATCAAAATGCATTGATAATTATTGGCCATTGTAATGCAAAAGTTGCAAGCAAAGAGGAAGTAACAGTAGTTGGAAAACATGGTCTCGGTGGTAGAAAAAAATAAAACTGGAGAACACATAATAGAATTTTTCAAGACCAATGACTTGGTCATAGCAAATGCCTTTTTTCAAAAGCACGAAGGTGACTGCACATATAGACTTCTCCAAATGAAATGCACAGAAATCAGATGGACTACATCTGTGGGAAGAGACGGTGGAGAAGCTCAGTATCAGCAGCCAAAACCAGGCCAAGATCTGACGGGAACAGACCATTGATTGCTCATATTTAAGTTCAAATGAAAGCTGAAGAAAATTAAACAAATTCGTGAGAGCCAAAATGCGACCTTGAGTTTTTCTGACCTGTTTTTCGAGACCATATCAGGAACAGACTTGCTGTATTGAACACCAGTGACAGAAGACATAATGAGCTGAGGGAGGGCACCAAGAACATCATTCATGAAGAAAGCAAAGGTTATTAAAAAGACACAAAAGGAAGAATAGATCAGTATTGATTTCAGAAGAGACTGAAACTTGCTCTTAATCATAATAACTAAAGCGCATGGAAGAAATGATGAAGTCAAAGAGCGTCACAGAAATTATTGAAGGGCAGCTTGAGAATATGAAGTAAATGTTATAAAGACATTCAAAGACCTTCAGACAGGAAACTAAAGAGAGAGCATGCTCAGCTGTCTTAAATGGCGAGAACTCAAGAAAACAAATGCAGGCCTCAGGCTGGACTATTGAAAGGTTCTGTGGGCAAAGCAGTGACTGATGCAGAAAGAATCAAAAGAAGATGTAAAGAATACAGAGTCACTGTACCCAAAATAACGAATTAACGTTATCCCATCTCAAGATGTAGCATATGAGCAATATTATTACCAGTGGCTGAAGAAAGAGGTTCAAGCTGCACTGAAAGCATTAGCCAAAAACAAGCCTTCAGAAATTGATGGAATACCAATTGACATGTTTCAACAAGCTGAAGAAGTACTGGAAGCACTCACTCCTCTCTGCCAGGAAATTTGGAAGATATGTACTTGGCAAACTGATCAGAACAGGTCCATATATGTACCCATTCCAAAGAAAGGTGACCCAACAGAGTGCTCAAACTATGGAACAGTATCATTGATATCACATGCAAGTACACTTTTGCTGAAGCTCATCCAGTAACGGTCTGAGCAGTACATTGACCAGAGGTTCAGGCCAGAATCAGAAGAGGAAGTGGAACAAGGGATAGGATTGCGGATGTCAGGTGGATCATGGCTGAAAACAGAGAATACCAGAAAGATGTTTACTTGTGTTTTGACTATGCCAAGATATTTGACTGGTTGATCATAACAAACTAACCTTAAGAATGGGAATTCTAGAATATTCCATTGTGCTCATGTGAAAATTGTACAGGGATCAAAAGGCAGTGGGCCAACAGCACAAGTGACCCCTGCATGGCCTAAAATCAAGCACAGTTTGCTTCATAGTTGTCTCCTGTCACCATCCTTATTCAATCCGTATGCCAAGCAAATGGTCAGAAAGGTGGCTGTATGAAGAAGAATGTGGCATCGGTGTTGAAAGAAGGCATATTAACAGCCTTCCATATGCAGATGTCACAACCTGGCTTGCTGAAAGTGAGGAGGACTTGAAGCACTTGCTCATGAAGATCAAGGATTGTAGCCTTCCATATGAATTACAGCTCAATGTAAAGAAAACCAAATTTCTCACAACTAGACCAATAGGTAACATCATAATCAATGGAGAAATGGTTGATATTGTCAGGGTTTTTGTTTTGCTTGGATCCACAATCCATGCTCATGGAAGTAACAGTCCAGAGATCAAAAGACTAGTTGCATTGGGTAAATCTACTGCACAAGACTTTTTTAAGTGTATTGAAAGACAAAGATAATACTTTGAAAGGAATAAGGTACAGCTAATCAAAGCTATGATATTTTCTATTGCCTCATATGCATGTTAAAGTTGAACAATGAATAAGGAAAACGGATGCCTTTGGATTGTGGTGCCGGAGAAGAATATTGAAATACTACGGACTGGTCTTGGGAGAAGTAAATTCAGAGTGCCTCTTCCCTGCAAGGCTGGGGAGACTTCATGTGACATACTTCAGACATGTCGTCAGGAGAGACTGGTCCCTCAAGAAGGACGCCATACTTGGTAAAGTGGAGGGGCGTAGGCAAAGGTGAACCGACATTGTGGCTGCGACAATAGGCTTAGCATAGGGATGCTTTGGGGTAGTTCAGGACCGTGCAGTGTCTCCTTCTGTTGCACATAGGGTCGTATAGATGGGAGCCGACTCCACAGCACACAACAACAACAACAGCAGCAACAACAACACAGGCATAGTTACTTCAACCAAAGCCATACATGATGTAAATTTAAATAAAATCACCTAATAAAGATGCCAGATGATTCCAGAACCAAGAAAACTTCAGTAATGCGCCTGAGTGTGTGTTACTTTGAGAATGCTTTCTATTTTGCCTCACTACACCACAAGGGTTATGTCTCTGGTTGACATGTGTCTGAGATATGTTGCATGGGCAGCTAGTTGGAAAGTTGCTATCTGCCCAACTTTTGAATGCATAAATGATAAAATAATATTATTAATATCACATGAAAGTAAAATTTTCTTCTAGATCATCCAACAACAGTTGCAGCAGCATATTGGCAGGGTGCTGCCAGATATTCAGGCCGGTTTCAAAGTAAGATGTTGAACAAGTTATATCATTGCTGATGTCAGATGGATCTTGGCCCAAAGCAGAGAATATAAAAAAGATACGTACTTGTGTTTTATTAACTATACAAAGCCATTCGACTGAAATAGACTGTAACAAACTATGAATAGCTATGAGAAGAATGGGCATCCCAGAACACTTAATTGTACTCATGTTTAACCTGCACATGGATCAAGAAGCAGTTGTGCAAATAGAGTAAGAGAAAACTACATGATTTAAAATCAAGAAATGTGTGTCAGGTTGTATCCTCTCATCATGCTATTCAATCTGTGTTGAGTAAACAATTGGGGAAGCTGGACTAAATGAAGAAGAACATTGCATTAAGATTGGAGGAAGGCTTTTTAACAACCTGAGGCATGCAGGTGACACAACGTTGCTTGCTGGAAGTGAGGAGGACTTGAAGCTCTTGTTGATGAAGTTCAAGGGTTGCAGCCTTCTGTATAGATTACAACTCTATGTAACAAAGACCAAAATCTTCATAACTGAATCATTAGGTAACATCATGATAAAGAGAGAGAATTTTAAAATTGCCAATGATTTTGTATTGTTTGGACCCATACTCCCTGCTTCTGGAAGCAAGAGTTATGAAATCAAAAGATGGATTGCATTGGGTAAATCTGCTGCACAAGACTTTTTAAAGTGTTGAAAAGCAAGGATGTGACTTTGAAGACCAAAGTGTGCCTGACACATGCCGGGGCATTTTCAGTTGCCTCATAGACATTTGAGAGTTGGACATTGAATACAGAAGACTGAAGAAGAATGCATGCATTTGGATTGTGGTGCTGGAGAAGAATATTAATAGTACTGGGGACTGCCATAAGAACCAACAAATCTGTCTTGGAAGAAGTGCAGTCAGAGTGCTTCTTTGAGGAAGGATGTGGAACCTTCATCTGAGGTACTTGGGACATGTGATCAGGAAAGACCAGCCAGTGAAGTAGGACATCATGCTTGCTAAAGTATGGGGGCAGCATAAAAAGGGGAAGACCTTGGACAAGATAGATTGACACAGTGTCTGCAATAGTGGGTTTAAACACAAGAACAATTGTGAGGATGGCACAGGACTGGTAGTGTTCCTGTTGTAGACAGGGTTCTTAGGAGTCTGAACCCAATTGGTGGCCCCTAACAAGAGCAACAGGAATGTTGGTCCCTTGTGCCCTCTGACTCAGTTCTTGGTGTCTGACAGGAAGGGAGAAAAGTGGGGAGGTGAAGACTGGATCCCTCTCTATGCTTTGAAAATTGAATTCATGATGAATCTTAGTGTACTATTAGCATTAAAGATGGGATTTTCCCACCTTGCCATTAGCATACTACAGGAAGAAACTTTTAAAGGTTTTACACCGTATTACATTATGATCATAGAGAATTACTTGCGATATTTTGCTATAGTGAACTTATTGATGTGTTATTAGTTCATATATGATAATTTTTATATATGTACCATATGTGCTTCATAAGAAGATATAGTCTCCTAATACAGCATAGTGTTCTATGTACAAGAGTGTATTGTTACTAGAGTACATGTACGGGTTTATTCCAGAGAAAACATCTTTAAACATCTCTCTGCAATCAGTGTATGGCTGCAGACAATTCTCTGAGTAATACACTTGGCTTAGTTTCATTAAAGCGCATTAAAAAAAATCTGATGAAAACAGTGGGTTCCAAGAGGCCACTTAATTTCAAGACAGAGAAGTTATCTCCAGTGATTATGGTGGCTGTTTTCACTTGTTTGTTTTTGTAACTCCAAAGGAGTAATCTTGATCTGTTGTGTTGAAGGACACAAGGATAATCATGTGGGCTTATTAGGAAGAAGTTTTATAAAAGTTGAAAACTTCAGAAGTAAGTAAAAGGTCAAGAAAATTGCACCAGGGAAATTTTTCCATCATGTCAGTGCACCTGTCTCTTCTTTGAGGGTAGAAAAAGGGCTGTGCTATGAATACGTATAGGAATCGTGACAAGTTATATCTAAGTGCTTTCCTTATTTGGTAATTGTAAGTTAACTCAAGGACATGTAACATCTTGCATGTTGTTTTTAGCTCTCTTTCATCATGAACCAATATTTCAGTTGTAACTAATTTGGGTTTTTGTTGTTATTTCAGTTTACCTGTAGATTATTGGTTCTAAAGGTATGGTGTGGTTTTGGGCTTAATGATACAAAAGATAAACTTTGATATTTCAAATTCTCTGAAATGTCATTCGGAGTAACCTCTGAAATTGGAAATAAATATTTATTGCATGTCTGCTATTTACTATTGCATTATTTGGGATAATTCATATAATATGATCATTAACTTCCTGAGTTAGGCCTTACCCTATTTATTTTAGCAAGTGCTCTTTTGTTTTGTTTGCCAACAAACCAATAATCTAAATAATAGAGTCAATATCCAGGAGATCTACCAGAATGTGTTCCTTCTACAACCCATTCAAGAGGAGGAAAATTAACATAAAGTGGAAAACACACTGCATTTAAGTATTCTTTTATTTCTCTGTCTTTTCCCCCTATCCTGGTGAACATAGGAACGCAAATAGAGCAGTTGTGTTAGTGGTACCGGAAAAAGCCAGTATTGAAAATAGCAAGCCTTTTATTGACTTTTTGTGGCCGTTGGCTCAGTGTGCAGTGGTGGGTGGCTTCCTTCCCAGTGCCATTTAAATTTTAGGTTAGATCAGTTTGCATCAGCAGAGAAGGATGATTTAAAGGGGTACTTTTTTTTTTTAAATTGGCACTCTAATTCTATTTTTGTGCTTAGTCTGTAATTACTTTGTGGCAATAATGAAATCACTTTTAGGACAGTAAAGTTGTAATGTGTTTTAAGATATCAGATATATATAGCATAAAATAAACAATGCAAACAATTGAGACATTATAATTATTCTAAGCACACTAAGGAAATAAAGTATACGAACTGAGGTGTACTTCTAAGGTGGGATTAAGGGGGATAGGTTTGGTGTGGTGACAAGGAAATTACCAGAAAAGAGGAGGATTCTACCAGAATGTCAGTAAGAATTCATTATAACCCTACATCAATAATACCACATGAACTTTAAGTTAACGTAGCAATACATAGTTTTAAAGGTATCAATAATTTTAAATGTGTCAATGAGAAAATGATAATTTAATGAAAAGGAAACAAAATAAAACCAGATTTTTAAAGAAAAAAAAATATGTAATACATTGCGAGGGAAAAAATAGTATGAACTGATTAAAGTGAATTTATACCAGGGATAATTGCTCTGTTTATTTTTAACGTTGAGATAATAATGATGCATTGTTAAATCTGTTGCACAAAAATCTCTTTAAACTGTTGAAATGCAAGAAAGCTACTTTGAGGACTAAAGTGTGTCTGACCCAAGCCGGGGTGTTTCGATTCCTGTTGGCCAGGAATAAGGGAGACTGAAGAAAAATCGATGCATTTGAACTATCGTGTTGGTGAAGAATACCGAAAGTACGTGGACTTCCAAAAGAGCGAACAGATCTGTCTTGGAAGAAGTACAGCTAGAATGCTCCTTAGAGGCAAGATTGGGTCGACGTTGTCTCATGTACTTGGACCGAGTTATCAGGAGAGACCCTCGGACTTCCGCAGGCCCAAGAGTGTTTCATTCTGTTGTACATGGCGTCTCCATGGGTTCGAAGGAACTCGTTGGCACATGACAACAGCAACATCATAAAGATCATCAGTGAGCAAATGGGGGCAAGTTAAAGGGCCTTGGGCTCAGGGCAGAGACACACTGGCAGATATAAGGACGGGAGCACCCACAGTGGAGGACATGCTGGATCCCTGGGGCCTACTGACAACAAGGCTTGTCCTCCCCAGTGATGGACTTGTGTATGTATTCAGGAATGCATTTTGAAAGCTTACGCAGTTTTCAGGTTTATTCCAGCTTTTGCTTTCTGCTGTGTCTCTGCTTGTCTCCTCTGTGCGGGTGTGGCTGTGAGACGGAAATAGCTCTGTCTCTCCTGCTTGCTCACCGCCTCCATTCAGCCTGGGTCACGTGGAGAGCCTATCAGATGCCTTTTTGATTGTTTCACTTTCCCAGATTTTCTTGTGTGATTTCTGGTTTATCTGCCATCTCATTGTTCTTCTTAACTGGAATTCACACCTCAACCTACTAAATTTACTGACCTCAGTGTTTATTTGCTGCCAAGATTGCTACTTATCACTCATAACTCCGCTGGGCGTGGGTTTTCACATTTTGTTCCAAATTAAGTCATCCCTATCCAACACTACTATATAGCTGTCACTGTTTTTTACTCTATTATCTTTTTAAAAAAAACAAATCATTTTATTGGGGACTCGTACAACTCTTATCACAATCCATACATCCCATGCACATTTGTACATCTGTTGCAATCATTATTCTCAAAACATTTTCTTTCTATTTGAGCCCTGGGTATGAGCTCCTCATTTTCTCCTCCCTCCCTCATGAACCCTTGATAATTTATAAATTATTATTATTTTTTCATGTCTTGCACTGACCAATGTCTCCCTTTACCCACTTATCTGTTGTCCGTCCCGTGGGAGGGGTTATAGGTAGGTAATTGTGATCGCTTTCCCCCTTCTCCCCCCACCTTCCCCTTCCCCTCCTGGTATGGCTACTCTCAATATTAGTTGCAAGGAGTTTATCTGTCCTGTATTCTCCGTGTTTCCAGCTCTTACCTGTACCCATGCACATGTTCTGGTCTAGCCAGATTTGTAAGGTAGCATTAGGGTCATGATAGTGGAGGGCAGGAAGCATTAAAGAAGTAGAGGAAAGCTTTGGGTTTCCACTCCGCAACACTCTGCCCTCACCCCCCGATTCACACTGACATGATTTTTTTGTTTTGGGTCTTTGATGTCTGATACCTGATCCCACCAACACTTGATCACACAGGCTGGTGTGCTTCTTCCACGTGGGGTTTTCTCAGCTAGATGGCCGCTTATTTATCTTCAAGCCTTTAATACCCCAGGCTATATCTTTTGATAGATGGGCACCATCAGCTTTCTTCACCACATTTGCTTAGGCACCCGTTTTGTCTTCAGCAATCGTGTCGGGAAGGTGAGCATCATGGAATGCCAGTTTAATAGAACAAAGTGTTCTTGCGTCGAGAGAGTACTTGAGTGGAGGCCCAATATCCATCTGCTACCTTAATACTAAACCTATAGATATATGCCCATAGATCTATTTCCCCATCATCATATATAAATATATTTACGTATGTACATACCTGTATTTAGATCTCTATAAATGCCCTTTTCTTCCTAGTTCTTTCCTCTATTTCCTTTAACCTTCCTCTTGTCCCGGTATCATGTTCAGCCTTCATTTGGGTTTCAGTCATTCCTCTCAGCTACATTGGAACTGAAGGGGAAACCGATCACAATGACCTACCTATAACCCCCTCCCACAGGGATGGACAAAAAGCCCTACCAGACCTCCTACATCCTCCTCACCATCGATTTTCGGTCACTTGTTGTTCCCTTGTCCCTGGATTTAATAACACCCACTCCCCGCCCCCCGCACCCCCTCTCCCATGTCCCCCCAGAAGTGTCCCGTTGTTTCTCCTCTGTCTTGTTTATCCCACCTACCTTATCTAGGTAATATGTACAAACAAGACAGAGCAAAACAACAATAGAAAATGACACACTAACTCCAACAACAAAAGCCAATGACATACAAAAAAGAAAAGCCTACAAATAGTTCAAGGTCTATTTGTGGACCTTTGCGAGTGTTTTCCAGTGGAGTCTGATGGGGTGCCACGCCTTGGCCCCACAGTCTATTTTTGGTGTTCCCTGGAGACTTCATTGCTCTGCTCCCTTTGCTGTTCTGTTGCATGCCCTTAGTGTTTTGCCTTGGGGTGGTGGGATCAGATCAGGCACAATTCCCACAGTGTGTCTCCAGTGTTGTCCCCCTTAGTGCTATGGGTCAGTGAGGGACGTTGTGTCTTATGATGGGGCTGACCCCATGGTGCTCTCCGTGTATTTGCTGCTCTGAGCAGAATTGTCATCCTCAGGGCTTGGTGGGCCAGGATGTACTTCACTCTTTCTCTCCCCCTTCCTTTGCTCCTGTGTGCTCTGATCAGACACGTCCCTCGAGCTATAGCTTCGCTCAGTGCTGTTCTCTGAAATGAATTTTTCTTGGGGAAGGGGACTGTCACTGGGTTGGTAATGGGGCTAGTCCCTCCGGCCTCTCTACTGGTTCCCTGCTTCATGCTTGTGTGTTGCATTCTCATCTTGGAGCACCGGGTTGAAGTCTGGTCCCTATTTCCCTGTGGGTGGGTTAGTGTCCTGTTCCCCGGCTACCCATGTCTACCCCCCCTCTTTTTAGTTGGCTACCATATGTATCCCTGGGTTTAGTCTGGCCCCTGCCATATTACCTGGACCTCACCCCAGGAATGTTTGTGTGCAGTAGCTTTTTCCCGATGCCCCTTTTGCATTTTGAGCTTACCTCAGCGGACTCATGTTGTACTTGTCCTTTTGGGCTTGGCATACTCCACTTAGCATCATTTCCTCCAGTTCTTCCCATGCAGCGATGTGCTTCATGTGTTCATCACTGCTTTTTAGGGATGTGTAGTACTCCATTGTATGTATGTCCCACGGGTTTTTAACCCATTCGTCTGCTGATGGAAATTTGGGTTGTTTCCAACTCCTTGCAATTGTTTCGCTCTGTTTTCTGAAGGTCAGTAGTTTTTTAAAAAATCAGGCACTCAGCTTGGCCATTCAAATCCATTCATTGTTTCTAGGGAGAAAGACCTGGTAATTTCAGTAGGAGAAGCATGCATGAGGCTTTCTACTCTCTTAAGGATTTACAGACTTAGAAACCCATGGAACAGTTGTACTCTGTCCTGTAGGGTCACTGTGAGTGGAAACCGACTTGATGGCAGTGAATTTGGTTTGTTTCCCTTTGATTTTGACTCAGAGCCATCTTCTAGAACGAAGTAGGACTTCCCCATAAGATTTCCAAGACTGTAGATAGCAAGGAGTACAAGAAAGAAGAAAATGTTCTAAAATTGATTGTGGTAATTATTATATAACTCTCTGATATGATTCAGCTATTGAATTGTATATGTGGATTATGTCTTAATAAAACTGTTAGTTTTTTTTAAATGGAGCAAACTGTTACATCTTTCTTCTATAGAATAGCTATGGGTTTGAACTACCAGCCTTTCAGTTGCGAGGTGAGGGGCTAACGCCTGTACCGGCAGAACTCCTCAGTGAATACGTCAGCCTATGGAATCCTGGGAGGCAGTTCTGTTCTGTCATAGAGGGTCGA
Organism: Echinops telfairi; assembly: GCF_000313985.2. Classification (NCBI taxonomy): domain Eukaryota; kingdom Metazoa; phylum Chordata; class Mammalia; order Afrosoricida; family Tenrecidae; genus Echinops; species Echinops telfairi. The sequence goes on along the minus strand of NW_022111309.1, from coordinate 1,584,694 downwards.
AGACCCACATTGACGTGCCGCACTTGACACCACCTTTGCAGAAAGTGTTTGGTTAGTCTTCAAGTGCCAGCATGCTTGTGTGGTTTGTCTACTTTGTAGGGAATAGGGTTTGTACCTCGCTACATTCTGTGGGCACTTGCATTTCAGAGGCCTACCGTTTCAGTGTGTGTTTTCCGCTTCTAACCTCGTCGTGTGTTTCTCTCCTCCCTTTTTGCTGCCATCTTTTGTGTTATTTGAGTACTCCATGGAATTCTATTTTAATTAATTTGCTGGGGGTTTTTTTGCCTTATCTTTTTGTATTTACATTCCTTTCAGTGATATTTTTTAGAGATAATACCTTACCCATATCTTTTAAGTCCGTGTTGTAAGTCCTTTTACAGTCTCTCACTGACCTTTGCACTATTTTGTCATAGAAGTACATCATCACATAATAAAAACCACACCAGACAATACCATAATTTTTCTTTTCAGTTGTGATGCATTTTATTTATTTATTTATTTTTAATCAATTTATTGGGGCTCATACAATTCATCACAATACATAGATCAATTGTATAAAACACATCTATACATTTGTTGCCCTCATTATTCCCAAAATTCGCTTGCCTCTTGGGTTCCCGGAATCAGCTCATTTTCCTTTTTTTCCCCCTCCCCTTCCTCCTCCCCTCTCCCCCATGCACCCTTAATAATTTATAAATTATTATTGTATCTTATATTAGTGATGCATTTTATTTTATGAGATAATTTTATTGAGTTTTTAGTGCAAATTTACACCACAAGCTAGGTTCCCATTTGACGACTTCCACACATTTTCTTCAATAACAGTAGTTACATTTATTACAATAGCATTCTCTTTAATTCTGTTTCTTTGATTTCTTGTTACTTTCATTTCCCTCCTCCCTCATCTTCCTGCCTTTGCTTTTGAGTTATAGCTGAGCTTTTATTGTTATATTCTCAATACATGGTACTTTCAATATTCTTAGCCAAGCCAATATTTCAAATGCTTCAATTATTCTGTGGCCTTGTCCAACTTTCACATTCATATGGGGGTGGTTTTTAAATAGTGCACCAATCTTAGGAAAATATCCCTTTTTTAGTGGTACCCTGTTATTTTGCTAAAAGATTATCTCAGGAGATAGGCTCAGTTCTTCCTTTTAATTAAAGAGTGTTACAGTTGAAGGTCTTAAGTAGAGAGTCTCTTGTTCCCTATAGTACCAGCTCGTTTGACTTATTTTTAAGAATTTGAATTCTGCTCCACACCTTCTCATATTCTACACTGAACCACGTATGGTGGCTCCAGTTAGAATGCTGAGTGGTAGTGGTCAGGTAAGCAGTTCCATCTACTTCTTCTGGTCTCCGTGTAGATGAAGTTCTGGCTTGTGTGGAGTTGTTTCTTCTCTGAGCTTTTGTTTACCTTCTTATTGTTTTGCTTCTGGCAAATAGAGGCCAGTCTTTGTATCTTAGAGGTCTGTTTATACGCTTTTAACACCCCAGACACTACTTGTTTACTTCACTAGGTTGCAGGTCATGGTTTTTATAACCTATGTTATGCCACTGGACTGAGTGGCCCCTTAGACTGGTCCAGAACTTTCAAACCCAGAAAACCATTCCTGAAAGCTGTTTGTTTATGCCTAAGGACTATTCACATTTATGTGTTCAGTGAATATATCCTACCTACACCCACATATTTGTTTGTACCACATACATATAGATGGAAGTAGGCTTGGTGTGGTTTTGGTTATAGACACTTTAAGTAACCCTAATAATAAAGCAAGAAGACAGCATTTTTCATATCTGCTGCACAAGAACTCTTTAAACTGTTAAAGAACAAGAATTTCACTTTGAGGACTGACGTGTGCCTCACCCAAGCCGTGGTAGCTTCAGTTTCCTCATATGCAAGGCCACAGAAGAGTCGATGCCTTTGAATTATGATGTTAGCAAAGAATACTGAAAGTACCATGAATTGTTAGAAGAACACACAAATCTGTGTTGGAGAAAGTACAGCCAGAATGCTCCTTGGAAGTGAAATGGTGCGACTTCATCTCATGTACTTTGGATATGCTATCTGGAGAGACCAGTCCCTAGACAAGGTCATCATGCTTGCTGAAGTGGAGGGACAACAGAAAGGAAGACCATCGGGAGATGGACTGACACAAGGGCTGCAGCAATAGGTTTAAACCTCTTGAAGTTGTGTTCTATGTTCTTCTGGTTTTTGGTACATGAAACCCAGAATTGATGAACCTATAGAGACAGCAAGTAGAATAAGCATTTCAGGGGTGAAGCAGGGGTACAGTGGTGGGGGGTGGGTAAAAGGGAGACAGTGTTAAAGAGTCCAGGAAGGTGAAGAATGATTGGAAACTGATTGTGGTAGCAATTGTACAATACTACTTGATGTGATTGAAGTATCGAATATATATATTATTAACTCCTGATTAATAATAAATATTGAAACAATTATAAGGATGGCACAGGACCAGGCAGTGTTTTGCTAGACATGGGGTTGCTATGAGTCAGAGCCCACTGGAGGGCACCTGACAACAACAACAGCAGCAAGTAGCCCTGGTGGTGCTGTGGGTGAGGCATTAGGCTGCTAACTGCAAGATTGGTGGCTCTAACCCACGAGCCACTTGGATGAGAAAGATGAAGATTGACAGCCTTGGACAACCCCTATCGTTGCTATGAATTGCATCGACCAGATGGCAGTGTGTGCTCATCTGAAAGACAAGGCCCACCTTACGGATTTGGTAGAGTTTGTCAGTGTAGCTATTTGGTCTTGGACTATGTGGTTTTGTGGTTATTATTCCCATTGGTAGTTTTTTTATTCTGTCTTCAACCTCTTTTTTTTTAAAATAAGTCTGTTTAAATGTTGGAACCCTGGTGGTGCAGTGGTTACGAGACAGGGCTTCCTGCCCCCATAAAAAGTTTTGAACACTCACAGGGTAGTTCTGTCCTGTCCTATTGGGTCACTGTAAGTTGACATTAATCCAATAGCAGGGAGGGTGAGTTAGTTAATTGTGCCAACCTGGCCGATAATCACATGTGGGGCATATTGAAAGGCGGAGGGATAAATGGGTGGTGAAGCCTCGCCTTTCTAGTTCTCGGGTCTCTTGTTTTGTGATGGTTGCACCGGGTGCAGCTGCCTTAGCAGTTCCCGGCTTCAGCTTGCAAGATTGACTTCCTTCCTACAAGACATCCCCAAGGAGAAGCTACATGGACCTACCCCGATGCAGCCCTGGGTGCTGGAGCAGCCGTGTGGAGACCCCTGCTAGTGCTGAGATGCTTATTCGTTCACGGACTCAGCTTTCCTCCTGCAGTCGGCATCATTGCCTCTGTTTTGTGAGGTGGAGGACTTTGTGGACTGGTGTTGTGTTAATGGGTTAATGTTGGACTTGTGGGCTTGGGCAGCATTGGGTTGGGATGTTTTCGTAATGCATTTTCTTTACATAAAACTCTCTCTTATACATGAGTTGCTGTGGATTTGTTTCTCCAAAGTACCAAGACTAATACAGAGGGTTTTGTTTGTTTGCTGTAGAAGGCAGTGGAGAGAGTCTAGGCTGGGAAAACAAGTGGACATTTGGCTAGAACAAAGACTGTGGGATAAAATGTGAAGTGACTTTGTAGTGAATTAGACAGGTAGACAGACATGGTTAGCTAGATGAATTGTCATGCTAACAGAGCCAAGGTGAATCTAACTTCCATCCGAATAAGGTTCACATAGAACAGTAACTCCCATTCAGAATCAGAGGCCACACATGAATCTTGTCTCAAAACAAAACAGTGTTACTGTTAATTCCAACCCCAGGTATTACAGAATAAAAGTATTCGATAGGATTTCTGTACTGTAGACTTTTTTCCCTTGTTCTTAGTTTTTTAAAATTGTAACCTAGGTGAGCATTTTCATTTCAGATGCTGAACTTTGTTTTCCACAGTCTAAACAACCAATCGGCGCCCCATCAGCTATTGCTCGCCCTCTCCTTGATTTCCCTTCTCCCCACTGGGGTTCTCCACCTTCCACCTCATGGGTCCACGGCTGTCAGCTGTCTGTGGAAGCAGATGGCCAGGCCTTTCCCTTGTAGTGCTGCTGGGTGGATTTAAACCGCAAGCCTTTTGGTTCGTAGTAGTGTTCAAATTGCACCACCCCGTAAACGTGAATCCTAGCACTGAGTCTATAGTGGGTGTTGGAAAACTTTCTATAGGGCCAGATGACAATATTTTAGGCTTTACAGGCCACATTCCATCTCTGTCACATTTTCTTGTTTGTGTTTGTTTAGGATCCTTAAATAATGTCAGAATCAATCCTGTGGGCAATATAAAGCAGTATAAACCAGATTTGCCCATGGGACATAGCTTGCTGACCCTACTGGTATGTAACAATAAGAAACACTGAGCTGTTTAAGTGAGCAGCCAAGAAGGCAAAAGGCCTTGACATCAAATAGAGATAACATTGTAAAGCTAATCTAAGTCCTGGACAAACTGGAATTTGCCTAGAGGAGTGAAGTCAAGTAATGGGAGCGTAGGAAACTTTAACCTACAGTATAGGGACAGGGAACAAGATAAGGGGCCTGGGTCTTACTTGAGAGAAGACTGAGAGATGATGTCTTCATGGCCTTCAAGATGTAAGTGGCCGTGGAGCAGCATGAATCACAATGCTGCTTACAGTATAGCTTTGTGTGAAGCTGTGTTAGACAGGGTTCTCTAGAGAAACCAAACCAGGACACTTAGATAGATAGATAGATGATAGATAGATAGATAGATAGATAGATAGATAGATAGATAGATAGATGATACATACATACATACATACATACATACATACACACATACATGATAGATGGTAAGTAGGTAGATAGTAGATAGAGAGATAGATAGATAGATAGATAGATAGATAGATAGATAGATAGATAGATATAGATATATATACTCCAAATATCAGCCAAGGTACCTAATTTTGCCATAAAACCTGCATAAAAAGTGTGCTGTATAGCACCAACGAAACATACAACTTTCCTCTAGTTCTTTAATACTTCATCCCCTCCACTATCATGACCTCAATTCTACCTTACAAATCAGATTAGACCAGAACATGCACACTACTACAGATAAGAGCCTGAAACACAGGGAGTCCAGGATAGATAAACCCCTCAGGGTCAGCAATGAGAATAGAGATACCAAGAGGATAAGGGGTAGGGGGGGAGGAAAAGGGAGAATCGAGCCCAAGGATCAACATATCACTCCCTCCCAGGGGAACAAACAACAGAAAGTGGATGAAGGGTGACAGAGGACGATGTAAGATAATAATCTATAACTTATCAAGTGTTCATGAGGGGGAGGGAGAGGGAGAATGAAGAGCTGATATCAAGGGCTCAAGTAGAAAGAAAATGCTTTGAAAAGTATGACAACATATGTACAAATGTGCTTAACACAATGGATGAATGTATGGATTGTGATAAGAGACGTAAGAGCCTCCAATAAATGTATTTAATAAAAACAAAAAAACAGCTGGTGCTGAAAATACTGGATCTACATCTGTAGACGAATGAAACAATACCAACACTTAACCCCGTGGATTAAAGGACCTCAATATGGGTTAGAAAACTGAATGTAAACCCCAAAGTTATAAGGATCATTAACAAGAAAACTGGAACAAATTTAAGGGTAGTGTTACAAGGCATCTGCAGACTACCAAGCCTAATTAAGGTAGTACACAGTGGAAGACAAAATAAACAACTGGGACTTATTAAAAATAAGATATCAAAATTTTCATCAAAAGGGTACAATGAAAACCCACAGACTGGGAAAAAACTTTTAGCTATGACACAAAAGACAAAGGACTAATTATTAAAATGTATGTTTTACCAAGCATAGAATCTGCAACACCTCAATAAGAAATGAACGAATAAAAAATCCAATGAAGAGATGGACAAAGGGCTTGAACAGATGGCTAACTAACAGATGAGGAAATGTTCAGAATCACTAGCTATGTGGGGGATGCAAATCAAAATAATGAGATATCATGGTTGCCTTGACCGTGGTCACTCCCTACCAGTCCTCCCGTCCCCTCCCTACCGTTGGTTTTGAACCATTTGTTGTTCCCTATCCCTAGGTTGACCAACCCTCCTCCCTTCCTC
>NW_022111309.1:1568367-1577305 GCF_000313985.2 Echinops telfairi | reverse complement strand
TGGGAATGATGAGGGCAACAAATGTATAGATGTGCTTTACACAATTGATCTATGTATTGTGATAAATTGTATGAGCCCCAATAAATTGATTAATTAAAAAAAAATGAGATATCATCTTACACCCACAATGATAGCAAAAATATATATTTTTAAAGAACAACAAATACTGGAGAGGGTGTGCTGAAGCTGTAACTATCATACACGACCTGTGGGCTTGCAAATATGTACAACAGTTGTGCTAAGTAATATGGTGCTACCTGGAGCAACTGCGAATAAAAATACAATATGACTAGCAATACTTCTGTTGGGCCTATACCCAAAGGATCAAGAGAACACAAACATAAATATGCTTCCTCATGTTTATATAAGCACTGTTTATATAGCAAGAAGCTGGAAACGACTCAAATTCACATCAGCTGAAGAACAGATAAAATAATCTGTGGTACATACACACAATGGAAATCTATGCATCCCTAAAAAGCGGTGTTGAAATCACAAAATCTCATGACATTGAAGGAGCTGGAGATCATTATGCTGAGTGGTTAGCCAATCACAAAAAAGACAAATATTTTTGAGTCCACTACTCTAAACACCAAGTCAAAGGCAGGCTTCTGCATTCAGGTCAAGTAATATTCTAATTTGATCTCCTAAGCAAAGATGTAGAGAGCCTGTCTAGTGTTCACGAACTATACATATCACCTACTTTACATCTTCATCTTAAAACCCATTTTGACAGAGGAGATTTCACCTGGACTGGATCAGTTTCTCCAGGGGGGAGAGGGAGAAGACCATTCTGTTGCTGTTATACAATATTGTGCTTACGATACTCAAGTTAACAAGCACTCCTACCAGAGTGATAAGTGAATCTTATTGGAAGTTCAAGTCAAGGTTGGGGGTGGGGTCATGTATGCCTTACGGAAAGTGATTCCACTTGTGTTGGTGGGTAAAATGGGTCGAGCAACCTACCATCAGGCAAAGAAAAATCGAACAATTCCAGAACGTTTAATTGTGCTAATGCAGAACTTGTACTTGGATCAAGAGACAGCTGTTCGAATGGAACAAAGAAATACTACATGGTTTAAAATCAGGAAGGGATGGCGCAGGCTTGTATCCTCTCACCTTACTTATTTAATCTGTATGCTAAGCAGCAAATAATTAGAGAAGTTGCTTCTATGAAGAAGAATGTGGCATCGGGATGGGAAGAAGGTCCATTAACAACAGCCTGCAATATGCAGATGGCACAATCTTGCTTGTTGAAATTGCGGAGATCTTGAAGCATTTCCTGGTGGAGATCAAGAATGGCAGCCTTCAGTATGCCCCTCTTTTTCACTGCCTCTCTGTTTTACCAAGCATGAGCACAATCAAGTATCTTGAATGGCCATTCTTCTCAAGGCCATCTATAGTGTGTTGTGTATCTGAGAGGAATTACTGAGAGGTGAACGATGGGTAAACATGATAGTAGGGCAAGAGGAAAAAAAATAAAAATAGGAAAGAAGAATATATATATATGTAGATATGTATAAATATATGTATATTTGTTTATATGTTAATGCAACAAGGAAGCAGATAGACTTTGGGTCTCTACTTAAATCTTACCTCAGTACAAGAACGGTTTGTTCTAATAATGTGGCATTGTATGATACTCACCTTCCTGACATGATTGCTGAAGACAAAAGGGATGCATAAGCAAATGTGGTGAAGAAAGCTGATGGCACCAGGCTATTAAAAGATACAGCATCTGGGATCTTAAAGGCTTGGAGTAAAACAAACGGCCATCTAGCAGGGAAGCAACAAAGCCCACATGGAAGAAGCACACCAGCCTGTGTGATCATGAGATGTCGATGGGAATAGGTATCAGAAGTTCAAAAACAAACAGTCAAACTGATGAAAAGGAGTGGGGACAAAGTGGAGACCCAAAACCCATCTGTAAGATAATTGGACAGTCCCCCTCAGAAGAACCACATGGAAGGGATGATAAATCCAGTGTGCAGTATAGCACTGATGAACCACATAACTCTCCTCTAGTTCTTTAATATTTTTCCCTTACTATTATGGTTTTTATTTGTTTTACCTCAATAATCACATTAGATTTGCATATATTCATTTGCATATTTAAGATTTTTAGGTACCTGAAAGTCAAGATAGATAATCCTTCAGAAACATTAACAGGAACAATGGTTTCCTGAGAGTACGGGAAGAGAGTGGGGGGCGGGGTGGATAAGGAGCGGATAGCATTGATGACTATAACCCCACTCGATGGGCTATAACAACAGAATTGTATGTGAATGGATGTATCAGATTGTGTAAGGTATGGCACAAAAATGTTATAGGAAGAATAAATAAGGATTCCTGGGGGTAGGGTGGGGGAGGGAGGGGATGAGGGGAGCTGATATCAAGGAGTTTAAGGAGAAAGAAAATGTTTTGAAACTGACTGTGGTAGCAATTGTACAATACTGCTTTATGAGATTGGACTATGGAATTTTATGTTATCTGTAAGAGCTCCCAATACAGTGATTGAAATTTTTTAAAAAAGTAATAAAAATAATAAAGTGTAAAGCAAGGATGTTACTTTGAGGATTAAAGTATGCCTGGCTCAGGTCATGGTATTTTCAGTTGACCCATATGCATGTGAACTTGGACACTGAATAAGGAGGACTGAAGAAGAATTGATGCACTTGAATTATGGTGCTGGCAAAAAATATTGAAAGACCAAGGACTGCTCCCCACAATAAGAACTCTGCTTTGAAGGAAGTACAACCAGAATGCACCTTGAAGTAAGGCTGGAGAGACTTCATCCCCTGTACCCTAGACCTTTTATCAGGAGAGACCCAGCCCAGTGCCTTTGGTTGGGCTCACTTTGTAGCACAGCACCGAGTAGAAATGCCTCTGGGTTTCTGAGGGTCACGGGGCAGAAAACTCATTTTTGTACTTGGATCCATTGGTGGAGTTGAAGTACTGACCCTTGGGTTAGAAGCCTAACATAACCTACTAAGCTAGGAATCGCCAGTCTCTGGAAAAGGACGTCATCCTTGGTAAACTAGAGGAGCAGTGAGAAAGAAGACCCCCGACAACGTGGACTGACACGGGGGCCACAGCAGTGGACTTCCGCATTATCTTGAACGTGGCACTGGGTGGAGGAGCTTCCTTCTGTTGTACAGTGCATGGCTAGGAGGCAGAACCAACCCGGCGGCACTTACAACAACGGTTGTAAAGCAGTGCTGGTTATTGATCGGGCTGCTGACCTGCAAAGGCAGCAGTTTGAAACCAGCAGCCACTTTGAGGGAGAAAGATGAGCCTTTGTGATCCTGTGAAGAGTCACGCTCGTAGAAACCCACAGGGGTAGTGCTACCCTGCCCTGGAGGGGCTCGATGGATAGGATTCAACTAGCTGGCAGTGAGGTTTTTTCACTTTTAACAACAATTTCATAATATCATTGTGCTCTTTACTTTAGTGAGATTTTCCAGAGGATATCTTGCTGTCTTCTTTTAGCTTAGAATTCTTTTTTTTTTTTTAATTGGGGGCTTGTACAAATCTTATCACAGTCTATACATCCATCCATTGTGTCAAGCATGTATGTACATTTGTTGCCCTCATCATTTTCAAAACATTTGCCTTCTACTTTAGCCCTTAATATCAGCTGCTCATTTTCCCCCTCCCTCCCCCTCTCCCCTCCCTCATGAACCCTTCATAATTCATAAATTATTATTGTTTTGTCATAAGTTACACTGTCCGACATCTCCCCCCGCCATCTTCTCTGCTGTCCACCCCCCAGGGAGGAGTCTATACATAGATTCTTGAAATCGGTTCCCCCCTTCTACCCCACATTCCCTCCACCCTCTAGGCATCACCACTCTCACCACTGGTCCTGAAGGAGTCATCTGGATTCCCTGTGTTTCCAGTTGCTATCTGTACCAATGTACATCCTCTGGTCTAGCCAGATTTGTAAGGTAGAATTGGGATCATGATAGTTGGAGGGGGAGGAAGCATTTAAGAACTAGAGGAAAGTTATATGTTTCATCGTGCTACCCTGTACCCTGATTGGCTCATCTCCTCCCCACAACCCTTCAGTAAGGGGGTGTCCAGTTGCCTACCAATGAGCTTTGAGTCTAGAATTCTTATGTAAAATTCTTATGACTAAGCTACATCTATTTGGATATTCTATATTTTTAAGTTTCTTAGTATCTCTTAAAAAATTAAACCATAAAAAAAGCAAAACTCCAGCACCGCCAAGTGAACTTAACCATTCTTTTCTCATCCCAGCAACAACTTCTGACTCAATGAAAAGCAGCAGCAATCATAGGAACAGACATTGGCTTAGATTCAGTTATCATAACCGCCCTCCCATCCCCTTTCCCTGTGCCAACACTGTCTCCATTTAAGACATCCTGCTGGACTAATTTAAAGGCATTTTTTTCTGCTCTATTACACATAGCATCGTTGTAAGTCACTACCAACTCCACTAACAACACTTAACAACATCAACGTATATTGGATTTATTGCATATTAAACTTAAATGTCATGCTTTGGCATCTGTGTCTGTGGAAGTAGTTGAAATTACTGGTTTTATTTGGTACAACTGTGTAAGCATTGTTTCATTGATTTATTTACGTGATAATAAAAATATCACTTATTTGAATTTTTATTTTGATTGTAGAGGTTGGCGATTTGAAGGAGTTGCAGACCCTAGACATTTCTACCAATCGTTTGCTAACTTTACCTGAGAGGCTTCACCTGTGCCTTTCTCTGCAGTACCTAACTGTGGACCGAAATCATCTATGGTGTGTACCACGTCATCTCTGCCAGCTTCCCAGTCTCAATGAACTCTCCATGGCTGGAAACCGTCTTGCATTTTTGCCACTTGGTAAGTGATTGTGTTTATGTAGTAAGACAAAGCAGCCAAAGATGAAAAGCAGTATTTCCTTGATTGTCGTTGTTGAGACCATTGAGTCAGTTCCCACTCATAGCAACGCTATGCAGGACAGAAGGAAACCAAGCCCAGTCCAGCCCCATCGCACAGTTGTTGGAACCACTGTGTCAGTCCATCTTGTTGAAGGTCTTCCTTTATGTCACTGCCCCTCTGAGTTACCAAGCATGATGTCCTTCCCCAGGGACTGGTCTCTTCTGACAACGAGTCCCAAGTACCTGAGAAGAAATCTCGCCATCTGGCCACTGAGAAGTACTCTGCTCCTGTGTCTTACAGACAGACTTGCTGGTTCTTGACAGTTCATGGCAAGTTCAGGCTATTTGCTCAGCCTACACTTGAATAAATACGATAAAAGGATACAACCTCAATGTACACCTGTCCTGATTTTAAACTATGAATTATTCCCTTGTTCTGTTAGCACAACTGCCTCTTAATTCGTGTACAGGTTCCACATGAGCACAATGAGGTGTTCTGGAATTCCCATTCTTTTCAAGGCTGTCCATATTTTGTTATTGTGCACACCGTCAAATGCTTTAGCACAATCAACAAAACACAAGTAACATCTTTCTTCTGTTTCCTTATTTTATCCAAAATCCATCTGACATCAGTAACGGTATATCTTGTTCCATGTCTTCTTCTGAATCCAGCCTGCATCTTTAACAGCTCCAAGTGAATATACTGCTGCAAAGGCCAACTCTGAAGTCAGACATGCCTTTAACCCCAGTTCTACAATTTAAAAGATGTGTGATTTTAGGTTTAAGAAGGTTATTTAATCCTCCTGAATCTCAGTAGTATTAATACCAGGTAGATAGCACTTTGGTGATAACTAAATAATACCTATCTAAAATACTAATATAACTCATAAATATCCATAAGCACTCAATAAACATGAACTCCTTTATTATTTCATTAGACCCAAAGAAAGGGTCCTTCTTTCCTTCCTCCCTTCCTTCCTTCCCTGATGTCCCCAAGCACCTAGCACAGTACCTGACCCATTTCTTATACTCATGTCTTTGTTACCTGAACTGTGCAACAGAAGTAGTGATTCTGAAGCGTGAATATTTAAACCAGCAGTGAAAGATGGCATTTGCCATCAAATGTATTAAAATCAATTTATTCTAGTTGTTGGTATTGAACTGTTTATAAAATATCTTAATAGATGATAATTATCTGTGAAATTTTATTTTGTGAAAGTTCAATAGATCAGAAAGAATAGAACTAAGCAAAAGATTTAATGAAGTCTATATGTATTTAAAGCAGTACCTTTAAAAATGTTTCTGAAAAAGTGATGGGAATATTCTCTTTGTAAAAGACATCATGCAGATAATTTTGTTTTCAAGATTATTTGGGAATTCACTGTAAATTACTCTAAATTCATTTTGAAAACCAAATTTTATAGTAATTTAAAGCACTGTCACATGACCAAAGATACTTCTGACTTATTTAACGCTGATGCCTGGTGCAATGTGGATGGAGCAGTCCAGACAAGCTGTTGGAGACTCTCGCTTTGATGCTGTGTTCAGTGTATCACAACATCGTCTTGTTGAAGACTATGCATCTCACTTTCTGATAGAATTTGATGAGCTTCAGACTGGCAGCATGCTGTACACAAAGGCCCCTGTCTCGGCCTCTCTTGTTGCTCGGTGCTGGCTTCAGGGGAGAGCAAGGAGGAGGAGCAGTAGTCTAGACACAGGAGCGTTTGTTCCGTCTGCAGCCGTGCAGATGCCAGAGCCCTGAGGTTTGAACAAAGCTAGAGTTTGTACAAGACTCTCGTAGATTTTACTAGTTTCCAAGTGAAAATACTACTTTGATCTGTTGGTCTGAAAGAAGAAAAAGAGAGAACTATTTTAGGCACAGTCGACCACTTCAAAAAGCCACATGAGAAAGTTCTTTGTGACTTTCCGCTCTACGCAGATGGATGACATCCTTGCTTTTTAGTTGATGTGCTGAATCTCTTATACACAAGAATTTTTAAAAAACATAATCAAATGGTATACTTACTGCAAGTTAAAATTAAAATTAATAGAAGAAAGGTTTTAAACCACCTCATTAGATAACAGATGAATGGTCTCTTCCAACGTTAATTATTGAGTCAAGAGTTTCTGTTTTAAGAACCTAAGAAATATCACAAAGCATTTTCATGCAGGAACACTAATTTTTCAACCTCATTATAATTAAAAATGCCATTTCATTGTGTTTGGGCTCTTGCCAGTCGACTGCTTTCTGTCCAAGAGCAGCTCTCATGAGGCGAGCACACCCTGTCCTTACTGCTTGTGACCTTGCCCAGCTTTGAGGGACTTGGCTTCCCTAGAAGTTGCTTTAACTCTATGGCCGTTCAGGCAACAGCGTTGCCTGCTTCTCTTTATAACCCTGCCGTCGGCCTTGTGGTCTTTTCTTTATAATCAGAAACGGTGGATCAAACATCTGAATGGAAAACCTAGAACTATAAAGATATCAATGGGAAAAAAAAGGGGGCAAATTTAGAGGCCCTAATACATATCATTAATTATGTTTCACTATCAAACATAATGAAAAATAGATAAACAGCTAAAAGCAAACTAGATGTCTGGGAACTCCTAAAAATTATACATTTACATGCATCAACTGATTTCACCAAAAGTATGACAAGAGAACCGGCAGACTAGGGGGAAATGTTGGCAGTAACATTTTGGACACGGGACTAATCACTAAAATTTATAGAAAACTGTAACACTGCAGCAAGACAAACACAAATATCCAATTTAAACAAGAGCAGAGGACATGAGCATATACTCCACACAAAATAGGACTCCCAGATGGCCAACAAATGCATGGGGAAATACTCTCTTCACTAGCCACTACCCCACTGAAACCAGGGCCATGGGGTTGCTCCTGACTCACAGCAACCTTGGGGTTTCTGACTGTTCGTTTTTACTTCAGTAGACAGCCTCGTCTTTCTCCCTCTCCCAAAGAACACTGAACAGGACCACTGTGAGTCCCTCAGGGACACCCTAACTGCCAGTTTGGCATGGTAGAAACAAAGACTGTAGGGTTCTTCAGAGAAGGGCTGAGGAGATGGAAACACCACTTTTATGTTAAAAAAAAAGCACAAGTTTTACATGCGGATGTTTTGACCTAGTAAAGGTTTCTGTGATTTTGTAGCAGCAGCATATAGGCTTGTCGATATTCCATGCTGTCGAGTCGCTCTGACTCACAGTGACCCTGTGTGAAGCAGAGCGAAGCCCCGCCCCGTCCCGAGCCATCCTCACAACCGTCCTGATGTTTGAGCCTTGGTTGCAACCACCATCCTCTTGAAAAAGCTTCCTCTTTTCCACTGCCAGCACACCTTACCAAACATACTGTCTTCTCCCAGCACTGCTCTCTCCTGGCAACGTGTCCCATGTACGTGAGACGCAGTCTGCCATCCTCACTTCCAAGGAGGCTGTTTGTTCTTTGTAATGCAACGTACTTTCAGCATTCTTCACTAGCATCATGATTCAATTGCACCACTCTTTCTTCCGTCTTCCTTACTCAACACCCAGTCTTCACAAGCCTGTGAAACAATAGAAAACCCCAAGGCTTGGGTCAGCTGCCTCTTAGTCCTCAAAGTAACATCCTTGCTTTTCAACACTTAAAAGAAGTCTTACACAGCAGAATTACCCAGTACAACACATCATTTATTTCATGACTGCTGTTTCCATGAGCCTGGATTGTGGATCCAAGAAAGACAAAATCCTTGACATCTTCTACCATGACAACTCTGTTTACCATGATGTTAGCTATTGGCCCTGTTTTGAAGATTTTACTTTTCTTTACATTGAGTTGTGATCCATACTGAAGGCTTCGTTCCTGAGTTTCATCTGCAAGGGCTTCAGATCCTCGTCACTTTCAGCAAGCAAGGTTGTGTCCTTCTCATATTGTAGATTCTTCATAAGCCTCTTCCAATCCTGATGCAGTGTCCTTCTGCATGTAGTCCATCTCCTGATAACTGAGTAAGGAGGGGGGTAGGTTACAGTATTGATGCAGTGTCCCTC
>NW_022111309.1:1567742-1568012 GCF_000313985.2 Echinops telfairi | reverse complement strand
AGTAAGGAGGGGGGTAGGTTCCAATCCTGATGCAGTGTCCTTCTGCATGTAGTCCATCTCCTGATAACTGAGTAAGGAGGGGGGTAGGTTACAGTCCTGATGCAGTGTCCCTCTGCATGTACTCCATCTCCTGATAACTGAATAAGGAGGGGGGTAGGTTACAATCCTGATGCACTGTCCCTCTGCATGTAGTCCATCTCCTGATAACTGAGTAAGGAGGGGGGTAGGTTCCAATCCTGATGCAGTGTCCCTCTGCATGTAGTCCATCTC
>NW_022111309.1:1565868-1567642 GCF_000313985.2 Echinops telfairi | reverse complement strand
ATGTAGTCCATCTCCTGATAACTGAGTAAGGAGGGGGGTAGGTTACAGTCCTGATGCAGTGTCCCTCTGCGTGTAGTCCATCTCCTGATAACTGAGTAAGGAGGGTGGTAGGTTACAGCCATGTCACACACATATCCTGACTTTAAACCATGCAAGTGTTGCCTTGTTTTGTTTGAACACCTGCTTCTTGGTCCATGTACAATTCTACATGAGCAAAATAAAATATCCTGGAATTCCCATGCCTCTCAATGCCGTCCTTGGTTTTGTTAGGATCCACACAGTTGAATGCTTTTGCATAGTCAGTACATTTTCCTGGTGTTCTCTGCTGACAGCTAACGTACATCTAATATCAGCAGTAACATCCCTGTTCCATGTCTTCTTCTGACTCCAGCTTGGATTTCTGGTAGCTCTCTTTCAATGCGCTTTCTTAAATGATCTTCAGTAAAATTTCACTTGCATGTAATAATACATTTTGGGGAAGGATTAATACTAGACTAGTTGCAAGGAGTTGGAATTTAATGATGTCCCGAAAGTTCAATTCTTCCAAGGTGCGATTCTGCCCCATTTCTCCCCTACTCTACCCTTGAATGTAAGAGGGATACCCCTCCCGCCGCCCCGCCCCCCCGAAAAAAAACCACCATAATTTTTTCCCCAAAGCTAAGTATTTTATTTTTTTTTAACAAAACAGTCTTATCACTCTCAAAGTACTCTCCATTACACTTAATACATTTGTCAATTCTGTGATTACATTCTTGGAAACATTGTTCAGACTCATCTGTTTGGATGACTGACAGAACCGCCCTCATTGTTTTCTTCACCTCTTCTTCATCTTCAAATCACTGTCCTTTCATGTCCCTCTGCATTTCAAGAAACAAAAGGAAGTCGCATGGAGTGAGGTGGGGCAAGAGAGGCATGCTGTTTGGGGCCAAAAATTGGTGTATTGAGATGCCTGCTTGAGCAAGTTCATTGTCATGGTAGCAAAACCAGCCCATCTGCCACAAATCAGGCCTTTTTTCTTGTACACTATTATGCAATCTTTTCAGAACCTCTAAATAGAACACTTGCTTAACAGTCTGACCTGGTGGAACAAACTCCAAATGCACTATCCCTTCACATAAAAAAAAATGAGCATCATCTTGATGTTTGATTGCGCTGACGAGCTTCTTTTGGGTGAGGTGAGGATGGCATCTTCCACTGGTTTGATTAATGTTTGGTTTCAAGGTCATTAAGAATAGCACCAGTATTGACCTTGAAAAAAAATTCTGAGTCACTTCAGAGCTGTTCTTTCAAAGCATGGCATGTTTCACTTGAAGTTCTTTTTCTAGCCAGTCAGAACCTGAGGCATAAATTTCACAGCAACCCTTCCCATTCCCAAATCTTCCATTAAAATCCACTGAACGGAACTCCAAGATAGTGCAGATAACTTGCCCATCTCTTCAGTGGTCTGTCCTGGGTCTTCCAGCACAAGTGCACAGATTTTGTTGACATTTCATCTGTCTGAGAAGTTGATGGACGTCCAGAATGAGGTTTGTCATCAATCGACATTTCACCTTTTTTTGAAATGAGCAAACCACTCGTACAATTGAGTTTTTCCCATAGCACTGTCTTTATAAGCTGGGTTCAACATCACAACAGTTTCTGTGACATCTTTCCCAAATAGAAAACAAAATTCATAGCCTCATGCTGTTCTCTTTAATCAGCCATCACAAAAAATGAGGTTTGAGAAAACTGCTTTTATTAAAAAAAAGTCTCCGTGACTAGAGAGAACTTTTCC
>NW_022111309.1:1549979-1560978 GCF_000313985.2 Echinops telfairi | reverse complement strand
AACTCAGAGTGCACTAACTCGCTACTAACTCAGAGTGCACTAACGCAGAGCCAGTTTCTCAATGCTCGCCTAGAGGGGAAAATGGTATTAAAAAAGCCCCACCCAGCAGAACTTTTTCCTGTTTTGTTTTTTTTTCGGGGGGGGGGTATCCCCTTGTAGTCCCTCATATTCCTGGTTTTTGGGATTTGCTGCAATGTCCCACAGAAACTCACAAAACTTTGAGGAAATGCTTCATGTGATTGTGGATGATGTTCAGTCCAAAATCCAAAGGTCAAGCAGAGGTGAGCTAAAAGCAGGGTCCAGAGCCAGAAGCCAAAAATGTCCAGGTGCCATAGCTAGTCTTCTCGCTTCTGCCACAGCTCAGTCAGGGAATAGAGGTCTGACTTTCCAGGTGCGGGGCTGTGTGTCAGAACTGTATGGGGGAACCATTATCTGTTCCAGGAAAACAGCGTGTGTCCTGGTTCACGCCCTGGACTAGGGTGGCATCATCCTAAGTCAGGACTTGATTCACAGCCTCTACTAAAGGGAAGTCTGAACCCCACCCTGTTCCTGTCGTCAGTAGAGACTGCCCACTACAGTGAACTGTAGCCACAGGACTCTGAATTTCAGGATTCTATCACAGAGAGAATTAGGGCTCGAAGGGCCATTTCCATTGACTATAACTCAGGCCACCCTCTGGCTTTTCTTGCAGTTAACCTGTTCATTCTTGAACTGAAAGAAGAGGATTCCCTTGCTTAGTCTCTCTTGAGGAATAACCGTAATGTTAGATTTTCTCCACTGCATAACCCACTTAGTCAGTTCTTTATCTTCAGCTATTATTTCTCTTTCCTTCCATTTGTCCTTGACTTTTACACAAATGTTTCCACCTTCGGAAGGACATCAGGTCCAGCCGCTGGGCCAGTCCACATTGCTGGTACCATGACCAATCTGACAAGTGCTTTTCAACATCAGTCCATTCACATTCATGTTGGGTGGTATTACATAGGTAGGAAACTAATGAAGTATCGCAACCACTAGGCCAGGGGTCCTCAAACTTTTTAAACGGGGCCAGTTCACTGTCCCTCAAACCCATTGGAGGGCCAGACTATAGTTTAAAAACAACAACAGTATGAACAAATTTCTATGCACACTGCACATATCTTAATTTGAAGTAAAAAACCCAAACGGGGCAAAAACACCCGGTGGGCCGGATAAATGTCCTCGGAGGGCTGGATGTGGCCCGCGGGCCGTAGTTTGAGGACGCCTGCATTAGGTAGTATGACACAATTCACAGTCAATCCCAGTTTTACCAGGTGAGGAGAAGGTACAGTCCATCCCATCAGGCCCTTGGGAGGTTCAGGGGTACAGTTAAAATCTCTTGCTAAGGGATCACTCCTGCTTCTGGTACTTGAAGTTCCATCCCTGCTTCTAGGACAGCAGCGCCTAGTAGCGAAGAAAAAGCAATGTCAGGTGATGTGGGGAAGAACTTTGTACAGAAGCACCAGCATCCTTCCCAAGCCCTGTCCCCCAGGTGCTCCTCAGAAACGAATTACCAATGAATCTATTCATTGGGAACCCTCTTTTTGGCTCCCCTCATGAGCATATATGAGCACACACTCATGAAGTCCTGAAAGCCAGCTCTTCATTCCTTTATCTCTGGCCATTTTGAATAGCATGTTTCAACTGCCCATTCCAATTCTCTGTCAGACCATCACTCTGAGGGTGATGCATATGCAACATGATATGTCCATTTAATATGATGAATTTTTGCCTACTGCTTCACCCTAAGGGCTGTAAAGTGTGCTCTTTGGCCTGAGGAAATATAACTTTGTGTACCCAAACTGGTACAGTATCATTTGTTTTAACCCCTTGATGGAATTTTTAGCATCTACGTTTATTACTAGATATGCAAAACCCAGTCCAGAGTAAGTGTCTATCATAGCCACCTGGGACCACTGATATTTTGGTTTGATATAGCTGATTTGCCAGCTATGTGCAGGGCCTCCCTGCTAGGGAGTCTGTCCCAAAGCCATCTTCCATCTTTGCCGTTTCTGCACACACGGAGCTGTATTGGCAGTCTGTGGCTCAGCAGGTGCAAGAGGGATGTGTATAGATCTCAGAGTTGCTGAAGCACCCTCATGTCTCTCATCCCATCTCATGGACATAGTTGGCCACCTCAATGGAGTGTACCAACATGTCCACTTGCTGGTTCCAGACACTTTCTGATTCAGGAAAGGCATTCTTCTGATGTGCATCAGTGTGTCTGACTCTGATGCACCCTTTAAGTTCCCCTAGTGATTTCCATAGGTCCTTATCCCACACAGATGTTTCTTTATTAGTCCAGTTTGCCTGACCATACAGCCAGGCCCTTGCCAACTGACCTTGAGTTCGTAAAAACTCCGAGAACATAGGCTGTCTGTCATCCATTGTCCAATTCCTCAATTATGACCAGGCAAGCAGCGTGCAGTTCAGCCCATTGGATGGAGCTGCCCCTGTGTTCTTCAATCAGGGTTTTCCATCTGCTGGTCTTCAGGCAGCTGTTTTCCACATCCCATGTAAACGTACCCTGGAACTGCTATCTGTGAACCAACTCACCTTCTGCCGGTCAGCAGCAAGTTAGTCCCAGGACATTGTCTGTGTAGCAGCTCTGGGAGCTCCTGGTAGGACCGAGGGTCTAGGGTAGGACGTAGGGGAAAGGAGGCTACCTGTTCCTGGATACAGTGGGTGCCACTCTGCAGTCCTCCAGTAGCTTGTGAACTGTATGAGCCATTTCCATTTTATTATGGAATTGTTTTAGGCACCACCTTCAGTATTTGAGTAATTCTCTGACATCACCCAAGACATTAGGGGAACCTCAGGTCTCATGATGATTTTATGTCCTTGGCCAGTCTCAATCAATGCCCAGTCGCAGCTGAGTGATTGCCTTTCAAATGGTGTGTGCTGTGTTGTAGCTTCTGGAAACTTCCGACTCCAGAATCCCAATGGTCTTTTTAGGGCAGTGTTCTCAGGTTTTTGCAGTAGGCTCCAGTGACACTTCTAAAATCATATCCAGATGTGGGTGTAAAGGCCTAAAAGCAAGGAGAGCGAGACTGCTCTCTGTAACTTAGACAGGAGCCTCTTGTTACTCAAGCTCCCATTTAAATGCAATTTTTTCCAGTAGTTTTATGAATGGTAACTAGCAATAGTCTCAGGTGTGGAATATGAATCCTCAAAAGTCCAAATACACCAACCAAGCACTGGGCCTCCTGCTTAGAATTGGTAGTGACATTAACTTGTTCTTGGTTGCCTCTGGAATGTCATGAATGATTCCTACCCAACTTATTGTCAGAACGTAACCACTTGTATAGAGCCCTGAATTTTTGCCAGATTTATTCACCAGGCTCTATTAGCCATGTGAGCCACCTTTTTTCAAATATGCCTTAGCCTGTTCTTGTGTATTTGATATTAACACACTGTCATTAAGGTAATGTATCACCATATTTGAAATCTGTTCTGAGTCCAGGTCTCTTCTAAATAATCTTGTGCCAATTTGGTGATGTGCTGAGAGTCTATTGTGAGTCTTGCCATTTGAAATCAAACTGTGGCTGACTCTTTTCTGACATGAGGATGAGAAAATGTATATGCATGATAATCGCTAAGTAACGGTACCTTTAGCTTTTATTGGTTTTATAAAATTGTTGTATTTTCCGCACAGGAGCAGTTGGAGCCGCAGGCGACACTACTTTATTTAGCCCTCACTAAGCAACTGTCGATCTCTATGAGCCACCTGCCTTTTTCACAGGCAATACTAGACTGAGAATTTGTTGGCACCAACATTTCAACCTTTAGCAGGTTTTTAATCAAATCAGTAATTCCTTTTGTCCACCAGGTATCTTATCCTGTTTCAGATGAACAGTCTAAGTGGGTTCAGGCTGTTGTAATGTTCTCATTTAGCATGTCCAATCAGTACCGGCCTAAGGGCAGACTTGCACACCTTCAACTTTACGGATCAGGTAGAAGAAATGTTCCCCATGTAGACATGACATCCATATAAATATACCAAGACACCAATACTATATTTAGGCAAGAGAGAGGCAACTCCTTTTTAAAAGATCGGTTTAAATACCCTAATTCTTAGCCACACTTTCACCTTAGTTCCAAGAACCATTGCATCTCCACATCCCCTGAGTCTAGCCCCTTCGATATTGTAGTGGCATGTTTGGGGAGTGCAGCACCTTGGGATCCTTTGCCCAGGCGCCCTGAGAAGGTCTCTTCCCCACCCCAAGCAGCTTTACTCACATGCCTGTGTATGGCCTTGCTAGGGTCTGGACCAGAAGCCCTCGTCCCCCCCATCAGTCCTCCCCTCCATCAGCTAGCTGAGTCTGTGCTTCGTCTAGTTCTAGGAGGGAATGCCATTCAGTCAGGAGCTCCCAGCTGGGTGAGTAGAATGGACTTGTTTACATCACCTTAACATTGGGGGCCTACCAGAAGTTTCCATTGGTCCATCCAACCTCTTGTAGTGCTGTATTAGAACCTTTGTATCAAATCTATCATCACATCTAAAAATCTGTTTCCTACTGGAGTGCATTCTTCCCTAATTGCCATTCTTGTTCTGTTAATTGTCCTTATGTTTCTTGCATCTGTAAAACCCATACATGGAAGCTGTGCCAACAAACCTGACACGTTTCTTCGTATTGTTGCTTTGTTCCACAGTAGCAGTTACATTGGCACCCATGTAGAAAGGGTTCCCTTGATTACCATATTTGTTATGACTTGTGTAAAGGGCTTGTTCCCTAGATGACCTCTTCTGTGTCTTCCAATCGCTGTCCTTTCCTGTCCCTCTGCATTTTCAGAATCAAAAGGAAGTCCCACGGAGCGAGGTCAGGGGAGTACGGTGTGGGGGCAAGAGAATATGCTGCTTTTTTGCCAAAAACTGGCGCACTGAGATGGCTGAGTGAGCAGGTAGGTACATTGTCATAGTGGCATAAACAGTGCCCTGTCTCCCACCAATCAGGCCTTTTTTGTCACACACTGTTACACAATCTTTTCAGAATTTCTAAATAGAAAGCTTGATTAACAGCCTGACCTGGTGGAATGAGCCCCCTCACATCAAAAATACAAATGAGCATCATCTTGATCTTTGATTTCACTTGACCAGGTATTTTTGGGTGAGGTAATGATGGTATCTTCCACTGGCTTGATTGATGTTTACTTTCAGGGTCGTATGAATAGCACCATGTCTCCTCACCAGTAAAGACCTTGGGAAAAATCTGGGTCACTTTGCCAGCTGTTCTTTCAAAGCACAGCTTGTTACCACTTGGCACTTTTTTGCCTGGTCAGTCAGGACCGGAGGCACAAATTTCATAGTGAAATTTTGCATTCCCAAATCTGTTAAAATTCACTGAACCGAGACCCAAGATACTCCAGATAACCTTCCCATCTCTTTGGTGGTCCAGCGTCAATCTTCACACAGGGCGTGGATTTTGTCGACATTTTTATCTATTCAGTAAGTTGACGAATGTCCAGAACGAGGTTTGTCAGCAATCGACATCTCACCTATTTTGAAACAAGGAAGCCATTGGTATACTTGAGTTTTTCCTGGAGCACTGTCCTTGTACGCTGTGTTCAACATCAGAACAGTTTCTGCAGCACTTTTTCCAAGCAAGAAACAAACTTAACAGTGGCATGCTGTTCTCAAATTGGCCTTAACAAAATATGATCGAAGCGGCTTCTATGAAAATATTCATTGTGACCTGAGATAACCTTCCCAGACAACGCCACTGGGTGAACTAACCCAGAGCGAGTTGCTTTTTTAAAATTTACACCCCTTATATACATGCGGGGTACCCCCAAAACCGATGCTCCTTTTTTTTTGATGTGTGGTGGAAAGTGCATTTGGTCAGGTGCGTTCGACCAGGTCAGACTGTTCACCAAGCTTTCCATTTAGAGGTTCTGAAAAGATCGTGTAAGAATGTGTGACAAGAAATAGGCCTGACTGGTGGCCGATGACAGACTGGTCTTGCCCCTGTGACAAGGCACTGCTAACAGACCATCTCGGTGCCACTTTGTGGCAGAAAGCAGCATGTTTCCCTTCCCACGCACCTTATTCACCTGACTCCGTGTGACTTCATTTTCTTTCCAAAAATGCAGGGGGACATGAAAGGACAGTGATTTGAAAACAGAAAAGATGAAGAAAAAAATGAGGGAGGTGCTGTCAGCTATTGGAACAGATGAGTTTGAAAAATGTTTCCAAGAATGGAATTGCACATTGACAAATATATTCAGTGTAATGGAGAGTACTTTGAAGGTGCTATTTTGTTAAAAAAAATATACATATAAATACATAACTTTGGGGGGAAATCCATTTATTTTATATATATACCAAGAAACTATCTCCAAGAAAACAAAAGATGTGGCTTGGTTCATACCCTGTATTAAGGTCAGGTCCTAATCCCACACTATCCTTGTCCATTAGTAAAGATTATCTTCCAAAATGGAACTATAGTCACAGACATACGAAGTCCAGAATTATACCGCATAAGGAATTATGGCTGGCAGGGCATATTAATTGACTCATGATATTGATGATATTATTAGATCGTTTCTACATATTAGATCATTTCTGCATATAGATCTATCTCTTCTAGTTGGTTGGCCAGGTCACTGTGTACCCAACTTCTTGATATAGATGGGTGAGTGAGTGCTTTCAATACTTCCTCAGCTTGTTGAAACATTTCAGTTGGTATTCTTCCCCTCACACCCCTCCCCCACTCTCGTGACCCCCTTGATAAATTATAAAGTATTATTATTTTCATATCTTATACCAACAACTGTCTCCCGTCCCCCATGGTTTCTGTTGTTCATCCCCCTAGGGGAGGGGGTATGTGTCGATCTTTCCCTCTTCCTCCCTTCCTCTCCCACCTTCTGCCTACCCTCCTGGTATTGCTTCTCCCATTCCTGTTCCTTGATTCCATGAGCTCGTATCTCTTGTCTGTGCCTGTGGTATTCTATCAATGCTTAGAGCCTTGTTCTTGGCGAATGCCTTCAGTGCAGCTTGGACTTCTTCCTTTAATACCATTAGTTCTTGATTGTACGTTACCTCTTGAAATGGTTGAATCTCAACTAGTTCTTTTTGGTACAGTGACTCTGTGTCTTCTCATCTTTTTCCTTTTTGTATGCTTCCTGCAACTTTCAGTATTTTGCTCACAGAATTTGTTAATATTACAACTTAAGGCTTGAGCCTTAATTTTTCGAATACCAGGTCCTTGCACATTTTGTTATAATACTTTGTTTTCTTGAGCTACCCTTTGACATTTTCTGTTCGGCTCTTTTACTTCATCATCTCTTCCATTTGTTTAACGTCTCTATGATAAAGAACAAGTTTCAGGGTGTCTTCTGACATGCACCCTGATCTTTCCTTCCTTTCCTGTTCTTCATGTAGGATGTTCTGGATGCCATCCCATAGTTCACCAGGTCTCTGTCATTCGTGTTGTTACAGAGACTTACTCATCTGTGTTCAGTGAGTCCCATCTATTCTTGAGATGTTCTAAAATTCAGGAAGGATATACTCCAGGTCAAATTTTGGTTCTTGTGAACTTATTTTAATTTCTTTAACTTTAACCTGAACTTACTTGTGTGTAACTGATGGTCTGTTCCACGGTCAGCCCCTGCCCTCATTTTGGCTGCTGACATTGAGCTTGTCCCTCATCTCTTTCCACATATGTACATCTCTTTCCACATATGTAGGCAATTTGATTTCTGTATATTCCATCTGGAGAAGTCCACATGTGTAGCCGTTTGTGTTATTGAAATAAGGTGTTTGTGATAAAGTCATTGCTTTTGACAAAAAATTTTTATTATGTCAGCCCTAGGCCATATGTATTCATGTGCCTTCCACTTTGTTTCCAACTTTTGCATTTCAATAGCCAATTATTATCTGGTTGAATCTCATACAGTTCTTTTTGGTACAGTGTTAGTATCAATTTTTCTTGACTAATTGATCAATTTCAGACTGAAGAAGCTGGAAGAATTCAGTTTTCATCACTAGCTTTAGTTGTTGGCAAAGAAATTATAATAATAGTTATATTAATTGGATTTTCTATATGCATACTGATAACCTATTAGGCAACGCACTTCAACATAGATCTTGCATTATCCTTTTTGACCATTAATGGTATGTTATAACTCGTGGCATAGTAAATCACATGATTGCCCACCTCAATATGGACAGTATCAGTCCACTTTAGCTCACTGTTGCATAGGAAATCAATCTTAATGTGTTACATTTCATTTTTGATGACTTCCAGTTTTCCTAGATTCATATTTTATAAATTCCAAGTTCTGTTTATTAATATATATTTGAAAATATTTCTTATAACTCAGGTCACACCCATCAGCAAATGGAAATCCCTAAAGCTTTCCCATGTCATTAGAGTTGACTCCACTTTTAATAGTGCCTTAAAGTATTTTTGTAATTCTGTATCTGATGATCAAGGGAGCATATTGTATTGTGATTTTTATTTCACATCTTACCTTCACATTTAGTTATAACAACATGGTAAGAAATAGAGTAGTTAATGAATTTAGAATCAGGTGCGAAGAGGCTCTGTCTGTTCACCTGGCTACTAAATGAAAGAAGACATATTTATATCCTCTTATTCCCCACATTGTGCTGTCTTGTCGGTGGCACACTCTACCAGATTCGTCCAGGGTGATTCTTTTATTTTCAGGGGCCTTAGTTGACCATAGTGATGTGGATGGAGTAAAGCCTGTGAAGGTAGAGCCTTCTAGACTTTAATTTGCTGATGGGGCATGAATCAACAGAAGAAGACATAGAAGCACATAGTAGGTAATAATTGGGACTTGGCAATTACCAAGTATGAATATAGGAAAATTAGAAGTTGTCAAAAATGAAATTTGATACATAAAGGTCAGCATTCTAGGCATTAATGAGTTGTGATGGACTGGTATTGGCCATTTTGAAACAGAAAATCATATTGTTTTCTATGCTGGAAATGAAATAATCAAGAGGAATAGCATTGCATTCATTGTCAAAAAAGGGCATTTCAAGATCATTTTGAAGTACGATGTTCTCTGTATTATATCTATCCACCTTCAAAGAAATCCAATCATTTCAATTATTATCAAATTTATACACCAAGCACTAAAACCAGGGGTGAAGTTGAAGAATTCTACCAACATCTTCAGTCCAAAATTGGTCAAGCATGCAGTCAAGATGCATTGACAATTATTGCCTGTTAGAATGCAGAAGCTGGAAACAAAGAGGAAGGCATAGTAGTTGAAAAAGATGGCCTTGGTAATCAAAAGGAAGCCAGATGGCATTATAGAATTTTGCAAGCCCAACACTTTCTTCATTCCAAATACCTTTTTTTCAAAACAGAAGGTGACTGTTCACATGTACTTCTCCAGATGGAATACACAGAAACAAAATTTCCTATTTCTTTGAATTTCTGAGAAGAGATGATGGTGAACCTGAATATTAGCTGCTAAAACCAGGACTGTGGTATAGTCAGTTGCGTATATGTAAGTTCAGGTTGAAGCTGAAGAACATTAAAACTAGTCTACAAGAGCCAAAAAATGACCTTGAGTCTACCCCACCTGAATTTCATGAACATCTCAAGAACAGATTTGATGGAGTGAACACTATGACAGGTGTGGGATCAGCTGTGATGAGTTGTGGGAGGGCATCAGAACATCATTCATGAAGAAAGCAAAAGGTCATTAAAAAGACGTGAATGAAAAAAAGATCACTATGAATGTCAAAAGTCACTCTGAAATTTGCTTTAATCAGAGATTAGCTAAGGCAGATGGAAGAAATGATGAAGTCTAAGAGCTAAACTAAAATTTTCCAAGGGCATCTGGAGATACAAAGCAGTTATTACAATGAAAGCACCAAGAACCTGCATTAGAAAGCCAGAAGGAAGAATGCACTCAGCATATCTTAAACTTACAGAACTCAAGGAAAAAGCCAAGCCTTGCGCTGCAATATTGAGAGATTTCTGTGGGAAAAAGTATTCCATGATGCAGGAAGCATCAAAAGAAGGTGGAAAGAATGCACAGAGTCACTGTACCAAAAATAATTGGTTGCCATTTAACCATTTCAAGAGGTAGCATAAAAGCAAGAACCAGTGGTACTGAAGGAAGACTTTCAAACTGCACTGAAAGCATTAGCCAAAAGCAAGGCCCCAGGAATCGATGGAATACCAATTGAAATGTTTCAACAAGCTATCGACACATTAAAAGTACTCATCTACGCAAGTAAGTTTACCAGCTACTTGGCCAACTGACTGGAAGATACCCATAGAAAAGTGGCCCAACAGAATGCTCAAGTTACAGCAAAGTATCACTATCACATTGTGAAAGGTAGGTTTATTGTGCCAACCTGGCCAATAGGAACATGTGGGATTAATAAGGTCACAGTTTGATTGGAGGGCAAAGAGATAAATGGTTCGGCAAGGCCCTCACCCCTCTCTCTCTCTCTTGCTCTCTGGTGATCGGACCAGCATGCAGTTGCTTTAGCTAGTTCTCTGCCTCAACTTGTGAGCTACACTATCTGTAGGGCAGCCAACTCATGGATTGTGTCACAGAGCTTGAGGTTCCTTTGATACCTGCTTTACCATGCTGTTGGTGTATGCATCACTTGAGCTTGAGGTTGGCAGGTCCTGTCATCTTGCATTGCTTGAGTTTGATAATCCCATCCTGGCCTGTTTCACTAAGCTCCTGAGCTGCTGACTGTTGGTGACCTACCCTGCTGTTTACTGCCAGTGGCTGGACTTCCTGCATTGCCCTAGGGAAGGCTTAGCTGTCAGCTTCCTTGCCCTTGGACCCAGCAGGCCTCATGAGTTGAAGGACTGCCAGTATATTAACTGTTACATGAAAGTGAGTTTAACTGAGCCCTCTGTACTGCTGTGTGGACAATTAGCTGTTACATTCCTTCATGCCATATATATGTGTATATATATGTGAATATATGAATGTGCATGTGTGCTTGTGGTATAAGAGGGGGTTTCAAAATATTTGT
>NW_022111309.1:1517694-1549879 GCF_000313985.2 Echinops telfairi | reverse complement strand
ATTTCCCCCCCCCAATGTGAATGTGTCCTGGTTTTGTTTCTCTAGAGAACCCTAACACAATTGGTACCAGGAGTTGGGTACTAGAGAAACAAATAATAAAAATGAAAAGTGGATCCTTGTTTGACCTCTGCCTCGTGGTAGTTTGTTTTTCTTCTTTGGCTAGCCAGAGGTCAGCTATGTCCATGCAATTTACTGAGTTTTCTAGAAAGAATATGGGAGGTTAAAGTTTTGATTATTTTGTTTGCTTGTGGGCTTTGGTTATTCCTGTGTGAAATGGCGAAAATAAATATGATTAATGTGTATTTTGAGCTCAGGGGACAAAATTGTCCCTTGAATTTCTCAGAGCTGCTTAGGGAAAATGGCTGACAGAAAGCCTGGCTCTGGCTTGATGCTATAGAATAGTTTAGATAAGGATTAAGATAAGCTAAATAAGGATTGAACTTGACTGTTTTAAGAATCCAGTTTGGGATCTGATTCTACTCTGTTTATACTGATTTCTTCTGCCTATTATTGTTGATATAATGATTGATAGAAAAGATTATTGGGAAGTATGAAAATATAAAGCTTATAAGCCCACTTGCCTGAGTCATTAAAATTTGGTCTTTAAATGGGTTTAAGAGCCTACAAAAAAGGCTCTGAAAGATAAGCCCCACCCAGTGTCCTTGAGTGCTCAGGACAGTAGAAGGTGAAGAGAAGTGCCTAGGGGCTATTGACTGATTGAAGGGGGAAGAAAGGACTTTGGATTTTTGAATTTTGAACTAGTGGTTTTTGTTAGAAGCTGGATAAAATCTGGAACCATGAAGAACACTCCTCTCTAGGACTGAATGTTAAAGGGAGCCTGTGGCAGGCTTGCTATGTGACCACCTGGATCCAGGTGTTAAGTAGGAGAAGGAGAAACACAGCAATAAAGCAGCAGGTTGAGTCTGGCCACTGACACCCGTGGACCTAGTATACAGGAACTAAAGGAGAAGGTGAGAGCGGGTTGACTGGTCTGAAGTTCATGACCAGTCCAAAGAGGCTAGGCTTGTTGAGAATTTGTGATGGGGCCATGGTCTATAAGCAAGGTGACCAGTGGGCACCCTGGTGAGGCAGCCCACATTGAGTTTACCAGAACCCGACCAGATGAAGAGAAGATTTTTGAGCCTGTGAACTGGTACATAGTGCTGCAGACTTTATGGATGGCCTGTCCTGATTTGACTTTGCTTATGGATGCGAACTCACAAGGTTCCAAACTGGAATGAAGATTCGTCACATCAAAGAATACGATTGTCTCCTCAGAGCACTGGGTTAATGTAAGTGGGCAGTTTAGAAATTGGATACCCAAAATTGGGAGGATAAAGGCATGAAGTGGCTGGCTTACAAAGTCTCATAGGTGGGGAAATATATTAATAGGATTATAGGATTAAGGTATACGTGTTACTTAACTGCATTTGTTAGAAATGGGATATTTTTGTTTTGTTCACTTATAGAATGTTAAGTTTAAATGAGGGTGGCATATATTGAGTTGCGTACATTTTAGTTTTATCCTCTTAGGTACAGATATGATTTTATTACTGTTTGAAAATTATATATGGCTAAAGAGATGTGTGAAAATGGTAAATTGACAAAGCGTCGTCTGTGGTAGTTACATAACCTATTGTCAATTTGAGACATCAGAGTGAAGGGGTAGAGTTTAGCCTGTCAGTCAGGTCACAGCTTGATGACCTTATTTGGAGGCACTATGGAAATAAATAGCTCATTGGAGGTAGGGCACAGGCTCACTCCCTGTGAGACATGCTTGCTGACAAGACACACGGAGCTACGCTAGATCCCTGGAGCTGAAGGAACCATGTGGAGACCCCTTCCAGCACTGAGATTCCTCTACCGCCACTGGATCCAGAAGACTTTCCACCCACTGGCCTGTGATCTTCCTGCATTTGGCGTCATTGCATGTGTTTCGTGTGTCTGAAGAGGACTTTATAGATTGGTATCGTAAATATGTGCTAATATTGGATTTATGGACTTGATCTGGACTGGGCTAGAAAATATTCTCAATATTCAATAGCTCTTGTATATAAAGTTTTTCCTTATACATATATGAGTTTCTGTGAATTTGTTTCTCTAGTCTACCCAGGCTAACACACATGCAGGGAAAGTTTGCTGAAGATCATCTAACAATGGTCTCAGGAGTACATTGACTTGGAACTGTCAGAAATTTGTGCCAGATTCAGAAAAGGATGTGGAACAGGGATACTGTTGTTGATGTCAGGTGGAACTTGGCTGAAAACAGAGAATATCAGAAAAATGTGTTGACTTGTGTTTTATTGACAATGCTAAAGCATTTGACTCTGTGGACCATAGTCAACTACGTATGGATAGCCTGAAGAAGAACGAGAGTCCCAGACTGCTACGTTGTGCTCACATAGAACCTGTACCTGGATCAAGAGGCAGTTGTGTGAAAAGAATAAGGAAATACTCCATGGTTTAAAATCAGGAAATGTGTGCATCAGGGCTGTATATTCTCACCATAATTATTCAATCTCTATACTGAATACATAATCAAAGAAACTGGATGATTTGAAAAAGAATATAGCATCGGGATTGGAAGAAGGCTTTATGAACAGCCTTTGATATGCAGGTGACACAACCTTGCTTGATGAACGTTAAGAGGGCCTGAAGCACTTGCAGCATTCAGTATGGATTACAATTTAATGTAAAGAAAACTCAAATCCTCACAACTGACCAGTAGTTAACAGAGAAAAGATTGAAGTTGTCAGGGATTTTGTTTTGCTTGGATCCACATTTAATGCTCATAGAATCCGCAATCATGAAACAAATGAAGCATTGCACTGGGTAATTCTGTTAGACAAGACTTCTTTTATAAAGTGTTAAAAAGCAAGGGTGTTACTTTGAGGACTGATGTGCACCGGGCCCAAGCCATGGTCTTTTCAGTTGCCTCATATGCATGTTAAAGTTGGAGGGTAAATAAGGAAGAGCAGAGTACAATTCATGCATTTGAATTATGGTGCTGGTAAAGAATATGGAGAATACTATGGACTGCCAAACAGACACACCTATCCTGGAAGAAGTACAGCCAGAATGCTCCTTAAAAGCAAGGATGGCGAGACTTTGTCTCAAGTACTGTAGACATGTTGTCAGGATAGATCGGTTTCTGGAGAAGGACATCGGTTTTAGTAAAGTATCAGGCAGTGAAATAAAGGAAGACCTTTGACAAGATGGATTGACACAGCGACTGCATTGATGAGCTGAAATATAAGCTCAATTTTGAGGATGGCACATACAGGGCTGTGTTTCGTTCTGTTGTATATAAAGTCACAATGAATTGGAACCAAGGTGTTGGCACCAAACAACAATTCCATGATATTTTTACATATTTGCAACTTGCTTTTTCAACAGTTCTTTGGTCACTGAGAGGATGGCAGTGGACATCTGGCCTTACTGGGGTTTTTCCTTGTGGTGCTTTTTATATGAAGACAAGGCAGTGTGATTTTGTTGGAACTTAGTGTTTCATTTTCATTATGTTCTTCTTTAGAGAATAAGCAAATGGTTGCAGTTACATCTCTTAACAGTTTCACAAGGTTAAGAGAAAACCAAGAAGATAGGAAGTTAAAGCAATTAAATGTAAAATAGTGGTGGTCACCAGATAAAAAGACTTTAAAACAAGTAAAATGAAGAAAAGTTGGCATCAGAAATGCTCTGTTTATGTATTCTATGATCGCTACAAATATTTCTGACTAAAGTAAAACTATATGTTTGCAAACAGCATGTGAATACACTTCGAAACCCGTATCGAACCAATAATGCAGCTAACTCAGCAAATAAGAGTTTAACAGTATAACAGGATAGAAAATTAAAAATCATTGACAGAAGTTACTGGTAGAAAGCCTATCATTTAAAAGGGCAACAAAAAAAAATAAATATTTAGAACTAAATTCCACAAGGATTTAAAAAAGCTCAACATGGGAAATGTTAAGACACAAATTAATAAAGGGATTGCAATCACAGGAACAA
This sequence comes from Echinops telfairi, assembly GCF_000313985.2. Classification (NCBI taxonomy): domain Eukaryota; kingdom Metazoa; phylum Chordata; class Mammalia; order Afrosoricida; family Tenrecidae; genus Echinops; species Echinops telfairi. The sequence continues at coordinate 1,545,868 of NW_022111309.1, read as the reverse complement.
ACACGGGGAAACTGCCTCACCAGACATGTGTTGTACAACATGTAGCTAAACAAGGAGCCTTGGTGGTGTCTTGGTTACACGTTGGGCTGCTAACTGCAAGTTCGGCAGTTGGAAACCACCAGCTGCTCCACAGAAGAAGGGCAATGTCTTTCTACTCCAGTGAACAGTTTCGGTCTCAGAAAGTACAGGGGCAGGTCTCCCCTGTCCTGTGGAGTCACATGATTCAGGATTGCCTTGATGGCAGTGAGTTTGGAGTTGGATACATAAAACTGTGTTACTGCCATGTTAATAGACAAAAGACAACCAGCGGTTCAGTATTAAGACACAAAAGCACATACCAACTAGGGCAAAGAGGGCTTCTGAAATCCCTGGAACAAAGATGGACTTTTTAGTAAATCGAGCTCAGACAACTGGATCATCTGGAAAGAGAAAGTATCAGCTGTTAGTTTACATTGTATACCGTGTAAACTCCAAATGGATTAGGATCAGAATGGGGGATGAAGGCAAGGACGTACTGAGGGAAAGGATAGGCGAATTCTGCTTTAGGCTTTGGTGACACAGAGAAGCTTTTAAGCAAGACTCAATAATTCAGAGACAATAAAGAAAAAGAATAAATTGGACTATGTAATTATTTTTTAATGTTTGCACACAGAAGCACCTTAAATAGAGTTAAATGATAACTGACAGTAGTGGAAAATATTCACAGTACACCAGAGATAGGGGGCTAATGTCTCCAATATGTAAAGGTCTCTGAGACACTAACTCCGGCAATGTCAGGGTGCACAGCATGCTCCAGAAGCATCGTGAGAGCCCATGTGAGAACCCTATTGGGTGAACTGGACCCTACTTCCGACACACTTGGAACCTGAGGACTGAGCCGGAAACACATGGTGTCGGAGGAAGCAGAAGACAGCTGTACCACGAACGCTGTGCTGTTGGTTAACGGACAAACAAGATGTTACTACCCTGTTTCCCCGAAAATAAGACAGTGTCTTATATTAATTTTTGCTCCCAAAGATGCGCTAGGTCTTATTTTCAGGGGATATCTTATTTTTTCATGAAGAAGAATACAGTGCACATTTATTGTTTATTGTTTTATTAATGAGACCTCGCACTTCCTGTCTGCTCTGGCTGCGCTGCGGCCAACATTGAGCTGCGCAGCGTCGCCTGGCGCTACAGTCCAGAGTTATGGTAGCTTCGGGGGGGCTTATTTTCGGGGAGGTCTTATTTTCGGGGGGTACCTTATATTTCAGTGAGAGGCAAAACTGTAAGTAGGTCTTATTTTCGGGGATATCTTACTTTCAGGGAAACACGGTACATCATTGCCTGTATGCAGTATTACGCTAACGTACAATTCCGGCCATCCTGTGACCCTGTATTTGCTTACACTTGTGTATACTAGGGTGTATGTCAGAGGTGCATCCCCATTGGGGGTCACACTCTTGAAACTGTGTTACTTGTTTCTCTGGTTTGTGGTGAACGAAACCCAGGGACATTGATCCTATATGAAAAGAAACAGAACAAGGGTTTGGCAGTTGGGTGATATGGAAGGGTGGGGGGTGGGGGACATAAGGGAAATGATGTCAAGAAGTCCAGGAAGGAATAGTATGTCTGGACACTGACTATAGAAAAAATTGTACAATTATGTTTGACATGACTGAACTATGGAATATGACATATGCATTAATTTCCAAGTTACAGCAAATTTTAAAAAAAGCAAGCATAGATACAGGAATGAGTTCTGGGCTCACACTAGCTCCATCTTAAGAACATTTAGTTCTTACATCATGCCCCTGCTTGATACTCAACTTCATGAAATGATCACTGAAGGTAAGGGAGCTAGCGTCTGGGATCTTAAAGGCTTGTATTCAAACAAGCAGCAGTCTTAAGCGAGGAGCCAACTAAAGCCACACAGAAGCGCGTCCCAGAAAGATGACCATTACAAGATCCAGAGAAGGTGACAAGACAAGCATCAGAGCTGAAACCGTGAACCCGGTGTGGAGATGCTGTGGAGGACAGTGGGTCCCAAACCCACCCGCAGAGTCTCTGGTCAGAGTCTCTGGTCAGACCAAGCTGTTGGCAGATCCGCGTTAGCCGAGGGAAGAGTCCCAAAGAGCCTTACGATCAAGCAGAGACCGTTGCAATCCTGATTATGCGGGACTGAACTCGGTACCATGCCAGTTGTCCTCCCTGTGGGTGTGATCTAAATTTGTACTGGGTGCAGGTATCTCTTACATGTCCCGTGACAGAAATGTCTTCCCTGGCTTTCTGAACATTGTTGGGGATCTTCTCCCTCTTACGCATCATTTGAATTTTTGCCTTTATACTAATATGACCTTATCCTTACCACCTTAAAAACAAACATTTTTAATAAATAAATGAAAATGAGAGGCAAAATACCAAAATCCTTAAAGGAAAATAAGAAAAAGAAAATAGTCTGTTAAACATATATGTAAAACTAACTCAGACATATTAAAAATGTTCATATCAACATATAGAGAAATGCTAATTACAGAACACTGAGAATCATTTTTCACCTCAGAATGGCAACATTTTGAAAGCATGAGTTCTATTGACAGAACTATGGAGAAACTGGTACTTTCATGCATTGCTGTTGGCAATGCCAGCAGTTATAACTCCTTTGAAGGGAAAAATATTGTCAATACCAAACAATCGACACATGTACTCACTTTTGACCCAGAAATGTACACTAAAAGTATACCTCCAATAATGTAGATGTATGTGTGGATTAGTATATATCTGTTCCTTGATCTGTCTACCAAGAATTCATAGAAGCAATAACACTTGATTAATCAGGAGCACATTTAGGGTCAGATTTGGGGTTTAAATCCATACTTCAATACAAGGAGCTAGGACGCCTTGGAGAAGTAATTGCTTTCCAAGTTGGGGCAGGGAAAATAAAAGTTGTTTCTATAGTGCCAGGAAGTAAGGACACTGAAAAAAAAAAGGTGCTCTGTTGAAAGAACACAAGAGCATACTAAACTGCATAACTGCCAGAGAGGGAACATTTTGACCAACAAAATAAATAATAGGCATTAAACACTAGTAACATAAATATCCATGAATTCACTCTGATAAAGCAAGCTTACAGAAAATTTTTGTAGTAAATTTTTGCCTAATAAATGTAGGCCCAAAGATGAATGATACATTACCATTAGCTACACTGGTATAATTATTAAAAAGTGCCATCACTGGATGCCACAATTAATGGGTGCAATGTGTGGAAAGGCAGTATATTTAGATAACTGTAGCCATTTGAAGATTTGAGGGGCTTGGAGGCTTTACGTCCAAGGAGGCTCATCCTCAGGGTTATCACTGCGGAGATCCACTTCCTCCGACTGCTGGGATGCCTTCCGGCCGCGACACCTGTCTTTCTTGATAGGAATGGAGCAAAGAGTGAGCCAAGTCCTTTCTACCTTGTTAGGTTGTTAGACATTTCGAAGCCACCACATTGGTAAATGGTATCTTTAGCCACGTGACCTCATAATTCATTTTCCTAAGGTTACGACTTTCCTTTTTATTGTCTTTCCCCAGTCCTACGATGACCTTTCTCTTCCGATTGGATTCCTTTGTTTTGCAACTTGCTCCCGTGTAGGTCCTAGGCAACATTACCATCATGGGACTCACATGGGAGGGATAACTGTAATGTTACCCCTTTTCTTAGCTCTTCCTGAGGTAGTCCCCTGTCTGTACCCCAGGTGACCCCATCCCACTTTCTGTAACAAATAGTTCAGGACCTAGAGTACTCTGTGAATCCCCAAGACTTTATACAAGCCTCTCTCATGGCAGTGAGCAGCACAGTACAATGCTCATTTTTATGTCTGTGTAAACATCTAGTAATGATGTTTACGCATTACTGTAGCTCCGAGGACTAGCGTAGTACCTCAAAGGTCTACAATGAGTAAATGTTTCTTTTGAAATGTGAATGCACCCGAGACCCTGCCAGTGCTGTCCATGTGGGCCTTTGTTTTTCTCCCTCAGCCTGTTTCCTATTTTTATAAGCAGAACCCTAGGACACCTTTCAAAGATTATGTTCTTGCTTCAGCCAGCAGAGAGTAGCAAAGCTGCTGAGATCCCATTGCATGAGACCATGGGAACGAAGACAAGCAGTCCTACTCAGTACTGGGAATAGGATGGACAGCTGGCCAAACCTGCCTGGGGACTGCAGGATAGAAAGGGTTGGCCTCTCAGCTTGGGAGTGTCCCTGCTGCATGTCCCAGGACATCTCCCTCAGCTCTTTGCGTCCACCACTCCTTGTCTCCTCCACTGTCCTGCTTTTTCTGGGAAGCTGTCTCAGTCGCCTTCTTTCTGACTGACTTTACTGTAAATCCTGTTTCATGGTCTTCTCGCCTCTTCCCATTCTTGGTGCATTCCAAGCCTGCAGGTCTAGTCCAACTCCACCTTAGCAACTCCCTGGGATTAAGGGTGTACTTTTTCTACCCACTCCCATACCTACCTAGGCTCTCAAGACCCCAGCCCAGCCAGGCCCTGAACCCCTGCTGTCCTTCATATCCCCTCCCATTTTTCTGCCCAAGGGAGGTGAGATAAAGTACATCTTGATAAAGATTCAGAGCTGCACTTGTTTAGGCTGATCCAAGAATAACAATTCTTTGTATAGTATATTTTTTTCCTGTGGGCAAAAGTGAAACAACTAAATAACTAACCTAAAATAAACTTTACTCTTAAATTGAGATTGCCTATAAAAAGCCATCGAGTCAAGGCTGACTCATAGCGACCCCCCTGCGGGTTTCCAACACTGTCACTACTTATGGGAGCAGAAGGCCCAGTCTTCCTCCCTCAGAATGGCTGGTGGGTTCGTCCTGCTGACCCTGAGGATCGCACCCCAACGTGTAACTACTGCACCCCCGGTGCGCCTCGATAAGCCATAGATTGAAGGTCATGTTTTCTGATCCAAGATCTGATGATGCAGCTGATATAATTTCATACCTAGAATTTAATCTACAACACTCTTTTCCCAGAATGGGATTTTGGAGTATTTCTAATGGTGTTTAGTTGACTTTAGATACATATTGATAGGAATTATAGTCCTACTCTTTCTCATTCAGATTTAGGTCGATCTCGAGAACTACAGTATGTTTACGTGGACAACAACACTCACCTGAAAGGCTTGCCGTCCTATTTGTACAATAAAGTCATTGGATGCAGTGGGTAAGGCTGAACTCATATTCTGTGTTATAGCTCACCTCTTTTGATACTTTTGAGTGTACTTCATTTTTAGTTTCTGTTATGACTCAGATATGAATGAACTATTTTTGATAATTTTGTTCAATTTTATCTTTAGCCTTAATATCTATTCAATCAAATATCCAATGAAATAAGAATAGTGTATAAGCAATTGAATTGTACTTTAGGTTCAATTAGTTAACTGTGGGTTCAGTTATTTGTTGTGTTTTATTTGCTAGCCAAAAGAAAAATGAATTCATGTGTATCAATACACTTGTGGTATCAGTGGTAGAAATTTGAAGAATCAGTATTGTTTAGAAGCTTCTCTCCCTCAGCAGTCTTTTGCAATGACAACTTTATTTCACTCTTAGCCTTCCTGTCTTGGTCTTCACCCACTGGAAATATTTAGAAACCAACATTTTAAATAGTGTCACAATACAAATCACTATTGCAGCAACCAAAACAAATGCTTCAGCTAGTAAGAGATGATAGACTTTTATTTTCAGAACAGCAATAATATTTCCCTCTCCGTCAGACTTTAGAAAGACAGCTTTTTGGCATCTGCTTCTATAACAAATGGTTATGCAATGGGAACCTGGAAGTAGTTCCCAGAGTGGTCTAGATTAAGGTAGTATAACCCAGCTACCAGAGCCACCCCCCCCCTTTTTTTGTAATTAAAAATCATTTTATTGGGGGCTCGTACAACTCTTATCACAAGCCGTATATACATCCATTGTGTCAAGCACATTTGTACATTTGTTGCCCTCATCATTCTCAAAACATTTGCTTTCTACTTGAGCCCCTGGAATCAGCTCCTCATTTTTCCCCTCCCTTCCCGCTTCCCCCTCCCCCATGAACCCTTGATAATTTATAAATAATTATTATTTTGTCATGTCTTACACCGTCCAACGTCTCCCTTTTAACTGGTTTTACTCTCCCCACGTAAGCAACCCAGGAGTCTTTGGAAGCCTGCTGACGTGCACCAAGGGGTGGGAGGCATTGTAGCGATTGCTCCAGAGAGGGCAGCCCTGGGAGTGGTGGCCTTCCCTCAGGAGCAGATTATACAAAGGTTATCTCAGAAGAGCTCCAGATGAGGCCAGTGCTGGTTTCAGATAGAGGCTGATGAAATCCACGCCCAGAGATGTATTCCGAAACTTACTGTGAATCAGAAGTAATCGAAACTGTAAGACTTTTAGCTCTGATTTTTTTCAGATACTAGAATCCCTCCTCCTAATGTGTTCTTAAAGTACATAGAATATAGCCTGATTTTTCCAGGTGATAAGTAAAATGCCCCCAAACACCATGTACAGTGAATGATGCAAGCAATCTCCAAAACAGTTTGCTCAGACCAGAACCTTCAGGGAATTCACAGAAATGTGATTTAAGCCTCTTATCATAATTGAGAATAACTTTTACTTAAGATAAAGACCCTTCTACATTAATATTTAGACAGAGTTGTAATCGATTGTCAGAAAAATGCTATTTGCATTTAGTGAAGGGAGGGGATATTTTTAATAAATGACTTGATGTAACAGTGGTAGTAAATGTTATGAGAGCTCTAAATGTTTGAGAAATAAGCAACATGCCAATATATGAAAATTATTAGGTCGTGAGTAGTGTGCATTCTATATTATTGTTGAACTTTTTGCTAGTATTAATAAGAAAGTAAATATAATAATTAGTGCGCAGGTAATCTCGACCAACTCGGTTTTCAATATTAGTACTTTTAGGCGTGTAGACCCCCTGCTTACTTACAGATGGATTGCGATGCAAAGGTATTTTTACACTATTGATTTGATTTAGAACGCAGGATGCATTTCTTCTGCAACAATTCTATTGATTATATTTCCAAGCCAGCTCATTCAAGGGTCATTTGACTCATGTTCACCCATAAATTATACTTAGTTATGCAGTGTTGTAATGGAAAAGTGTATTCAGACCTGACCTGTGGGGACCAGTGCAGGCAGGGCCAGCATCAGACGTGCGAAACCTACACACTGACGATTTCTGGCACCCTGCCTTTGTTTACTCATCCTTTTAACTGTATGAGTTGTAGGAGGGCCTTCAGAGAGTTCATGGGAAAATCCCATTGCTTTTCTTTCCATTTTGCTACAAACTTTTTGTAGCTCCTTGTATTTATATATGTATGTATAAAACTTTATATGTATATATGTGTGTGTCTTAGCTTTCCATAATATCATTTTGATTTTAAATTGATTATAATACTATCAAAGGCAAAAGTTAAGTGTACCATTTTAATGCAATGAAATGAGCTGGATTATAAAGTTTTTAGTGAATGTAGCGGTCTAGGATTTTTACTATTTATCACGTTTTCTACAAAAAGAATGGGCCTCATATTCTACAACAAAGACAATAAGTCAGTGAACTTACGGTAGTTGTTTGAGCAGTCAGTGTAAATTTATGTTGATCCTTTACTATAGATAACTGACTGACCAGTCTTTCTGATAGCTGAGTCCCATCAAAAAAAATGGTGTGTGGGAACAGCTATCTAAGTGAGGTGTCACCTAAGCCCACACTGAAGAAGCCTGTGTAATCCAAGGATTGTAAGCAATAAAATCCAAGATCAGAGGAAAGAATTGTATTAGAGCTTAAATGCTGGGCTTCTGGTTTACAGCAGCCTACGGATGACAGTGAAACCAAAGTCCATTTGCAGATCCCCATGAGATGACCCTCCAGTGAAGTCCCACGAGCCACTGACCAGGGAGGGGAATAGCCTTGCCTTCAGACAGAGTGCGTCGGGAAGTGGAATTAATGCAGATATAGAAAACTCACAGCCACCGAGTCTCTTCCAATTCACAGTGACCCTTCAAGGTGGAGTAGAACTGTCCCTGTGGGCTCCAAGACCAACTTGTCAGGAGTCGACATCCCCATCTTTCTCTCGAGTGGCTGGTGGTTTCAAACTGCCAACCTTGCAGTTAAGCAGTCCAGCAAGGTGTGTAACCATCTCCACAAGTTTAGAACATTTTCTTCATTCTGGGCCTCATTATTCTTAGCTCCTCATCCCCCCATCCTCTCCTCTCCTAACTCTAATAAACTATTAATCTAATTGCTGTCTCTATATATTTACCTCTCCTGGATTTCATAGAAAGAAAATCAGACAAAATGTGGAAACTCAAAACAGCAACAAAATAAAACAGTAAAAACTTCAAAAGAAAACAGAAATGATGCAAAGTAGAATCAATGAAAAATTAGTCAAAAGGGAACACAGATGATGAAGATGTGAACGTGTAGGTAGGTTAGATAACTAAATTTTGGTTTTGCTTTGAGTTTCCTTGAGTTATGGCAGGTAGGTTAGGTGGGAATGGACTAATAATAATGAGTTCAAGAATGAGGGAATGTTCTAAACTTGTGGTAACAATTGTGTGATTCTTTTACTATGTTTAGACTGTTGAATTATATGTTATCATCAAAACTTGAAAAAAATTGACTTGCACAAATTTTGCTTTGGGGAACTCATACTTCAATTTTGATGCCTGTTTTGTAATAGTTGGTATAAACGAACAAGTGAAAAGATGTCATAAGGATTTGAAATAAATATTACAGCAAATTGTGATAAATTACTTCTTAAATAGCTCTTTCATCTCTTACATGATATAATTAAAAATGTAGTACCTGCTTTCATGGACCTATCAAGGAATTAAACCAAGAATCCGTGACTGAACAGACTTGGTGCTGGCTCTCTTTGAGGAGACTGCATGGAGGCAGAGAGGTGAAAGGCAGCCACCATGCTGCTTGCCGTACTTTATTTGGAGGATACCGGACGGCTGGTATCAGCTCTCCAGGTTCTCCACCGCCACATCTTGGTGCTTCCAGCCCAGATGTTCAGGACCCAGACGCACTGCCGTCGAGTCAATTCGACCTACAGGACAAGGTAGAACTACCCTTGTAGGTTCCAGAGACTAATTTTTATGGGAGTAGAAAGCCTCATCTTTCTCTTGCAGAGGGGCTGGTGGTTTTGAACTGCTGATCTTGAGGTTATCAGCCCAACTTGTAACCATTACAACACCAGCGCCTCAAGACATCAGAACTCCATAGATTCTACTGTACTCACCTGTCTCTGCAACAATCATATTACCTGTCAGATGAAGAGAATGAAAATAACAATAGAACTAAATGAGCACAATTTTAGAGACTATCTCCACACCCAGCCCACAGTGAGGGGAAGGGGGATGCACGATATATATCCTTTGGTGATGTATAGAAACTTCTGTTCAAATAACTGTCAATCACGAGGAGGGGACCTGAAACTTCTGTTACAATAAATGTCAATCATGAGGAAGGGACCTATCAGGGGGAGAGAAAAAAGAGGAGCCGATACAAAGGGCTCAAATAGAAAGTAAATATTTAGAAATAATGATGGCAACATATGTGCAAATATGCTTGATACAATTGGGGCTGTAAGAACCCCCAATAAAATGATCTTACAATTACAAATTTGGAAAAAATTGTCAAAGGGAAATATGAGGTATTTTATGAAATTAGGATATACTTTCTTGCCACGTGAATCTTTTCAGTTATTTAATCAGACACCTGCCTTTTTCATTATTGGAGAGATGGAAAACATTAGGGAATGTTTTGTTTCCATTTTCTGAACCTTGGTTTGTTAAACTCATTGGGCAGGTGTCCATCTGCAGTTGGGTTAAGAAGCAACAGTTATTATGGCAAAAACAATGTGAATAAAGACTCGTAAATAGTTTGTTACATTTTCATTATTTTGTGGTTTTACTTAGGGCTTTCACACCACATATATTGTAGCATATGATTTCAAATATCCTGTATATTACATATTTGCCTGTTTTCAAAGTTGGTCATCACACTATAAAATAGCATTTAGGATAGTGCTGTCAGGTGCCATCAAGTCAGTTCCGCCCCGAGGGGCCCTGTGCCCAACGGAAGGGAGCACTGCCCAGTCCTGCGCCGCCTCAGGACTATCTCGGTGCCCGAGCCCGTTTTTGCCGTCACAATGCCAGTTGTCCTCCTCGAAGGCCTTCCTCTTCTTGGTTTCCCCTCCGTTTTACGGAGCACGAGGCCTCCTCCAGGGACTGGTCTCTCCTGAAGACATGTCCAACTATGGACGATGAACTCTTGCACTCGGCCAGACTTCTTCCAAGACTGATCGGTTTGTCTTTTTAGAAGTCCGTGGTACCTTCAGTGTTGCACAGCACCACCATTCAAATGCATTGCTCTTCTTCTGTCTTCTTTATTCGCTGTCCAACTTGCACATGCAGATGAGGCAAATGAAAATACCATGGGCTTTCGGATCAGGCTCCCCTTAGTCCTCAAGGTAAACTCCTGGCTTTTCAAGACTCTAAGGAGGTCTTGTGCAGCACATTTCCCTGATGCAGCGTGTCGTTCGATCTCTGGACTGCTGCTTCCGTGAACGTTGGTTGTGGATGCAAGTGAGACAATCCTGGACAACTCCGTTTATCATGTTGTTGTTGATTGGTCCAGTTGTAAGGATTGTGGTCTTCTTGACATTGAGTTGTGATCCATCGTGAAGGCAGCAATCCTGGATCTTCATCAGCAGTGTTTCAGCCTTCCTCATTTTCAGCAAACAAGGTCGTGTCATCTGCATATCCAAGGTTGTTAATAAGCCTTCCTCCAATCCTGATGCCACCTTCTTCTTCATATAAGCCAGTGTCTCTGTTGATTTGCTCAGTGTACAGAGTGAATAAGCAAGGTAACAGGATGCAACCCTGATGCACACCTCTCCTGATATTGAACCATGCAGTGTGCCTTTGTTCTGTTCTCAGGCAGTAAGTACATTGACAGAGGGCTGCCAGAAGTTCAGGCTGGATGCAGAAGAACATGTGGAACAAGTTCTCTGTATTAATAAATAGTAATTATAAAGTAAAATTTTAATTCATTTCCCTGCCTTCACAGAATGGTTCATACGAATAATATGATTATAAATGACAGGAATGACCTTACAAAACCACAGATATGTTGGTTACAAACTCTCTCGTGGTTAGCATCGCATCAACCAAGGTTTTCAAAGTAAGCGGAATGAAGGGGTAAAAGATCGAGGAATATGCATAGCTGTTTTGACATCAGTTGTTTGGTCAGTATGCAGCAGGTCTACATTAATACATCAGTTATGGATTGAATTTTGTCCCCCCAAAATGTGTTGTAAATTGTAACCCTTATACCACAGACTAAAGCCTATGGTATGGATTATACCTCAACATAAAAGACAGCAGAAATCCTGACAACTGGACCAATAAGCAATGTTATATTAAATGGAGAAAATACTATCGTTGTCAAGGATTTTGTTTTACTGATATCTCTTAGAAGTAGCCATCAAGAAATCAAAAAACATATTGTAGTGAGCAAACCTACTGAAAAATACTGCTTTAATGTGTTCAAGCAAAGACGTCACATGGACGATGGAGGTGCCTCGACTGAAGCCCTGTTTAGTCACCTCATATGCATGCAATGTAGACCAAAGAAGAATTGATGAGTTTGAATTGTGGTGTTGGTGAACAATATTGAATATACCATGAACTGCCAAAAACACACACCCAAAAAACCCCAAATAAGTTTGTCTTGGAAGAACTGTAGCCAGATGCTCCTTGAAAGAGAGAGTGTTGAGGCTTCATTTCACATACATTGGACATTTTTATATCTATATTTATCAGAGAAATTAGTCTGCTATTTTCTTTTCCTTTGAGATATTTATCTGACTTTTGAATTAGTTTGAACACTGCCTCATAAAGTGTTTGTGTGTGTGTGTGTGTGTGTGTGTGTGTGTGTGTGTGTGTGTTCCATATTCTGAAAGAATTTACAAAACTAGTAAACATCACTGGTGAAGCTATCTGGGTGTGGAGAGATTTTTTATATTTTGTGTGAACATTGTTAGCTGTCAACTGAAAGAACAACGGCAGTTCAATGTTCGAATTCCCAGCTTTCATGTAGATGGCCCAGGTACAAATATGGCCAATGTACTTCCTGTGCACTTGCCCATCCATGGAAGTTTGCATGCTATTACAATGCAGGACTTCAGAGGGATTTTCAGTAAAGTGGAACAGAAAAGGGACTGGTGATCTACTTCTGAAAAGCAGTTAATGAAGAGTCTATGGATCCCAAACGTTTAATCTGCATGATCATGAGGACGTCATAGGAGTAGGCAGCACATTGTTCCCTTGTGGACGGGTCAGCGGGAGTCAAGAACAGAGTCAGTGGCAGCTGGCAACAACCAGTAGATGTGCTCGTGGATATGGAAGCCATGGTTCAAGCAGAAGAAGATGACACTGTGTGGTTCAACATTGGGAAGGATGTGTGACAGGATGCTATCATTCACCTTACTTATTCATTCTGCAATGAAAAAAAATAATCTGAGAAGCTGGATTGTAAAAAGAATGCTGCATCAGGATGGGTGAAGAAGATTCATTAACAACTTGTAATATGCAGATGACAAGTCACTTTGCTAAAAGTGACAAAAGCACTTAAATTTTTTTTTTTTGTCCAAAAGCACTTAATTTAATGTGCATCCACAGCTACAGCTTTCAGTGTGGATTTTCACAAAAGCAAAGAAAATGAAAATCCTCAACTGGGTCTATAAGCAATGATATGTTAATAAAAAAAAGGAGAAGAAATGAAAGTTCTTAAGGATTTCCTTCAATTAGTTTCAAAAATCAGCGTACATGGAAACAGCAGTCAAAAAATCAAATGATGTCTCTCTTAACACAAGAACATTTTGTTCTAATAACCTGGCACTCTTTGATACCTTCCTGGACCTGATCACTGAAGACAAAATGAGTGCATAAGTAAATGTGATGAAGAGAGCAGATGGTGCCCGGCTATCAAAAGATAGAGCATCCCGGATCTTAAAGGCTTGAAGGGAAACAAGCAGTCATCTAGCAGAACGAAACAAATAAGCCCACATGAAGAAACACACCAACTTGTGTGATTATGAGGTGTCGACAGAATCAGGTATCAAAGGTCCAAAACAAGCAACTATATTGATGCGAAGAGGGGGGTTGGAGTGGAGACCCAAAACCCACCTGTGGACAATTATATATCCCCCCACAGAAGGGTTATAAAGAAGGGATGATTCAACCAAGGTGCAGTATAGCACCGAGGAAACACACATCATTCCTCTAGTTTCTGAATGCTTCCTCCCGTCCACTACCACAACCCAGTTCTACCTTACAAATCTGGCTAGACCGGAGAACACGCATTGGTACAGATAAGAGTTCTTGATGCATGGACTTCAGGACAGATAAGCCCCTCAGGAACAGTAGTGGGAGTAGCCATATCATGAGGGTAAGGGGATGGTCAGGGAAGGAGAAGGGAGAACCCATCACAAGGTTGGATATATAGCCCCCCTCCCAAAGGGGATGAATAACAGAAATGTGGGTGAAGGGAGACAACGGACAGTGTAAGATAAGAAATAATAATAACAATATATATAATTGATCAAGGGTGGGCGGGAGAGGGAAAAAGAGGAGTTTATACCAAGGACTCAAGTGGAACGTGTTTTGGAAACGATGATGGCAACATATGTACAAATATGCTTGATCCAATTGATGTATGGAATGCTATAAGAGCGCCCAATAAAATGATTTTTAAAAAAACAAGAAAATCAAATGACATACTACTGTAGTCAGATCTGCTGCTAAACACCTCTTCAACGTTTTTCAAAACAAAGGTATTACATCGATGACTGCATTTTCAGACGCCCCAAATGCATGTGAAAGCTGGGCAATGAGAGGGAAGCTGGGAGGGCAGGAGAGCTAGTGCTTCCAGATGGTGGTGCTGGCACACAGTGTTGCACACACAAGACTGCCGGAGGCATGAACACGCTGGTCTTGGAATAAGCACAACCCTAACGTTCCTCAGAAGAGTGGAGTGTGAGGCGTCCTCAGGTCACATGATCGGGAAGATCAGCTGCTAGGATGGTAGAGGGCGGGAGGACATGAGGAAAACCCTCAACGAGCTGTATGGAGACAATAGCCACAGAAGTGCGTTCAAAAAATTGAATTTTGCTTAAAAATTTGTTTAAGAGAGTCTGATTTAAAAGTCATGAGGGTGATGCCGGATGGGGCAGTGTTTTATTCCGTTCCATAAGTCACCATGCGTTAGAGCTGACCCAACAGACACTAACAACAACGCTGGATGTGGAACTAGTCCAGCGAACCATTTCTTCTTTTGTGAGCTTTATCGGTTAGTGTCTTTCAAGGCGTTTGCTCATTTCATCGACATGGTTGAATTTATGACCCAAATAACAGTATTCATACTATTCCTTTATTAATGGTAGGATGTCCTGTACTGATATCTTCTCTTTCATACCTAATATTTATAAATTATGTCTTCATATTTTTTCTTACTCAGTCTGGCTAGAAGTTATCAAATGTGTTGATCTTTTCAATGAAACACTTTAATTTCATTTTAAAAATTCCTGTCATTAATTTTATTAACTTACTATTTTTATCATTATTTCTTTCTATTTGATTTAGGCTTAATTTGTTCTCTTTCTTTTTTTCCTTCTTAGTTCTTAAAGGTAGAAGCTTAGGCCATTTAATTGAGGCTTTTATTTTTGAATATAATTATTAATGATATAGAATTTCCTTCCAGCACTGTTTTAGCTGTATCCCCCAAATTCTTTTATATTGTCTTACCATTCTTATTCAATTTAAAATATTGTATACTTTCCCTCAAACTTTATCTTTGAGCCATGGGTTTTTCAGAATTGTGTCATTTGATTTCCCAGTATTTTGAGATATGCAGATAAATAGTCGTTACTGATTTCCAGTTTGCTGCAGTGGGAAACTATATTGTACGTGGCATGTGTGTTAGGCTGGGGTTTCTAGAGAAGCAAAACCAGTCACATTCATATGTGTATGGAATTACATGCACATCAAGAAATGGCTCACACTCTTGTAGAAGCCGGTAAGCCCAGGCTGGTTCAGATATCGAGCTGAGGCTTTTCCTGATCATGTAGCTGCTCGGGTCGATGAATCGGGAAGCAGGAAGACCAAGCAGGAAGACCCTGGACTGGTGGATGTGAAGTCAAATGAATCCACGATTTCTGTAATCTCATGAGATCAACAGGCAATGTAGAGGAGGTCAATGAACCAGGTGCAAGATCCAGTCCCAGCAAAACTGACAAGCTTCCCCACAGTGTCCGCTTACAAAGAAGCAGGCCATGCCACTGAGGACTCTTTCTTCTACTTGTATCAAGGTCGTGACCTGGTCAAAGGCATTGCATCACCCTTTGATCACGTCGTGGGGGATACTACCAAACCACAGAGAACCCTGGCCCATCCAAGTTGACACGAAACCTATCACATATGTTTTCCATTTTTTCACATTTCACCCTTGCCTTACAGCCCAGAATGTGGTTTAAATTTGTGAGTATCCATGCACTCAGTGTTTATATTTTAATGACAGCCTTAGGCTTTTCCTGTGAGGTCTCTCTCCTTAACCCCGCCTTCAGCAGTAAACTGCTGTGATTTATTCATTTGTGCTTACTGGTTCGGTGGATAAGGAGCTGTAGTGCTGTCGTAGGTTACAGGTCACGCTGCTAACCACAAGGTTAGCCTCTTTCTCCATGAGCGAAAGATGTGGCCTTTGCCCTCTTAAAGACACATAGTCTCCGAAACCCACAGGAGCAGTTCTACTCTGTCCTTTAGGATTGATAGGCCTTGTAAGACTTGAAAGCAATGAGTTGAGTTTGGTGGATAAGGATGAGATTGTTTTTGTTTGTTTAAATATTTGTGTTTTAGGTGAAAGTTTACATAACCATTTAGGTCCTGTGATATTAGTTACATATTTCACAATGTGTCAGCATTCTCTTTATTTAAATCTTCAAAACAAGATCCTGTCAAAACAATGGCTCCATAGGGGATCTACCGGGCCTTTAAATTCAAGGGCGAGATGTGACTTACAAGGTGATGGTAACTGGGCTTGCCAGAAGGGGTGTGTGTGTGGAGGGGGGCGGGGAGGTGTAGATGCATATTGGAAATCCAAAAGGGTACGATAGATATTCTTGAAGGACAAGACAATCACAGGGGTTTTTAGCAGGGAGAAATTTTAGGAAAATGGAAAATTGCATTAGAGAGAAAAAGGCCATTATGACAGTGCACCTGTCACCACGCCAGCCTGTGCCAATTTATGCATTCCAAGTTAAAGAGAAAAAGAGGTTTGTTATCAGGTGACACCAGCGAGGAGACAACAGCAGTGCAGGTTGTCTTGATGGTGTCCCATTTAAAAGCAGAATGCACAGAGAGATTATATATTTTTAACTTTGGCATTCACACCTTGTCTGAGTCACATACAGGTTTGTTTGTTTTTTTTAATTAAATGAGGTTTCAGGATAATCACAGGATGCAGTTGTTGTTGACCATGACCAGCAGATGGAACAATAGGGGTTTAGTCTTATGCCAGTCTCAGGCTGTCTCTGGACTAACCAGATAAGAATTAGCTTCTTGCGATGATTCTTAGAGTTATCTGGAGGCTTTTTAAGGAAACATCATGTTTGAATTTGAGCAATGCAGTCATAAAAATCCCAAAGGCCCTGAGGTGGGGAACAAGAAAAATAAGGTGTAAATGAGGCTGACTACAGTAGGAGAACTGGGTTACACATTTTGCATGACAAACCTGCTCATTCTTTGAGGGGAGCAAGGGTTACCCTGTGAGTATTCTGTTGGGAAACCTTAGCCCGTCTACCCCGTATCCCTTTAGACTTTGTTTTGTTCCCCAAACTCAAATAACATTGAAAAGAAACATGCTTTTAGTGGCTAAGATGCCCAAACTACTGTGTTGACATAGTGTAAATAGAGGAGGACATACTTTGTCAGAGAAGGATTAAACTCCTGCAGTCAGTTCTGACTCAGAGAGACCACACAGCACAGGGTAGAACTTTCCCAGTGAGTTTCTGAGACTGTAACCCTTTACGGGAGAGAAAGCCTCATCTTTGTCCCTCAGAGTGGCTGGTGGTTTCGAACTTTGGAACTTGGGGTTAGCAGCCTAATGAGTTACCCACTAAACCACCAGGGATCAGGAAGGGTTAGAGAAATGGAAATACCACTTTCAAAGGTGTATAAACCTGCATGGGGGTATGTCAAGAAACAATAGCATTATATGTTTTATTGATTAAATGTTTCTATGATTTTGTAGAACTACTTTTTGATTTCTTGCTGCCGTTGTTCTCTATGTAGTCAGTTTTGAACCCTGTATACAACAGCACAAAGCACCACCCAGTCCTTCACTGCCCCATTGTTACGTCAGCGCCCATTGTTTAACCCGCTTCCTCAGTCCTTCTGCTTAAGGGTCTTCCTCTTTCTCACTGAGCCTTCGCTGTAGTAAACATGATGTCCTTTTCCAGATACTGGTCTCTCCTCGTAGTATGTCCAAAATATTTTACCATCCTTGCTTCTAAGGAGCATTCTGGCTATATTTATTCCATGATAGATTTAATTGTACTTCTGGCACTTCATATTACTTTTTATATTCTTTGCCAATACCATAACTTAAATGCATCAATTCTGTGATCTTTCTTATTTGTTGTCTACCTTTCACATGAATATGACGTAACATATACTCGCGTGTAAGCCGAGTTTTTCAGCACATTTTTAATGCAATTTTTGTGGTAAAATTAGATGCCTCGACTGATATTCAGGTCATCTTATACTCAAGTATATACAGTAATTGAAAATACCATGGCTTGGGTCCAAAAATCCTGAGACCTCATGTCGCAGTTTTGCTTTTCAATGCTTTGAAGAAGTCTTTTGTAGCAGACCCCAGTGGAACCTGTTGTTGAACTTCTTGGCTGCTGCTTCCATGATCAGTGAGAGTGGATCTAAGCAAAATGAAATTCCTGACCACCCCAAACTTTTCTCCATTGCCATGATGTTGGTTGGCCCAGTTGTGAGTATTTTTGTTTTCCTTACGTTGTCGCACTGCGCACTGAAGGCTGCAGTCACTGAACCCATTAGCAAGGGCTGCACGTCCTGTCCCCTCCCTTTCAGCCAGCAAGGCTGTGTCTTCTGCACAGTCCAGCTTGTTAGCAAGCCTTCCCCTCCTACAAGTCATGGACATGAATTCTATTTACCGTGTTGCACAGTCATCAATTAATTTCTAAATACTCTTAATCACCATATGTGGAAATTCAGTATCCCTTAAGGAATAACCTTCCCCCCCTTCCCTCCCCTTGCAGCTCTAGGTAACCACTAATGAGTTTTGGTTTCTGTGCACTTAGATATTTTAGATATGTTCTATGAGTGGGATCATATAATACTTAAATATTTTTTGTGTATGACTTCACTCATTATAATGCTTTTATGATTCATCTACGTTATAACAGATATCAAAACTTCATTTCTCTTTATGGCTGTTTAATACTGTATTTCATGACCCTTGGTGGTTGCAATAGTTAGGTTTTCTATCAACTTGGGTGGGCCAGGATTCTCCCCTAATGTAATCTAACACAGTGTGGTCAACTCCATGATAAGTTCTTCTTTGAAGCAGCCAACCACCTCCTTAATCTAGTCGCAGTCTTGATACAATTGAGGAAGGCTTCATTCCGTGTGGCCTACTCTTAGTGTAGATTGACAGTGTGCCGAAGCTAATTCGCTTCTGTTGCTGAATCTGGACCCTGCATCTGGTTGCCAACTTCCTGTTATATTGGCAAAACCTTCACCGAGTAAATTGATGCCTTTTTTATCTTTGCTCCCGAGGAAAGGAATGTTTGATCTTATTCTTTCCTCACCTTTACCTAGGATCGCTTCAGCTTGCTTACCAAGCAAACTGCAGATCCTGTCAAGGAAAACGCCTTCAAATTTTGTCCTTGCTGGATGGGACTGAGGCTCGACAACTGTTTAGCTAAGTTACAGCTGATGAGCTTAGACTTACTTCTGTGCCAGGTTTCATGATGGCACGCCGAATAGCATCTGTTGGCTTTCGACAGAATTCTGGCAAATCAGCACAGTCTCTTCTTGATCGTGCGAACGTGTGTTTTGATTAAGTCCTTTTTGCTGACGGACACAGGCTGTTCCTTACTAGTAATACTTCCGTGGATATTGTTTCCTGCAGCTGTGGCGCTCCCATTCCAGTTCCCGAGGGGAAGCTACTTTCCTTTTCATCTGGGCAACGTACCATTGTCCTCCCAGCTGAGGTGAAGTCCATCGGCACGGACAGGGATCAAGTTCTGCCTCTGCAGGAGCTCGCCCTGAGGAGTCTGTATCACACCTACCACGGCTTTCTAAAAGGTACCGGAGTCCTTTGAGGCTCGTGATACGTTTTAAGATCATACCAGCACACATTTGCTGACAGAGAGGTGTTTCTTAAAGTGTGGTTTAAACAGAGGAGATGGGTGTTTGGAAGCATGTGTTTGGTTTGAGCAAAAGGTTGGCAAAGGGACTTGCTTCAGTAGGACTGATTTAGAGAGATCTGATTCCTAGAACAACTGTGGGAAAGGAGTTACAGCGTGTAAATTGCAGAGATTTTGCGATGCTTCCAAGAAAGCACTAGGGAATATTACATTCCAGGAGTTTCTAAAAATAGCTACGTTTCTTAAGTCTTTGCCTTAAAAAAAAAAAAGACCAGACAAAAATAAAATTATTACATTGAGAAAAAGAAACAACAGAAAATTTCATAGTCCTTCTCCTGTGAATAAATTGCATTTTACTAAATAGTTACTAATGGGCTCAAACAGGTAGAAAAGATACGTTAATTTGCACTTTCTTCCTAAAGATAAGTTAACTTATTCTTAGGTTCCACATCATTATGACCATTTCAGTGTCTACTAGACATGCACGGTGGCTAGGAGCCCGGGGTGTGTTTATGCTCAGGATGGGGCGGCGGTGGGTGTAATGCGCGCTCACGCTCGGCGTCCTGAAGGGGACTGCTGAGAAGCAAGCGCTCTCTTCAGTGGCCGCTCTTGGGATGAGATGAGGAAAGACACCTTCTCACGGATTTTCCTCTTCTTCTTCCCTCCAGTGCTCGCTCTTCTCATGAATATGATTTGCCCTGGTTGAAATTTGAGTAAAGCGACGTACTCAGTATACCGAGGGAAGAACTTTAGAAAAGGCAGTTTAATCTTCAGCCCCAGATCTTTTTTTTTTGTTCTCTGTCTCTTCTAGAAGTTTGCAAAACCTTCGCCGAGTAAATTGATGCCCTTTTGCTCTTTGCTCCCGAGGAAAGGAATGTGTGATCTTATTCTTTCCTCGCCTTTCCCTAGGGTCGCTTCCGCTTGCTTTTAAAAGAGTAGAGGGTTTGGGTGTCAAAAACGTAAAAGCCATCTTTCATTGAAAATAATGTTAGATTTTTATTCAATGCCTGTCAGATAACAGAGCTTTCAGCATTAAAATACTTGAACAAAAAGAATTATTTTGGGAAGTCTACACCTGATTTTGAGGAAGCTTAAATTTGGACTCACGTGCCTGATTTCCTCTCCTTTCCCAGATTTGAACTTTCTGTCTCCGATCTCCTTACCCAGAAGTTTCCTGGAGCTGCTGCACTGCCCCCTGGGGCACTGTCACCGGTGCAGTGAGCCCATGTTTACCATTGTCTACCCCAAGCTCTTCCCCTTGAGAGAGACGCCGATGGCAGGGCTGCACCAGGGGTAAGCATGCCTAAGTGGGCACCAGGGCTTACGACTGGGTAAGGGTGGGCACATGGGAGTTGGGAGGAGAGTGCTGTTGCCCTAGCAGACTTCAGGGTATAATGTGCTTCCTGAGGTGCATCCACAAGGAAGCAAGTGTCCATTTTCAGCCTCTGATGCAACTGCCCCATGATACAGAGTGGAACACCTTCCCCGTGATACAGAGTAGAACACCTGCCCCATGATACAGAGTGGAACACCTGCCCCGTGATACAGAGTAGAACACCTGCCCCATGATACAGAGTAGAACACCTGCCCCGTGATACAGAGTGGAACAACAGCCCCATGATACAGAGTAGAACACCTGCCCCATGATACAGAGTAGAACACCTGCCCCATGATACAGAGTAGAACACCTGCCCCGTGATACAGAGTAGAACACCTGCCCCATGATACAGAGTAGAACACCTGCCCCATAGCATTCCCACCCCCGCGTCTCTTCCAGAGCAGACTGCCACATCTTTCTCCTGCTGGACCACTAAGTGTGTCTGAAATGCCAGCCTTTCAGATCGCAACTAAGCACTTGAACCGCTGTAAAGAAAGCTAGACTCCCCTTAATAGTTAATTTTTTAGGGATATGTTGATCATATTATTAATTAGATGAACTCATTTTGGTGGAGATTTTTTTCTCTGTTCACAATAGCCTTTGGGCAGGAAAGCAACGAGGAAAAAACCTTGCTACATAATGGGATAAACCCAACCCTTCTATGTAATTGTTGTAAGTGAAAGAGTGTGTGGCTGATCAGCGTGCGTGCGTGTGTGTGTGTGTGTGTGAGCGAAATGTCTTCGTTTTCCAAATATCATTCACTTGCTATGCTAGTTCTTGAATTTGCTATGAATGCTCTCTGTGTAAAACCTCCAGACTGGTAGGTAGTTTGTTTGTTTTTAAAGAGTACTAGACAATTAAAAATAAGACACAAAATGTCTTCTCTTCTAGCTTCAGATGAGTCCTGGCAATTGAAATGTTCTTTGGGCCACAGATGTGTCCCGGTGGTGTTTTGCTTCTGTATTTGTGTCTCTTCTCTTTAGGAGACATTACTCAGAAGGCAGTAGAGCAACTCCTGCTCTCCTGTTAACCTAGTAGACGACCTGGGAGAAAGATAGAAGGATGTCCACGCCCATAAAGATGTACCAGCTCAGAAACCCAGAGGGGCAGATCTCCTCTGTAGCTCACTATAAGTCGGAATCAACTCATAGGTCATTGTGAAGATGAAATGACATCATTCGTTTGTTCATATGGGGAGCCCAGGACAGTTCCTGGCATGTAGTAGATACTAAGTAAATAGTAGTCGATACAGAGACATTCGTTTCTGCAAGACCTCTCCACATTAGCAAGAAATCATCTTAGCAAAGTGTTAACTTATTAATTAATCTACAGCAAGGTCCTTTTGCAATGTTATACATTTTTCTATAGAAGACATTTTCTTAATGAATAAATTAAAAAGAAAAGAAAGCCGTGTGATGAGGATGCTCTGCTAGCCAATAAAATCCTAAACACTCATTTAAAAAATGAAAGTTAAAATAAAAAACACCTTGCTTTCTGGCATGGTAACTGATATATGAAAAGGTAAGAATTCCTTCAAATATAGTCACTTTTGTATTCACTGTAAATGAAATTTCCAAATTAATTTACTCTTTGCAGTCTTCATTCACCACTACTTACAACCTAGAAGTTCAGAACATAAGTACTATGGCAAGAATTTTAATAAAATGAACATATCAAATTTGTAGGATTTAGGCCATGTCTCTTTGAGGAGCTAAGTCAAAAGAGCCCATGTTTGCAGCAGAAATGAAATACCGATGATATAAACATGGCTTTTGTGGTGAGTTAATGCAAAAGTCTGAAAGTGCTAGTTTGTGGTTTTCATTTGGTTCAAAAGACTGTACTAATGTGTTACCATGGGGATTGTATTAAAGGTATTGGCTTCAGTTTCTACCATTGTCTTTAAGTGTTTTCTTTTGTAACCGATAACCAAATGCTTGAATCTCTCCAGTAGCTTATTGCTAAAAAATGACATAAATAGTCTAATGCTATGTAATCTAAAAAATCATGAAAATAGTAAATTTTCTAATATAGTCAGTTTCGTTTATATTGCTTGTCACAAAATAACACATTGTATCAGTCAGTATCTAAAAAGCACATCTAACATTGCTTTAAAAGTGAGCATATTGAATATTCTTCTAAACACCAAGTTCTATATAAGTGTTAGTTGCAAACCTAAATTTAATAAACAGAATGAAATTTTTAAAAATCCCAGCTCTTTCCATAAACAATGAAGATCCCAACCTACAAATAACATAGCAGACAAAAAGGACTAGTTAATTCATGACTCTTAATGTCTTTAAAACCAACCCAACCAAGTTCACTGGCATAGAATCAATTCTGACTCTGTATGACAGGATAGAACTAACTGCTCCTTCAAGTTTGGGACTGTGGATCTTTACAAGAGCCTCGTCTTTCTCTTGTGGAGGAGATGGTGATCCCTTGTGCCACGTGTATGATTCACAATTTTCACTTCCCAAATAAAGTGCCTATTTATTAAAATGAAGAATGCAATTTCTAGGATTATTCATTGGTAAGCTAACATGTCTCTGGCTCTTGCCAAGTGTATGTGGATCTCACCAGTTCTTTATCTGCCAATAGGAGTCCAAGCTACCCAAGATTTTTCATCTGCATTCAGAAGATTTTATTAAAACCAAGGAATTTCAAGGCAGTAACTGTATATGGCCCAGTATTATAATGGTTCCTTCCCTGTTTCTGGGCTATCCATAATAGATACTACAGGACACACTTAGGGTTTGGTATGGCGACAACTCTGTTTGTGCATTAAGACCCTAGGTTGCAAACCGTGATCTTAGGTATCAAATTCATCTCACTGCTTTTAGACTTTTTATTGCTGTTATTGTTAGGGGCTACTGAGTCCATTGCAACCCATAGCAACCCTGTATGGAAAGCCGGGAACTGCCCCCATAGCACTTTTAAGGCTATAATTTTTATAGAAGCAGACTGCCAAATCTTTCTTCCATAGAACAATTGGTGGGTTTAGACCAGTGGTTCTCAACCTTCCTAATGCGACAACCCTTTAATACAGTTCCTCATGTTGTGGTGACCCCACCAACCATAAAATTATTTTTTTGCTACTTCATAACTGTAATTTTGCTACTGTTTTGAATTGGGCGACCCCTGTGAAAGGGTCGTTTGACACACACACACCCCAAGGGGTCGCGACCCACAGGTTGAGAACTGCTGGTTTAGGCTGCTGGCCTTTCAGTTAACACGCACTTAACCACTGCACCACTAGGGCTTCTTATATGCATATTTAGTATTTAAATACAACTCAGCAGAATAATGGTGGTTTCTTTTAAACAATATTGAATTTTTATTACAAACTGATTGCTTTAAGCATTGAAAACTATTTTGAATCATTAAAATTTTAGTAGTCACTAACTAAAAAAGTGAAACAAAACCAAAATTCTTTCTCTATTCTCCAAGACCTCGGAAAGCTTCATCCCCCCATTTGTCAGTTTGTGCCGTCATTCCGGGAGCTGTGTAGGGCAAGATGTCCTGGCTACAGCAAGGCAGCTTGCAAACTCAGATGGACGAAGCTTGGCTCTCCTGGGATTCATTAACCTACCAGACCTGAGCAATTACAAGAGAGGACCAGATGTCTGGGTGTTGTGCTTGTTGTTAAAGGAGATACACTTCATCTGTCTTGTAGCTTCCCTTAGTCTTTGACAACAATTAATACTTATTCCCTTTGCCTGTACCAAGGAGCTCTGGTGACGTAGTGGTTATGCTTTGGGCTGCTAACCACAAGGTCAGCAATTCCAAACCACTAACCGCTCTAAGAGAAAGAAAAGCTTGGCTTTCTCCTGCAGTAAAGACTTAATGTCTTGGAAACCCACAGGGGCAGTTCTACCCTGCCCTTCAGGGTCACATGAGTCAGCATCAACTCGATGGCAGTGACTTATTTATTTACTTTGCCTACGCACTAGTAGCTTATTTTTAAAATGTATCTTCTAATTGATTCATAACTGGTTTAATCATTTGTGAGATATTTCACATTTCCTTACCTTTGTTTGTTTGGGATTCTGTGTGTGTGGGGTGGGGGGGGTGGGGGTGGCCCCGCACTGCTTTGGCTTTCTTCTGTGAAATCAGTTAGAATCAGTGATACTAGTATCTGCATAGATGTAATTTTTTTCTATCATCAAAAGCTGGTTCACTGGTACTCTCTTAAGTGACTCAAGACGTTTCCTATTGGCAAAATCATTTCCCACAACTCTAAGCAGCTTGTTCTCCAGTGTTTTTACTCATTATGCCATCTAACATTCGTTGGCCATCGTTGTGTGCTAGGCTCTGTCCTAGGTGCTGGGGATTCAATTATGCCCAAAGCAATCAACACTTCTCTCAGATTCATCCCAGAAGATTGGGCCAAGGGTGAATCCAGGAGAAAACCCACTATGTAACAATTAAGCCTCTCGTGCCACACAGTCTTCCCTCCCAGGAGAGTCTGGTGTTTGGTGAGTCTCTAGAAAGGCAGTGTCTACGCCGGCTTTGAATTTGATCTGATCAGCTCTGTCTCAGTATTCTTTTTCTTCTGACTTGAACTTCTGTATGAGTCAAGGACATATGCTTTGTCTTGTAATAAGGAACGAGCATGCAAAGACAGTCTCATGTGACCTGTGATTGTTTGGTCTCTAGTTTCTTCCAGGAGCGTCGTGCTTGGGGTTTTTGTTTGATTCATGATTTTTTAATAGCATTTCTGTATTTTCAAACCAAAGGAAATGTTTTTCTTCTGCCTGGTTTATTAGTGTGCACAGAGATTTCACAACAACAAAATGGCATCTGAGTTTTGTAGACTTTATCAAAATATATTTCCTAATTATAGAGTTTTTTCTTTGCTTAAAATTTCTCCCCTAAAACTATCATGTCTCTGGTGCCACACTTGTAGAGTTTTAAAAGGTTTGATTTATTGGTGTTAGCAGATATTTAATCTAACAGCAAAATAGGTTATCAGACAATTCTCTAGAATATGCACACAGGCTTGAGCTTTCTTTGTCACATCATTGTGACCCGTTCAGGCTACTCACCCTGCCCCCTTCAGTGTCGTAAGGAGTCAGTGATGATCCAGTGGCATTGCGCTTCAGTGAGTACATATCCCACATTAAGGAGTTGGATTCTTTTGCTTGGAAACTTAATTTTCAAAAAGTCAGTGGCTGTGATGGGAGATGTATTCCCTTTATAAAATGACTTTTAAAGAGAGAGAGAGGAATAAGTTTAGTCACCTGATCTCTGAAAAAGCATTTGAATGTGTTCTATCATAGGCTTATTTCAATTTGTAACAAATGATCTGAGCTGGGGGTTCTAGATTTACCTTTAACTTAGCACACACTGTCCCTTCAGGGCTAAACAAAGCCAAACTGAACCCAAAGCTGTGGGACCTGGAAGCCAAGTGTTCTTCTTCTTCTTTTGTCTTAAATCATTTTATTGGGGGCTCTTACAGCTCTCATCACAATCCATACATCCATCCATTGTGTCAAGCCCATTTGTACATTTGTTGCCATCATTATTTTTGAAACATTTGCTTTCTACTTGAGCCCTTAGTATCAGCTCATTTCCCCCTCCCCCACCCTTTCTCATGAACCCTTGATAATTTATAAATTACCATCTTTTTCATGTCTTAGGCCGACTGCTAGCTCCCTCATGTTGATCACTGTGATCAGTTCCCTCTTTCTCCCCGCACCTTCCCCTCACCATCCTGGTATCAGTACTCTCAATATTCATCCTGAGGGTTTATCTGTGTTGTGAGCTCTTATCTGTACCAGTGTACATGCTCTGGTCTAACCAGATTTGTAAGGTAGAATTGGGGTCATGATAGTGGCAGGGAGGAAGCATTAAAGAACTAGAGGAAAGTTGTATGCTTCATCATTGCTACACTGCACCCTGACTTGCTTGTCTCCTCCTTATGACCCTTCTGTAGCAATGTCCAATTTTCCACAGATGGGTTTTGGGTCTGCACTCCGCCTGTGTGAGTCTGGGTAGACAAGAGAGACAAACTCATAGACACGCATATGGGTATAAGAAAGAGCTTTATATACAAGACCAACTGTACATTAAGGAGACATCCCATATGCACACCGCTGTGTCTACACCTCTCCCACTGCTCTGCTTCCTTGGTCCTTCCTCTGGTTCCTTTCCCCTTCCTCCTGCCCACTGCCCCTTATCTCCGCCTCTTGGGGCCTCCTCTTAGCTATGTGCTATTGCCCGACACTCACCCACCCCACCCCGCCTCGGATCCCTATCTCCTCCTTGTTATTGACCCCAACACCCCAGTTGTTCCCCTGTCCATGGCACAGCCTGCTCACTGCCCCCTTCCCCACTGCCCTCACCTCCCAGGTCTCCTGGGACCAGTGGTCCCGCGGCTCTCTCCTCAGGCATGCCTCCCGTGCCTGTCCTATGGAGGTAGGTACACAGTCTATGACCCAGCCCGAACTGACTTTAAAAAATGAAAATAGTAAATAAATAAGAAAAAATTTAAATTACAAAAAAAGAGAGAGATAAGAAATATACAAAAACCCTGGGTCTGTTCACTGGCCCTCAAGACTGTCCAGGAGCCGGTGTACATATGTAAACATATTAATCCACAAAAATAGAGGTATTGGCCCATGTACATATATTTATACTGCAATACACTGAGGTAGGGGATGGATTTGGGGCCTCTGCTCATACCCTCCCTCAATACAAGAACACTTTGTTCTAACCAATCAGCAGTCTGAGGTGTTCACCTTCCCTACACACTCGCTGAAGACAAAATGTGTGCATAAGCAAATGTGGTGAAGATGGCGGATGGTGCCCGGCTATTAAAAGATATAGCATCTGGGGTCTTAAAGGCTGGAAGTTACACAGGCCGCCATTTAGCAGTGAAGCAACAAGTCTTCATAGAAGAAGCACACTACCGGTGCAATCATGAGGAGTCTTGGGACCGGGTAATAGGCATGAGCAGACACATAACAAACAAAAACATATTGTTGGGAACTAGGGAGGATGGAGCAGAGATCCAAAGCCCATCTGTAGACAGTGGAACAATCCCCCACAGAGAGGCCTCAGGGAAGGGATGAGTCACCAGGGTTCAGTAAAGCATCGATGAAACACACTATATTCCTCTGGTTCCTTGAGGCTTCCTCACCCCCCACTGTCATGACCCCGGTGCTGCTTCTCAATTCAGACTAGACCGGAACATGTACACAGGTATAGAAAGGGATGGGGGCTCACGACACACAGAATCCAGGAACAGGAGTGGGAATAGTGATACCAGAAGGGTAGGGGAAGAGGGGAAGAGGAAG
>NW_022111309.1:1512560-1517545 GCF_000313985.2 Echinops telfairi | reverse complement strand
GGGGGCGCGGGGAGGAAGGGCAAAAAAGAAGAGCTGATACCAAGGGCTCAATAGAAAGTAAATGTCTAGAAAAGAATGGAGGCAACATATGTACAAACATGCCTGATTCAATTGATGTATGGATTGTGATAAGAATTGTATAAGCCCCCAATAAAATGATTTTAAAAAATGGAAGAAAGAAAACATCCCAGCCCAGCCCAGATCAAATCTGTAAGTCCAATATTAGCTCATATGTCTGATACCAATCTATAAAGCCCTCTTCAGACTCACAAAACACATGGAATGATGCCAAATGCAAGAAGATCATAGGCCAGTGGGTGGGAAGTCTTGTGGATCCAGTGACATAAGCATCTCAGCGCAGGCAAGGGTCTCCATGTGGCTTCTCCGGCTCCAGAGGTCTGGCTCCATCAGCCTCCCTGCTTCTTCTCCACAGGGATGTCTTGCAGGAAGTAAACATGTGTCCTGCCTCCACTGAGCTATTTATCTCCTTAGCGCCTCCAAATGAGGTCATCAAGCTACTACCTGATTGACAGGCTAGACTCCACCCCTTCACTCTGAATCCTCAAACTGACATCAGATTATATAACTACCACACTGCTGTCCCCTTCATTCACATTGATATGATTTTTTGTTCTGGGTCTTTGATGCCTGATACCTGATCCCATCGCCACCTCATGATCACACACACTGGTGTGTTCTTCCATGTGGGCTTTGTTTCTTCTCAGCCAGATGGCTGCCTGTTTATCTTCAAACCTTTAAGACCCCAGACACTATATCTTTTGATAACCAGGCACTATCAGCTTTCTTCACCACATTTTCTTATACAGTACACCCATTTTGACTCCAGTGATCATGTCGGGAAGGTGGGCATCACAGAATGCCAGGTTATTAGAACAAAGTGTTCTTGCATTGAGGGAGTACTTGAGCAGGGCCCAATGTCCATCTGCTACCTTGATACTTACCATATAAATATATGTACATAGATCTATTTCCCTATTGTTATATAAAAACATGTTTACAGGTGTACATGCCTATATTTAGGCCTCTACAAATGTCCTTTGCCTCCTAGTTCTTTCCCCAATTTCCTTTTACTTTGCTTTTGCCCCACCATCATGTTGAGCCTTCATTGCACTTTTAGTAATTTCTCTCGGCTACATTGCATTTGATCAAGCCCCCCAGGCACACTATACCCTCCTTGCCACTAATTTTAGATCACATGTTGTTCACTTGTGCCTGGGTCTGTTGGCACCCCTTCCTTTCCCTGCCTTCCCCTTTCACATGTCCCATTGGACCCATCAGTCCGTTGTTCTCTCCTCTGGATTGTTTATCCTGCCTATCTGATCTAGACCAGCATGCAAAAACAATAAGCACAAACAACAACAACAAAGAAAAGCCTATAAACAGTTCCGGGTCTGTTTGGTGACCTTTATGAGAGTTTCCTGTCAAGTCTGAGGGGAGCTATGCCCTGGCCCCAAAGTCCTATATTTGGTACTCCTTGGGAACTTCGTTGTTTAGCTCCCTTGCTGCTCTGTTGCATTACCGTAGTGTTTCTCCCCATGTGGTGGGTCCAACAGGCACGATTCCCACACTGTGTGTGTCTCCAGTGTTGGCCCCCGTAGCACCATTGGTCAGTGGAGGATGTTGTGTCTCATGGTGGGGCCAGCCCTATGGCCTCTCTCTGTGTATTGTTGGCTCAGAGCAGGAATATTGTCCTCTGGGCTTGGTGGGCCAGGATGTGTTCCACTCTCTCCTCCCTCTTCATTTTCTCCTGTTTGCTCTGATCAGACGTGCCCCTCTCCCTGAGCTGTAGCTTCAGTGCTTTCTGCTGAAGTGGATTCTTCTGGGGGGAGTGGAGGTGTCAATGTAGTCGGGATTGGGCCTCGCAGACCTCTCTTGGTTCCCTGCTTCATGCCGGTATGTTGTATTCACGTCTGGGCGCACCAGGTTGAAGTCTGGTCTCTCTCTCCCTCTCCTGTGGAGAGATAAAAAATACCCTCCCTGTGGGTGGGTTAGTACCCTGTTCCCCGTTACCCATGTCTGTCTGTCTTTATTTATTTCTTTCTTTTCCCCTCCTTTTTAGTTGACAGCTACAGGTATCCCTGGATTGGGTCTGGCCCCTGTCATACTACCTGGACCTAACCCCAGGAATGTATGCATATAATAGCTCTTCCCCTATGTCCCTTTAGCATTTTTAAGCTTACCTCAGTGGACTCATGTTGTACTTGTCCTGTTGTGCTTAAGCCAAGTGTTCTTAAGTAAGCTATTAGGTGTGATAGGAAATGAGCCCCTCATATACTCGCATATCCCCCTTGTTTCTGGACCCATGCAGTTGTGGGTTGACTACTAGTTTAAAACATTCATCAAACCTTGTAGGCTTAATTAATTAATGAATTAAACCTCTTCATCTTATAGGGTAGCGGTTCCCAATCTGTTGGTCAAGACCCCTTTTGTGGTTGAACAACCCTTTCACAGGGGTTGCCCAATTCATAAAAGTACCAAAATTACATTTGGAAGTAGCAGCGAAAATAACTTTACAGTTGGGGGTGACCGCAATTGGAGGAACTGTGTCAAAGGTCATGGCCTCAGGAAGGTTGAGAACCTCTCTTAGAGGGTAGGCATCACATCCTTTTGGTATAATAGTGGAATCTTGACTTACTCCTTCTCTCAGACTACTTCTGAGTGTTGCTGTACATGACAAAGCCAATTAATTTTGTAGGCTTGAGCTCATTGCCATACTTGCTTTTATGTTCCTTGGTAGACCCATGGTTGGCATGAATATTGTATGATATTCTGTGAGGCTATGAATGGTGATGTAGCATAACTGTTGCAGACTGAGATTATAAGTCCATATTTGGAATATATATATATCTATTCCTGGTGGAAGGAGTTCATCGGGTTGCTTGATGACCACCCAAGAGAATGAGGTCGTAACAGGAGCTTAGCATTCGTTGTTGTTGTCATATTGAGCACTTATCAGTGAAAGTAGTAGGAAAAGCCCTGGAGAGGAGGGGGAAGTCTTCACTATGAAACCCATACATAGCTTCCCTGTTGCCATTATCACTATATACACGAGTCCACTAGGAAAAGGAGCTAACCAGGGAAAGAGCCTAGCTGACATGCATTGGTGGGTCATCTCATCCACTTACTCATCTCTAGAGCCTCCTCTGCATGCGATGCCCTTCTGCAGCTTTACACGTGAGACAAAAATAACTTCCTAGCCTGTACCCATTCTGATGTCCACACACATGGACTCCAGACCTCTTTGTCATCAGTCTTTTAATAGTATTCTTTTGAGGCTCCCGATTACCCATCCAACCCATTTGTCCTTGTCTATGAGTGATGTGATAGGGAGGTTTATTGTGCCAACATGGCCAATGAACACATGTGGGATTAATTGAAGGGCGGAGAGTTAAATGGCTCGGCGATCCTCGCCTTTCTTATTTCTTCCTCTGATCATCAGACCAGGGTGCGACTGCCTTGCTTGCAAGTTTGCAAGCTACACTACCTGTGGGACACCTAACCCATGGACTGTGTTGCTGTAATTTGAGGTTCCTTCAAGACCTGCTTCACCACACTATTGGAACTTACATCTCTTGAGCTGGGGACTGTCGGACCCTGTCATCTGGCTAACTTGGTGACCTGCCTTGCTGTTTGCTGCCTGTGCCCAGATAGTCTGAATTGCTCTACAAAGGACTACCAGTGTCTCACAGCTGTCTCACAGGAGTGAGTTGCACTGAGCCATTTATACTGCTTTATAGATTAATTAACTGTTTATTTCTTATGTTATATATTTATATAAATATAGATATATAATTATTAGCGTTCTGGTTTTGTTTCTTTAGAGAACCCTGTCTAACATAAGTGAAGATTGATAGATCTTTCTCTGTTTCCTCACCCCCAAATTAGTTTATGGTCATGCACAGTTCTTGAAGTTCTGCTCGCTAGAAAAGTTTTCCTTCGCCACTACTTTCAGGACTATCCCTGAGAGCAATGGTAATGCAATAGCTGACTCTTGTTGCATTTAATCCTAGAGTAGCCGGTGCAAAAGGAAGAAATGATGAAGTAAAAGGGCTGAACAGAAAATTTCTATGTGCAAAGACCTGGAATTAGAAAGACGAAATGGAAAACACTCAGCATAACTTAAAATGAAACCTTACCTTGTAATATTGAAAGATTCTTTAAGCAAAATACTGACTTATACCAGATGCATCAAAAGAACATACAGAGTCATTGTACCAGAAAGTTGGCATTCAGCCATTTCAAGAAGTAGCACAGGAGCAAGAACCAGTGGCACTGACGGGAGAAGTCCAGTTGCACTGAAGGCATTAGCCAAAAACAAGGCTCCAGGAATTGACAGAACACCAATTATAATGCTTCAACAGGTTGATAAGGACTGGAATCACTGCCTCGTCTATACCAGGGAATTTGGAAGACAGCTGCCTACCCAGCTGACTGAAAGAGGTCTGTATTTGTACTCAATGAGGACATATTAAAAAATGATTTGGGGGCTCCTAATAAATGCACAAAGGACATGCTGCTCCACTGTCAGCCTCAACCCGAAGCCACTCAGCATCAGCTCTTTGGGTCAACAAGCCCCTCTCCCTAAATTAAGTTCCCAGAGGCACCCCACTGCAATATGCCTGTCTCCTGCCCCAAGTCGCTCAGCTTTATGCTCTGAGGGCTGGGAAGTCCTCTGTTGTGGCTCCTGGGACAGCTGCTGCTGCTCCCCTGTCACTCTTCTGGCGTCAGAGCTTCCTCCTGCATCAAGGCGGTTCCCTGTGCAGGGATTTCATGGTCCAGAAGATGCACTCCACTGCTGACTCTTGCACGTAGTGCGATTCCCCCTCCTGAGATGGCTGACTTTACACCCAGAGGGAGGGCAGGTGGGGCTGCATGTGCGCTACTTGTTCAGTCACTTCCTTTCACTCCCCTTCAAACCACTACTGCCAGCGCACATTCTCTTTCAGACCACGACTGCAGCGCAC
>NW_022111309.1:1491363-1511306 GCF_000313985.2 Echinops telfairi | reverse complement strand
AGCGCACATTCCTCCAGCCTTTGCCAGCAGTTCCACAGCAGCAGTAGTGCATAGCACTGATGAGGACCACTGGAAGTAGGGTTCCATATGGTTTTAAAATGGTGTTCACACATCTGAATCATATAACCTATTTCACATAACTATCATGAACATTAAACAATGCTTACCTATATTTGAAAATTATTGTCCTAGTTCTGTCCTAAGTGGCTTCAGAGGAAAAATCTACTGTCTCTTAAATTGGTATGTCTCTATAAGTATTTTTTTCCTGGTTGCTTCCATTTTTTTTCTTTATCCTTTATTTTTTCAGAAGTTTATGAGCTATTTCTATGCTTTTTCCTATTTGACTTCCACTTGTTTTCTTAAATATTTTCCTATTTGATTTCCACTTGTTTTCTTATATATTTCATCAATTTGGGGACATTTTTTTTCCATCTTTTTTTTCTTTTAGTGCTTTCTTAGTCCCATTCTTCTCTCCTTCTGGGATTCTCATGACACAGATATTCATTGATATTATTCCCTGGATCCCTGAGATTCTGCTAATTTTATTCAGTCAGCTTTTCTCTGTTATTCAGACTTGATAGTTCCATTGATCTGTCCTCAAGTTTACTGATTCTGTTCTCTAGTGAATTTTTTATTTTGGGTATTTTTTACTTCCATGGTAATATATCCATTTGTTCTTTAAAAAAAACCACCTTCTGTTTATTTTCTGACATTTTCTTTCTTATTTCTTTCCCCATTTGCTTCAAGGGGATTCATAACTGCTCGTTGGAGTTGTTTGTTTGTTTGTTTGTTTGTTTGAATGATGCCTATTTAAAATCCTTGTCAGAAAAATGATATCCTGGACACATATCATGAGCCTCTATCCCATATAATCATCAATCACTCTTCTGTTCAAGTTTAATGCTAGGACCGTCAGGGCAGAAACTGGTATATATTGATCTTCTTGCTAAGTCTACTGACACCACCCCAGCAAGAGTGAGTACTAATTTTTGTTGCAGATAAATAGGGTAAAGGTTCAGCTACCCACTTGACCCACTGGCACCTTGCCATTGAACATGGAGCACTGACTCACATTGCCTCATTATTTCAGGGGGGCTTAGTTATTCATCTTATAACCGGGCTCTCCTGACATCAAAAAGAGGAGGGGGAGAAAGAACAGTACCAGCTGGTCCGTACACTACCTTCTTCTGCCTGGTTTATACTGAATGGGAGTCAAGGCTCACCTTCCTCATGGGGCCCTGATGACTTGGGGTGGAGAGAAAAGAAAGGGATCACGGCTCTTTACTAGCCCCACCTCAAACTGCTTCATTAAGCCTCCTTGACAGCATTCTTCAGTTTCCGGCTGTGCCTCCCATGGACTAGTCTAGCCAACGAAAGACAGCGTTGGTGGTCAAGTCTGTAGTACTCGCCCCTCTGGGCAGAGGGGATAGGCAGGGTGAAAGGATAGAAACCTATTTACTCAGGAGGTCTTGTAAAACCAGTGGTAGGTATAATATCTCCTTGCCAGATAGCACTTCCAGTTGGAAAACAAGCTATCTAACAACTGGAGCTATCGGTTTAACAGGGGACTGAACAGCCCACAGGTCTCGCAACTCACCGCCGAAAGCACCACAGCAGGACATCCGGGGGTTCCTGACTGTGTGAGATGGCGCTGGAGAAGGATCCTTACCTTTATTGTTCAGAGTCTAAAAGAACAACCTGTGTGGATTCATTTGTAGGACATATTCCTTTTAATGAGTAACCTCGGTGTGTAAAATACTCGTTTGGGTGGCATTTTCAGTGTGTAATGTAATTCGTTTCATGATTGCATGGTTGGGAGTGTGTAGAATTAAGAATTAAATATGGAAAAGTCTTATTTTTCTTAGCTGCTTGCTTAGAAATTACGTCATCCAACAACTGCTAATTAAATGAACGCAACATGCACACACCCCTAACTTGATTCTAAGAGCTCGGAAATGTCTATTTCTACTGGGTAGTTTTTACACCATGCTTCATCTTTTAGCAGTAACAGCAGCAAATGTTGTCTCTTAATGGAAAGAATCCAGAGACTTAATCTCAAGCTAACCTGTTTTTCTCCACCACCACCACCACCCTTTTTCCCCCTTCCAGGAGGACAAGTGTGAGTTTCGTGGCTTACTGCTGCTCCACCCGGTGTCTGCAGACCTTTGACTTACTGAGTTGATGAGCACTCAGGAGCCCGCAGGGGCACTGCCACTCGGACACTGCTTGCTGACGCTGCACAGTGTGCGCAGGGAGGAGGCCAGGCCGGCAACCAGGTCTTCTCACCCGGCCCTACCAAGTGCAGGAGGCTGCAGAATTCTCTGGAATGTCCTGATTGAGCTTCAGAGCTAAAATGCCTTCGTCTTCTCATCCGGCCCTACCAAGTGCAAGAGGCTGCAGAATTCTCTGGAATGTCCTGATTGAGCTTCAGAGCTAAAATGCCTTCGTCCTTTCCCTGAGTTGGAATATACCCCCCTGAAATTCAGAACCCTCTGTCTTCTGTGTTTTTATTTGTGTCTCATACGCAAACTATTGCATCTGTTGTGCCTCTCCAAGTCTAAACCAGGTTTCCATTCTCTCGATAAGAACGATAGATTGACAATGCAACAAATTAGCTTGAAATACAAAAATCTTCAGTGGTCATTCTAATCTTCTTTCCTTCTTCCCCCATACACTTGTTTTCCCCACAGCTTTTTTCTCTCAGTGGTTTCCCCAGTGGCAACTTGTTTGTTTTTGAAGAGTGGATGTTAGCAGCATATACTGGCTTCATTGACAGGGTGGGGTGTGGGAGTTGGCAGCAAAGTCAAGCTCCTGGAAGGTCTATGCCAGCATCTCAGGGCACACCCTCTGGAAAGCGTAGCCTTGTTTACAAATAAGGCTGGGCATTAACAGACATATGTCTTCTGTTTTGTTTTTAACAAGAATGTAGATTGTAAATGAAACAATCGTATTTCAAAATGTAATCCACAGAAAAATACTTTATTGAATTTTTAAATTTCCTGATTTTTTTTTTTTTTTGGTATAAGAAAAGTTTCTGAAACATTTGACGCTTTAAGAGATTTGATCCCTTTATTTCTGAATTTAAACACTTTGGAATAATGAAAAAAATGGGAGAAAAGTACATCCAAATATGACCTCTAGTGTTGTGTGGGTTTATGATTAAATTGATACTGAATTTGAAATGGTTTTGTTTCATGTAAAAAATAGACTCCAGCTTTATATTCATTAATGGCGTGATTCTAAATACAATTTTGGCACACTTACTTTATCATGCATTTTATTATCTTCATTTTGACCCTTCATTTCTTATGCACTTTAAGTCACTGTTGTCCAGGACACATAAAACACAGCATGGAAGTTCCAAATTCAGCCCTAAACTTTTGCTAAAAGATCATAAACTGAAAATGCATGTGATTACACCCTGACAGGAAAAAATGTGGCTCTTAATATGGAACCATGTGTCTGCTTTTCCTTCCAAAGGGTGCATTCTGATGTGGCCTTGCTGCCAGATGTTCTTGTGGTTGCTGTGCTGTTTGTGTGTGTGTTGACGATGGTGGGGATGATGCAGGGTTTGCATAAGGCGGGACTAGAAGAGGAACCAAGAGTGTTTGCTCAGTACAGTAATTATTGTCGAAGAATTTCAAACTTGTCAAAAAGTTGGTTTGTGGCATTTTATTAGCTGCCCTACATCTCTAATTTGAGGCTCAAACAGTGCTAAAAATAGTACATAGTTAACATGGTTCCTGACAAATGTGTGATCTTTTAAAATCTCACCACCTGCTCCCCAGAAGGAGGGCAGAGAATGACCGTGGGCTCTAAGTGCCTCTACTGCTTCTGCCCGCTCCTCTGCTTTTCGTGACGTGGCCCCGTCGCCTCGACACCTCAGAGGCATGCGGTACAACAGGAAATGAAGATCTGTACCGGAATACCGCAGTCCTTTCCTCCTTCACGATGAGGGACATTTTAGCTGTAACCTGTGCATCACAGAAGTTGGCAGGTGAAAGGTGTGCCATAGCTTTATGAATGTGGTTCAGGCTAGAGTGCTGATACCTCTTGTTTAAGAGACAGGAAGCATATTGCAATATTTTTCTATCTTGCATGTCTTAAAATGGATCTGTGAAGAATGGTAATCTGATATTTAGGATTCCTTTTATTTGGTCTTGTCTGAAACTTTATAAAAGCATCCTCTTCTGTGCCTGTTATAAATGATTGCGTGCTCAGCAGCAGCAGTCGGCTGAGTATTGCCACCTTCGGGCAGTCTCAGTCCTAATCCCAGGTGGCACACTTGAGCTCCATTGATGAGAAATGAAATTTACACTTGGTTTGCTTCGTGCTGTTCACTATGGAATTTAGTGCTCGATTCCCTGATGGAACTCTTAACTTTTAAATATTAAAGAAGTGTTATAGGGAGGGGAAAGTTCACCTGCATGATATATTTTTTAGCTGTGTACATAACTTTATAAAAAGGCTAATGTCAGAGTTATTCTATATGTTGTTTTCTTGGGGAACAATTAGGCTAGTTAGAAAGATATTTCATGCAATAGTAGTAATGGGAAGAAGGGGTGGTGAGCTACTTAGAAAATACGTATCCATGTCAGTTCACATCAGTGATCTGAAGAACAGTTAAAAGTACATCTAAAATTCAAGGTGGCCTGTTGATCACTGGCCTTCCTGTAAACTCAAAAGAAACAGTTTTATCCAGTGTGTTCCATTCATGGCAGCCCCGTATGTTTAAGTAGAACTGTGTTGCATAGAATTTTCCGTGGCTGATTTTTATGGTGTGGACCACCAGGCTCTTATTCCAAGGTGCCTCTGGGTAAACTTCGCCTTTCTTTTAGGAAATGAACCTGTTAACCCTTTGCACCACCCAGGGATTCCTGGCCTTCTTATAATGTAATGCAAGGAGGGCCCTGTTTTAAGTGGATCCACCCTACTGTTGCTTTCAAAATAATCTGATTAAACCATGCCAGACACCTTGGTTACACAGCATTGTGTAGATGGAAATGACACATTTTCAATTAATATTATATTGAGAATAATTTTTTAATTAAAAAAAAGAATCAAGACAGAGCAGAGCCCTGGCTGATGGAGGATCCAGTTTGGTTGATAGGGAAGAGGGATGAATTCTTGTATCTGCCATCGGACTCTCCTCTTCAGGAAACACAGAACTCTAAATAACTTTCCATTCATATACTTGGCACTCACTAAAGTC
The DNA here is from genome assembly GCF_000313985.2 of Echinops telfairi. NCBI lineage: Eukaryota > Metazoa > Chordata > Mammalia > Afrosoricida > Tenrecidae > Echinops > Echinops telfairi. Next base: position 1,506,094 of record NW_022111309.1, on the reverse strand, counting down.
ACACTCTGGCTTGCCTGACTAATGAACATCTCACTTTTTTTTCTTTTACATAAAAATTTTTTTTTAATTAATCACTTTATTGACGAACTCTTACAAATCTTATAACAATCCATCCTATAGTATTAAGCACACTTGTACATATGTTGCCATCAACATTTCCAAAACAATTTCTTTATACTTGAGCCCTTGATATAAATAAGCTCCTCTTTTTTCCCCTCCCACCCTCGTGAATCCTTGATCAATTATATATTGTTACTGTTATTTTGTGTCTTACACTGTCCATTGTCTCCCTTCACCCACCTTTCTGTTATCCGTCCCCCTGGGCAGGGGTACTATATATCCAACCTTGTGATGGGTTCCCCCTTTTTCCCCATACCCCATCCCCACTATCCCCCTACTCTCATGGTATTGCTACTCCAACTGCTGTTCCTGAGAGGTTTATCTGTCCTGAATTCCATGTGTCGAGAGATATTATCTGTAATGATAGGTGTACTCCGGTCTAGCCGGATTTGTAAGGTAGAACTGAGTCACGGTAGCAGTGGGGAGGAAGCATTCAGGAACCGGAGGAATGAGGTGTGTTTCATCGGTGCTATACTGCACACTGGTTGAATTGTCCCTACCTTAACCCCTCTGTGGGGAGATGTCCAATCATCTACAGATGGGCTTTGGGTCTCCACTCCAACCCCCCTCTTACACATCGATATAATTGTTTGCTTTGGATCTTTTGATACTTAATACCTGGAACAAATCTCACTTTTGTTTCACATTGAACATTACAAATTAAAACATTTATAGTCTAAGGAAAAATATAATAACACTATGAGTTCCTGCATTTACTTTTCCCGAAAATAAACTTACAGACTTATTTTGTAATCTCTGGGGAGCTGCAAAAGATAATTTCAAAACTTACTGATGGTAAAATTATGTTTGCTTCCTGAATTGCTATAAAAACAAAAACTAAAATATTAAAGCCATACATTCCTTTAGCAGAAATCAAAGCTCATTCATTTATGAACATGAATTCTAACTGGGCCCACATTAATGCAACCTGTTGTAATTAAGCATTGTGATATAAGTTTATTACACAGATTTATAAGCAGAGTCTCTTTAAGAATCTTATTTTAAAACATATGCTTGTATAACCCGGACTATTTTACTGTGCTTTTCATTATTTTCATTGTTTCCATCCAATCCTTCTTGCAGCTAAGAAGACTTCCTACCTTTCTTCACGAACCCACTCAGTGAGTACTTTGCTTTCTCTCTGAGCAGTGGAATAGCCTGCGTCTCAGAAATCATCCAGTCTCACTCTTCCCACCGAACGCACCTTCCTGTGTCAGTAGCTAATAGATCTGAAGATGATGAAAGGTTTGCTACAAAAGAGATTGCCCATAGCTGAGTGACTGTTATCCTGGACAAGCAAAAGAGACTGCTTCGCAGCTTAGGATGCTCTTTTTGAAGCATGGCTGTACAGTCCCTTGAACTTCCAGAGACAGGTGTCATCGGCCCCGTAGGGTGGCTAGGCAAAGAAATGATCTTGAAGATTATTTTTATATGCAATTAATACATACAAGGGTTAGCTGAAGTTTCCCTTCTCACAGCACAGCATGGGTTCTCTTTGTTACCTATGTTAAAGGGTATCAAACTTTGCTTTGTTTTTCCTGGCAATTTTGAGAACATATAATAATCCAAGGAGGCTTAAATAATAGTGTTCTAAGACTCTGAGTGTGCCCTTTGAAAAGATATGCTAAAATGTGTTTGGAGTGTGAATATTTTTCTAACACTTGCGCTGTAGGTAGCTTGCTTATATCTTCTGCGTATAAAATGATTAAGCTAGAATCATGTAAATGCTTAGGAGTGTTGAGAGTGGTGGTCTCATTGTCCTAACCAAAATTCATTTAAGAAAAACAAGGAATTTATTAAACACTTAAGTCAAAGCCCACGGTAACATTAACAAAAAAGATGGAGTAAAGAAAATTATCCCTTCCATAAAAGCAGTGTGAAAAGTGCCCCCCCACACACACACACACCAAAAAAAAAAAAAGTAGAACCAACTTTTAAAGAACTTTGGAGATTAAGCAAAGTCTTTCAGCACACCAAAGAGTATTCAGTCATAAAAAGTGCATCTCAGTAATAATAGCCAGTTGTTTTCTTAATTTTCCTTATTATAACCCCCGCCGCTCTCCACACACACACACAACAACAACCCCAGCTCTATAGGAACTTGAACACCAGCAGCTTGGCAGCCACAGAGGCAGCAGAAAAGTGTTTCAGCAACTACAAAGCCTTATTCCCAGAAAACCCCTTATTAGACCTGGCTGGGAGCTGGCCAGGTGTGGAAAGTTTTTCCTTTTGCTGTTTTTTCATGTAGACACTCATGAAAAAAATTAGAGACGATTTATTAACCCGGCAGCTGACTAAGATGGTGGCTAGCAATTGGAGCAAACAGTAGGCTAAGCCAAACATGGGCATGAGAAAGCTGGGGCGTAAGATGGCCACAGGATTTTTAAAAAGCTTCAGTATATTCCTGGGACTTTAGAAAGAATGGCTGTATGCAGGGCTCATCTTCAGCTCTCCAGAAATAGAAAGTGAAGTCAAAGGCAGAACTGACAGTGGGAGAATTATTCTAAATGTTTAAAAATGCTGTAATACCCATTAGCTGATTACTCAATAGATAATTCAGTAGTCATACAAGATCGCAGTCTACAGAATTAATTCAAAAGAGTTACAAACCAAAATCAATAAGTAGCAATAGCATCAAACCCTTAAGAGAGAGTAAAATCTCATTTCCAGAGTTCCCACAATAGTGTCTAAAGATCAGATTTCAACAAAGAATTACAAGCCATTCAAATAAACTAGAACTTCTGGCCTAGCCAGAGGAAGATTAAACAATCAGAGAAAATTCCTGAGATAGCCCAGCCTGACTTTCTAGACAAGACGTCTTAAGGAGCTATTTAAATATGTTCAAAGAAAGTAAAGAGTAGTAGAGATCAATAAAGACATTTTTATGCCTTTAAAAAAAACCTGAAATTCTGGAGTTGAAAAGTATAATAACTGAAAAGAAAAATCTCCAGAGGGCTCGGCGGAAGATTTCAGTAAACAGAAGGGAAAACTCGACAATAGATCAATTGAAATCTTTCAGAAAGAAAAAGATGGAAGAAAAATGAACACACTCAGATATGTGGGACAATCGTCAAACATACATTCTGCAGTTCCAGATGAAAAGAAGAGATACGAAGGGACTTCTAATAAATAGCAGTTGAAAACTACCCCAAAGCTGATGAAAAATTAATCTACATGCTCTAAAAAGAATAATCTTAAAGAGATCCAGACATGAACACATCTTAAACTGTCAAAATAAGGAAATGAATCTTGAATGCAACAAGAAGTGATTCATTGATTCAACAAATCAAGACATAATAACAGCAAAGGCCAGTACATATGCAACTATAAAATATATGCAGTATACAAAATATGGGTTGGTTGGTTTGCAGCTCTGTTTCCCTCCTGTGTGAACAAGGATAATCCAAATCCACACCAGCTTAAGGCTGATTGCCACAGAGGACAGACATGACTTCACCTCCATCTTCTTTCTTTACCAGGTTGTGATACCAACCATCACTAATAAGGAATCCACTTCTATGGTGGGTTTGGAAATTCATTGCAACGGCCACACAACTCACAGACAACACTCATGAACATGGAGGTGTATTAGAGAAGCTCACAGGTTACAAAATGTTAAGGATACAGATCTTTTGCCTGTAGTGTCCTTTCTTAGCCACGCTATCCGTCATTTCTCTGGTCCCCAGATTCTCAGTCACGCAGTTCATTGGCCTCTGCCTCTGTGAGCCAGAAAACCTATCAGCTACTCACATTCGAAGTTTCAATGCTGTTCCTCTGCTCTGCCTCACAGTCTTGGTGCGGCTGCTCTGCTCTGTCTCATAGTCTCAGTGCTGCTGTCTCTGGTGAGTCTGTGCCTACCACTTAAGGCCTGAATCTCCAGACACCCTGTGTGGTTCTTCTTTCTTGGTGGTCAGGGGATTTCAAGCCCTTGTTTCTGAAATGGTTCACTCTTAGACTCAGCAGAATGTCAACCTGGACAGACTTTGTCTTAAATTCCTCTATGAGGAACTCTGGTGGCATAAAGAGCTCTGGGGACACAAGTGGGTTTTACATTGGACTTGTAACTACAAGGCCAGCAGTTAAAATGTACCAGCTTCTCCTTGGGAGAAAGATCAGGATTTCTGCTCTAGTAAAGATTTAGTCTTGGTAGTCTACATGGGCAGTTCTACTCGGTCGTGTAGAGTAAGCTCTGAGTCTGAATCACCTCAATGACAGCGGTTGACACTTCAGAGTTACGTCAAACATAACTCAAAATCATCAAAGAGACAACCCTTACTGGTTGGAGACTAGTGGAACACCTAAGACTGTGGCTCCTAGTCTCCCTTCAGGGCTCAAACTTAACCCAATCAATGCCAAGATGATTTTGTCTTGTGATGGTACCAGCCATTTTATCCATCCCAATAGAACACCGAGTTCATGCCAACTTACAGTGCTCCACCCCCCACACACAGGGTTTCTAAGACTGTAACTGTTAATGGGTGTGGAAAGCCCAGTCTTTGTCCAGTGGAGCTGCTGGTGATTTCGAACTGCTGACCTTGTGGATCACAGCTTAACTCGTAACCAACCACTACACAACCAGAACTTAGGGTCCTGGAAATTTCACCATGTCTCATAGTCTTTTGCATTATTTATTAGCTGAAGAAAAATAGGTGGTATTTTAGATTTTTTTAAGATTCAGAAACAAAAAAGCATCAAGAGGTGCCACATCAGAGCTGTATGATCAATCCCTAAGGATTTCCTAGTTAAACTCTCACAAAATTTCCCTTGTTTAAGAAAGGAATGAGCAGAGAATTGCAGTGAAGAACTCTCTATTGAAGCTTTCCCAGGAATTTTTCTGCAGAATGGTTAGGTAACCGTCTCAAAACACTCTCACAGTAAGCAGAGGTCATCATTCTTTGATAACACTTCCAGAAAATGACAAAGCAAAATGCTTTGAGCACCCTCCAGAACTATTGTCATGACCTTTGCTGTCTTGACTGGTCTGATTTTGCTTTGAGTTGCCCTAGGAGCCACTGCTTTGATTGTCTTACTGTCATACTGGTTGTTTTAGCTCCTATTAAAGTTCTTAAAAGAAGTGCTTCAGGGTCTTTTTTTTTTTTTTAAGATGACAACTTTGCTTTATTTATTTAAATAAAGCACCTTAGCAAAGGGAAAATCTTGAAGTGTCTATGGGAGTTTTCTTTTTTAAAATTATTTTACTGGGGGCTCGTACAGTTCTTATCACAGTCCATACATCCATCCATTTTGTCAAGCACATATGTACATTTGTTGCCCTCATCATTCTCAAAACATTTGCCTTCTACTTTAGCTCTTAATATCAGTTGCTCATTTCCCCCTCCATCTCACTCCCCCTCCCCCCTCCCTCATGAACCCTTCATAATTCATAAATTATTATAGTTTTGTCATAAGTTACACTGTCCGACGTCTCCCTCCGCCCTCTTCTCTGCTGTCCATCCCCCAGGGAGGAGGCTATACTTAAGATTCTTGTAATCAGTTCCCCCCTTCTACCCCACATTCCCTCCACCCTCCAGGCATCGTCCCTCTCACCACTGGTCCTGAAGGAGTCATCTATCCTGGATTCCCTGTGTTTCCAGTTGCTGTCTGTACAATGTACATCCTCTGGTCTAGCCAGATTTGCAAGGCAGAATTGGGATCATGATAGTGGGGGGAGGAAGCATTTAAGAACTAGAGAAAAGTTATATGTTTCATTGTTGCTACCCTGCACCCTGATTGGCTCGTCTCCTCCCCACATCCCCTCAGCAAGGGGGTGTTCAGTTGCCTACTGATGGACTCTGAGTCTTCCACTCTGCACTCACCCACTTTTACAATGACATGATCCCTTCAACAGCTCGTGGTCACACAGGCTGGCGTGCTTCCTCCATGTGGGCTTTGTTGCTCTGGTGCTTCAGGATCTTGATCCCACTTGTTTAAAATTTCCATAGAAAGTTTTACTCTTGTCTGCAGCTGAGCTTTGTGCAAGTTTTTGCACCCATCAAACAAAGTTTGCTCAACTTTAATTTTTTCATGCATAATTGTCTAAGCTGAACCAGTTGAAATGTCTATGGTGTTGGCTATTGTTTTTGCTATGAACCATTGGTCCCTTTCAATTAGAGCAAAGCAAGTTTGTTTCCTTGAAAATTGATGAGTGATCTGCAATATAAAATGAGTTACACACTGTAAACAGCAGGTTATCGATTTCAAAATTTCTTTGAAATGTTGTCCCCACAAACTTTTCGTGAGCATGAGTGATTGCCATCCTTCCAGCTAGGCTTCCATTCAGACCCCTGGCTCTTGCTCGCTCTTAGAGAGCGCATGTTGCTCTGCTAAGGGCTTTCAGACGGTGTCTCCCTCTTATGCCCCAAATTAGATTCTCTTCTGACAAATGAAAACAAGTTATTATGAGATGATTGTAGTGAAAAAATCACGGATTTTATTGAAAATTCTTTGATCGCTTAAGTTGTCCTGCATTCTTCTGCAAAAAGTGGATGACAGCTCCTTGGCTGTTTGTTTTAGGGCAAGCCATTAAGACCCCTTTCTAATAGCCAGGCACCATCTGATCACTTCTTTGAGCTTTACTATAGTACCCACATATTCAATGATTACCTCATGAGGCAAAGTCGGGTGACATTGTAAGAACTACTTTTTCTTTGATTAGGACTTATGCCTTAAGGTGGGAACTCAAAATCATTCATAAATGTATCTTGTTTATGTATATAGCAAGCTTCATGGACAGCATACTAGCTTCTTGAAAAATTACATTATAAGTGACTTCCATATAACATTTGATAATTTTAATAATAATAGCAATATTAATCTAGCCAACAATATAGATTTATAATGGTAATGAGATAATATAAAGGAAAACTTTTGGTTAAAACATTTGGAAGTTTTCACCTATACAAATATTAAAATTTGAATAATAAAGCAAAACTACTTCAAAAATAATGAGTTAGATGCAAAGTAAGCATTTCCATAACATACATTCACTAAGATAAAACTTCATCCACAAAATTTAAAGCCACGCAAGGCAAAATCAAAGAATATGAAAACAGATAGCAGATGTGAAAGCTGAATCTATAAGCCTAAGCTGCCATATCGCACGATCTCGGAAACAATGAAAACGTGAACGAAGTCCAGGGACCTCAAAGTCCATGACATTGGACAACTGTCCTGTTCTTCTGTCCGCTGAGAGCGTTCCACAGATAAAAAGAAGTGTTTCAACTCCTTTCATCTGAAGTGGATGCTTAAAGTTTTACACAGCAAGTTTGGGTTCTTCTAATGGGGTTTCATTGAACTCCTTTTATTTCCTCCTCCAGAATATAATATTTGGGAATAAAATCAGCCAACTCTGTGGACCAAACCTCTCTCGCCTATGAAAAATTGCTCTGACACTTTTTTTAGAACAAATCTAAAATCCTGGTAGCTTAGGCAGAAGGGAAAAAAAAAACTATCAAAAATGCATGATTTGCCTTCATCAAAAGAGTAAAGCTAGAGCCCACAGATTGGGAAAAACTCTTTGGCAATGACACAGTGGACAAAGGATTAATTACCAAAATCTATAGATTTCTACAAGACCTTTCTTAACATCTTTTTTCTTATTAGGAAAAAACCCACATATAATGCAAACAAAAGATGCGCAGAGGGCATCAGTAGACAATTCACAAAGGGTGGCACTTGAATGTCTAACAAACACATGAAGAAATGCTCACAATCACTAGCCAATCCAGAGATGCAAATGAAAAACCATTGATGAGATATCACCTTATACTTAAAATGAGAGCCCCCTCCCCTCCAAAAAAACAAGAACAACAAATGCTGTAGAAGGTGCGGAGCTTGTAAACATGTGTAACCAATGTGGAAAGCTATATGGTACTGCCTAAAACAACTGGGAATAGAAATATGATATGACCCAACAATATTTGGCGGAGCATGTACCCCAAAGAAATAAGAGACAGACAGGAACAAACATATGCTCTCTTGTGTTCATTGCAGCACAGTTCACAATAGCAAGAAGCTGGAAGCAGCCCAGATGTCCATCGGTAGAAAATGGATAAGAAACTCTGGTGCACACAACTCATGGCATACCATGCAAACTGAAAAATAGTCATGAAACACCTCATGACACTGATGCACCTGGAAACCATTCTACAGAGTCAGTCACCGAAGGGCAGATACTGTACGAGTCCACTGCTATTAACACTAAGATGAAGGCCCCCTTCTGCTCTCAGGTCAAGTGATCTTCTAATCCAGTCTCCCAAGCAATGAGGTAGAGCCTGCCTAACATCTGTAAACCATGTATCACCACTTTTATATGTACATCTTTAAAACCACTTCAGAGGAGACCCTACCTCAGCTGGGGGAAGATTTCAAGATAGGAGGAGAAGACAATTCAAATGCTGTCATATAAAATTGTTCTAAGGTTACCCCCCATACCAACAGACACCTCTACAAGAGTAATCATGGAACCTTACTGGAAATTCAAGTCAAGAGCAGGGAAGGGAGGCATGTATGTCTCAGAGAAGCCTATTACATTCTGTTAGTGGGTAAACCGGGAGAAGCAACGTCCTATTGGAGGGAAAATGCTTAACAATACTTATATAGAACCCAGGGAGATAATATGACATTGGCTAAATTAATGACACTATCACTAGGGTTAAACCTGATGCCCCGGGGGATGGTTGATCATGTTCTTGATCATAAAATGATAATGATGTCAGCAACAGGAACCAGAGACATCCAGAAAGCAGGTACATGAATGGATTTGGGGCTTGCAGCTATTTCTAGCTCTAATCTAAGAACGATGTGTTCTTGTGACTTGGCCCATCTTGATGATACTCACCCTTATGAAGAGATACCTGAAGATATGGGTGCTATAGAAAAGGGTGGTGAAATTACAAAAAATAGCATCTGGGGTCTTAGAGGCTTATCTTAAAGCAAGCCATCTAAGTGAGGCATCAACTAAGTCCACATGGCTTCTTCTTACACAGCCTGTGTGATCTAGAGATTTTAAATAACAGAATTCCAATCTGAAAGAGGGAATGAAGAACCTCCGTTGTTTTCTAGTCGTTCTTTTTTAAATCTTGCTAAGCTTACCAACAAAAATTTTAACCTGTTAATAATAACATCTAAAACAGGTAGACACTCTAGGAGGAAGGAGAGAAATGGTTTCTTAGGTCTGGAGAAAAGAAAGTGATAACAATCATAATATTCCCACGTTAAAATTGGCAAGGTTTTAGGAACTTCCCGGAACATGGCACCGATGTAGGGTCACCCATCAGGAGTTCTCTTAGTGCGATCATCTGATGTGCAGGCGAGGAGGCCAATTTTGGGGATTCGGTTGCAAGGCCAGGTCTCACAATGCCCCACTTACTCTCTCAGTTTCCCCACTAAAGGCTCATCTGTACTTGCCACATGCAGTATTCCCAGGTCCCAGTGCCCCGTGCACAGTGTTTTCCTGCAATCCCCTCCATGCCATGTCTCCTGGCCTCAGTGAACTGCAGTCCCAACACCCTGTGTGCCACCTACCCACCCCCCAAGACCCTGCCCAGCACCCTAACCATGGCTCCCGCATATGCCTTGCCTCCCTGGTCAGTGGGCACCAGTTGCTACCCTCTTCCCCTTTCCTCTGGGTGCTGAGGTCCACCAGCATGGGGAGGTAGCCCAGGACAATCTGCCCCTCTAAGGAATCCCCAGGACGTCTGCTCAGAATTCTGGAGACCCTGGATGTGGGAGACCTCTGGGCCTGCAGAACAGAATGCCAATTGGGAGAATCCCTTGCTGAAGCCCTGCACATTCTCCTAGCAAGGGCACGTCTTATCCCTCCAGATAGATAATCCCAGCTATCTAGGGAGAGACTGGCTCCAGTGAGGCAGAGATTCAGCTTGAACCCGTGCATATTGCTCTCCAGGAGGCGATTAGATTTGTTCCGATCGTCTTTTGAGAAAGAAAACACAGGGCACCTTTCCCCGCCAGAGAAATCAGAGCTTGGTACTTCTGGGTTACTCGGTGAACCCAGGGACCTACTGTCTTTAGCCAGATAACCCTCTGATCAGAAGCTCCTCCTCCCTGGGGCACCCACGACAATAGCCTATTTCTACCCTGAGACTCCACATAAGGAGCAGAGAGTTCTAAGTGGGGCAGCAATCCACTATAAAGGGGCCTTCTGTTATAAACACAAATAACTGAAGTATCTCACTCTCACTACATAATATAGAGGGTTGATAAGTGACTGTGGTATATTTAATATCCTCTTCACCACTCTCAAAGAAAGTTAGATCAACAGGTAAGAAACTCATTAATGAAATGGAAGAGCTTAACAGCACAATCAAACAACTCGACCTCCTGGATATTTACAGAGTTCTCTGGCCAGCAGCAAGGAAATGCACATTCTTCTCCAGTGCGCATGGCTTATATTTTAAAACAGACTACATGCTGGACCATAAAGCAAGCTTGAGAAAATTCAAACACTTAAATATAATTCTAGCTATCTTCTCTGACCACAGGGTCATAAAGCTGGAATTCAACAACAACAAAAACAATGACAAACACTTGGCCACTCAACAGCACACTTCTCAAAAAAGACTGGATGGTAGAGAGGACATTAGGGAATTTCTAGAAACCAATAAGAACGGCAACACAGAATACCAAAACCTATACACTGCAAAGGCAGTTATTAGAGCGCGCTTTTTTTTTTTTTGCAATAAATACACATGAAAAAAGAGGAGAGAATCATGGACAGAACTTTAACACAGCACCTCCAACAATTAGAAGAGAGTCAACAGTATAATCTTTCCAACAGGAAAAGAAAAGAAATCATAAAAATTAAGGCAGAAATAAATGAACTGGAAAATGGAAGAACAATGAAAAAATTAACAAAGCAAAAAGTTGGTTCTATGGAAAGTTCAACAAAATTGGCAAATTGCTAGCGAACTTAACAAAGGAAAAGAAGGAGCAGACGTCAATATCTAGAATTAGAGCTGAAATGGGAAGTCACAACAGACCCAACGAAAGACAAAAAGTAATAACACAGTACTCTGAAAGACTGTATTTCAACAAAGTTAATAATTTGAAGGGCATGGACAAACACCTAGAAAATCATTCTCTTCCAAAATTAACACAGATGGGCATTCAGAACTTGAACAGACCCATAGCACAAGAAGAAATAGATAACATCATCAAGAAACTCTCAACCAAAATAAAAATCCCAGTCCAGTGGTTTCACAGGAGAATTCTACCTACCATTCAGACACCAATTCTGCACGAATTCTTCCAGAACATAGAAATAGAAAGCAAACTCACAAACTCATCATATGCAGCCAGCATAACCTTGATTCAAAACCACGTAAAAACCCCTCAAGGATAGACAATTACAGACCAATATCTCTCAAGAACATATACACAAAAATCCTCAATAAAATTTTGGCCAATAGAATCAAACAACATATCAAAAAACAATAATACATCATGACAAAGTGGAATCCATACCAGAAATGCAGGGATGGGTCAACATTCAAAAATCAATTAATGTAATCCACCACATCAACAAGAAGGCCAAGAACCATATGATCATATCAATTGTTGAAAAAGCATTGATAACATCCAACATCCTTTTCTAATAAAAGTGCTCAAGAAGATAAGACTAGAAGAGAAAATGCTCAATACAATAATAATAATTTCTACTATATATGAAAAACCAATAGCCAATATCATATTCAATGGAGAAAAACAAAACATTTCCATTAAACAAGGGAACTTGACAAGGATGTCCCTTATCCCCACTCTTATTCAGCATTGTGTTGGAAGTTACAGCCAGAACCATAAGACAACAGAAGAAATCAAGGGAGTACAAGTGGTTAAAGAAGTGAAATTTTTGCTATTTGCAGATGATATGATTTTACATATGGAGAACCCTAAGGTGTACACAATAGGATTGCTGGAAACATTAGGGCAATTCAGTAGAGGAGCAGGATACAAGATTAACAAGCAGAAATCAATTGGATTCCTATATAACAGTGATAGGATTCCCGAAAAAGATATCAAGGAAACAATACCATTCATAATAGCTGCGCTAAAATGGAAATACTTAGAATAAATATAACCAAAAACCAAAAAACCTGTCCAAAAAAACTACAGAACTGTATTACAAGAAACCAAAAGAGATCTACACAAAGTAAGAATATCCCGTGTTCATGCATCGGAAGACTCAATATTGTAAAAATGCCAATACTACCTAAAGCAATCTAAAAATTCAGTGTAATTCCAATCCATATCCCACCATCATTCTTCAAAGGAATAAAAAAACTGATTACCAACTTCATGTGGAGAGAGAAGAAACCCGGGATGGTCAAAGAGTTCCTCAAAAGGAAGAACCAAGTAGGTGGTTTTGCACCACGTGGAACCTACTATACACCCACAGTTGTCAAAACAGCCTGGAACTGGTATAATGATAGATACACGAACTAATGGATCAGGACAAAACCAGAAATAAAAATATCTGCATACAGATAACTGACTTTTGATAAAGACCCAAAAAACATTAAGTGGGAAGCAGATGCCCTCCAGTAAATGGTGTTGAAAAGATTGGATGTCCACTTGCAGAAAAATGAAACCAGACCCATATCTTATTCCATGCACAAAGACAAACTCAAGGTGGATCAAAGACCTAGATGTAAAATCCAAAGCTATCAGGATCATCAATGAGAAAACCGGGGAAAATCTAGGAGCCCGAGTGCAGGGAATACGTGGGCTTTCAGAAATAACAACGGAAACAACATCTATGGAAGACAAAAGAGAGGAGTGGGAAACATTAAAAATAAAACACTTGTGTACATCGAAAGACTCATTAAATAAGTAAAAAGAGAGTCCACAGACTGGGAGAAGATACTTAGTAATCACATAACAGACAAAGGACTAATTACTAAAATCTACAGTATTTTACAAAACTACAATAAGACAAAAACCAGCAACCCCCTGAGAAGGTGGGCAAAGGACCTGAACAGATGTTTCAGGAAGGATGACGCTCGAATAGCTAATAAACACATAAGGCAATGCTCCTGATCACTAGGAAGTTGTGTTACCTGTTTTTTCTGTTTTTCAGTAAATGAAACCCAGGAGTGATAAGTCTATAGGGACAGCAAATAGAATAAGGTGGATGGGGAAGAAGTACAGGGAAGGGTGGAAGAGGTAAAAGAGAATATCAAGGAGACCAGGAAGGGAAATTTAGTATGTTGGGGAACTGAATGAGGAATAATCCACATGCAAGTCGATACCATGAGCTACCACCTAACACCCATAACTGCAGCCCTCCCCCCCAAAAAAACAAACTGAGAACAACAAATGTTGGAGACGGTGTGGTGAGATTGGAACTCTTAACCACTGCTGGTGGACTTGTAAATATCTACCGCCCCTGTGGAAGGTGATATGGCAATACCTAAAACAGATGGCAATTGAGATACTATATGACCCAGCAATACCATTACTGGGCATATACCCCAAAGGGATGAGAAACAGAACATGAACAGATGTTTGCTCCCTGCGTTAGTCTGGGTAGACTAGAGAAACAAATCCAGAGACTCACATATGTGTATAAGAAAGAGCTTTATATACAAGAGCAATTGAGTATTGAGAAGACATCCCAGCCCAGTCCAGATTAAGTCCGATATTAGCCCATATGCCCAAGACCAATCTATAAAGTCCTCTTCAGAATCACGAAACACATGTAATGATGCTGAATGCAGGAAGATCAAAAGCCAGTGAGTGGGAAGTCTTGTGGATCCAGTGGCATTCTAAGCATCTCAGCACTGTCAGGGGTCTCCACATGACTTCTCCGGCTCCCAGGGCATGGGCTATATCAGTGTGGCACCATGTGTCTTCTCAGTAGAGAGTCTTTCAGGGAGAAAGCAGAGAGAGAGTGTGTCTTCTGCCTCCAAGGAGGAATGCAGAATTCCCAGAATCCTCTGGAGAAGCCCTCACAGAGGCCTCATTGGCTATGACCTGATTGACAGCCTAGACTCCACCCCTTCACTCTTAATCATTTCAAATTAACAACAGATTATATAACTAGCACACTCCCCCATGTTCATTGCAGCACAGTTCACGATAGCAAAAAGCTGGAGACAGTCTAAATTCTTATCAGTAGATGATTGAATAAAACTGGTGTACTTCCTGACACGATCGCTGAAGACAAATGTGTGTGAGGTAGTTTATTGTGCCAACCTGGCTGATAAACACGTGGGGTTAATTGAATGGCAGAGAGATAAATAACTCGGTGAGCCTCCCCTTTCGAGTTCTCGGGTCTCTTGCTTTGTGATAGTTGCACCAGGGTGCAGCTGCCTTAACAGTTCCCTGCTTCAGCTTGCAAGGCTGACTTCCTGCAAGACATCCCCAAGGAGAAGCCACATGGACCTATCCTGATGCAGCCCTGGGTGCTGGAGCAGCTATGTGGAGACCCCTGCTAGCGCTGAGATGTTTACACTTTCACTGACTCGGCTTTCCTCCTGCAGTTGGCATCATTGAGTCTGTTCTGTGAGATGGAGGAGGGCTTTGTGGATTGGTGTTGGACATATGGGTTAATGGGTTAATGTTGGACTTGTGGGCTTGGGCAGCACTGGGT
>NW_022111309.1:1435088-1490536 GCF_000313985.2 Echinops telfairi | reverse complement strand
AATGTTTTGAGAATGATGAGGGCAACAAATGTACAAATTGTGCTTGACACAATGGATGTATGTATGGATTGTGATAAGAATTGTATGAGCCCCCAGTAAAAAGATCTAAAAAGACGACTGGTGTATACACACAGTGGAATATTAAGAATCCCTTAAAACAGCGATGAAGCCATGAAACACCTCAAGCCGTGGAGGTGGGAAATGACTGGAAATGCTTTGGGGGCACTAGCATGGGAGTGGCCTTGGTGGCATGCAACAAATGAGCTGCATTGAACTTGGGAGACTGGGAGAATCTTGGGGACCTAAGCTGGGTGCCGTGGAACACTGGGTCACTGAGCCCTAGATTTTTGGGGTGTACAGCATACTCCAGAGGTTATGCCAGTGGTATCTCATGCAGGAACTCCATTGGATGAACTAGACCCTACTTCAGACACACTTGTAACCTGAGGACTTAAGTCAGAAAATACATGGTGTCTGAGGAAGCAGAAGACAGCTGCACCAGTAGCAGTGAATTGTTGCTGGTAAGCAGACAATCAAGGTCCTGTTTCAGCAACACCCTATATGCTGTTTTAAGATATGCATCATTCCAGCAAAGTGACGGACATTTTATTTCATTTTGTTTAAGTCTGTTCATAGAAGGGTGTTTCTCAGAGGTGCTAAATCATGGGGGTCACCCTATGGAAGCTGTGTTACTGTTTTTTCTGTTTTTTGGTAACTGAAACCCAGAACTGATGAATCTATAGGGACAGCAAATAGAACAAGAGTTGGGGAGGTACAGGGCAGGGGGAGGGGCAGGAAGAGAGATGATATCAAGGAGATCAGGAAGGAAAAATATGTTGGGAAACTGATTATGAAAGCAATCATACGATTGTTTGACAAGATGAAACTATGGCATGATATGGCATATGTATCAACAAATTAAAAGAAAACAAAAAAATACAAAGAAAAACATAGATCCAGAAATGGGTTTGGGGCTCGCACTAAATCCTAGCTCCACTTTAACAACAATTAGTTCTAACATCATGGCCCTGCTCGAAACTCACTCTTAGGAAGAAAACACAGAAGTCCTGGGAGTAATAGCGAAATGTGGGGAAGAATGTAGATGGTGCTGAGCACCAGATAAAATAGCATCCAGGGACGTGAAGTCTAGTCTCCAAGCAAGCAGTCATCAGAGTGAGATGCTCAGCTAAGTCCACATGGAAGAAGCACACCATCATCAGTCACCAAAGCAGCACTTCTCAACTTGTGAGTTGCCACCCCTTTCCCAGGGGTCGCCTGAGACCATGGAAACCATATTTCAGATGGTCTTAGGAACTGGGACACTGCTCCTCTATCGTCTCCAGGCGGTCACCCACATGCAGATACGCTGATCTGGGGAGAAAGCAGCTTTCTCAGCCTTTGCACTGACATTGGCTTTTTATGCATATTGTCCCCCAAATCTAGCAATGTAGTTTACTATTATATTAACACTGCTGCCTGTGCTACACCATGCTTCAAGACAAAATTTTGTTTATTCGTCATTAGAAATAAATATTTCACAATATGTAATCACATAGTGTTTTGTGATTAATCACTATGATTTAATTATGTTCAATTTGTAACCATGAAAATACATCCTGCATATCAGATATTTACATTACGATTCATAACAGTAGCAAAATTGCAGTTATGAAGTAGCAATGAAAATAATGTTATGGTTGGGGGTCACCACAACATGAGGAACTGCATTAAAGGATTGCGGCATTAGGAAGGTTGAGAACCACTGATCTAGTAGACTCCAAATTCAAGATATCAGTCAGTTTCATAAGTTCAATATAGTCCATTTTTCTATAAGGATATTTTGGTCACACATTTCAGGATGTCAGCAAAGCATGCCAAGAAAACAAGAAGTTATCTGTAGATGACAAAACTTAATAGATTTATTTTTACCTCATAATAATATTTTTTTAAAAAAGGCAACTTTTTAAACTTTTAAAACAGTAATCAAAGGAAAATTTATTACTTCAATGACCAGAAACCCAATTCCTGGATTTATTCTATTTAACATTAAAGCCCCTCCCCCAATCTTCATTAAATTGTTAGCCAGGTGGCTCAAACTTCACCTATGTCAAATTCCTTTTTTCCAACAAGCCTTTTAAACATTGCTTTGTTGCATATGGATACCCTAATGTAGCAGTGATGTACACATCCTGTCTCCTGCATGGTTACTATTGCTATTGTTAGTGTTGCCAAGTCCGTTCAGATTCATAGTGACAACAAAATATTGTACCATCCTCAGTTTTTGTTTCGCGAGAGCCATTGTTGCATTCTGTGTTAACACATCTTATTAAAAGCCATCCACTTTTTCATGTTTATCAAACATGGTCCTTTTCCAGCGAATCGTCTCTCCTGACAGCATGTCTAATATACACGAGAAGTCTTGCCATACTTGCTTTCAAGGAATATTGCAGTTGTACTTCTACTGAGATAGATTTGTTTGTTCTTCTGGCAGTTCGCGGTACTTTCAGTATACTGAAAGTATACTCATTCAACCCATTATTTCAAATGCATTTATTCTTCTGTGGTCTTTTGTATTCATTGTCCAACTTTCACATGCACGTGAGGCAGTTGAAAGTACCATGGCGTGAGCCGGCCCGCCTTCGTTCTCACAGTGACAGACTTGCTCTTTGACACCTGACATAAGTGCTGTGCAACAGGTTTCCTCGGTGCAGCCCATCATTTGACGTCTTAAATGCTGCGCCATGACTTTATAGTACGGGCCCAGGCAACGAACTCCTTGACAACTTCAGTCCCTTCTCTGGTTGTTGTGATGCTGTGTTGGTCCGCTTGTGAGGATTTGTGTTTTCTTTACATTGGATTGTAATGGATATTGAAAGCTTTCGCCTTTGATCTTCATAAGCAAGTGTTTAAAATCCTTCTCGCTTTCAACAAGCAAGATTGTGTCATCTGTACATCTCAGGTTTTTAATAGGCCTTCCTCCAATCCTGATGCTGTGTTCTACTTAATATAGTCTAATTTCTTGGATTATTTTCTTAGAATATGGATTAAGTAAGTATCATGAAAAGATACAACACTGACGCACACATTTTTTCCTGATTCTGAGCCAAGCAATATTCCCTTTTTCTGTTTCAGTGACTGCCTCTTGTTTGAATGACTGTGATATACAGGTTCTGCAAGATCACAATGAGATGTTCTGGATTTCCTATTTTTCTCAATGCTATGCATCATTATGACCCACACAGTCAAATGCCTTTACACAGGCAGGAAAGCACGCGGAACATCTTTATGTTATTCCCTGGTCTCACTGGAAGTCCATCTGACGTCTCCATCGGGTTTCTGAGGCTTTAAATCTTTGGGAGAGCAGTAGGTCTCATCTTTCTCTTGCAAAACTACTGGGGGCTGGGGCCGAACAGCTGACTCTGTGGTTGCAGTCAAACATATAAACCACTATGTCACAGGACTTCTTATTTATTGTTCAATAACTCTTATTTCTGGCCCCCTTTTTAAGAAAACAATTTGGAACTGCCTGCTTGCTATTCAGTTCTTAATAAAGATGAAGTGATACTTGGTAAAAATTTCAAGTTCATGTAATTTGCACTGTCCAAATATATCTTTGAGGCAAAGATGTGAAGTATAATTTGACCTAAGTGTTTAGTAAAACATTTTAGTAAAACATAAAGCTAGTGTGTCCCTATCTCAGCCTAGCTAAAACTACAATAAACTATCCTAATTTTTATGCATTAGTAGAGTGAAGAGTGGTATATGACATAGGTTCTGTATCTCAAAACCTAGAGCTGATAGGGGGAAACCGGTACCATATTTTGGAGCCAGCAGATCAAATATACCCAGAAACATTGAGGCACAAAATGTGTGTTGGCCCCTGCTATCAAAGCATCTTGCTAGCATGTTTGATGGTTCAAGATTGAGAAAGTTGGTAAAATTCTTCAATTTCCTCCTCTTCATCACTAGCTTTAGTGTTTGGTTTGAAAAATTATCATGTAAACTGGTCCTCCTTGTAAATGTATTGATCCTCTCCTGTCACAGACAGCGTTGTATTTCAAACTAGATCTTGAAATGTCCCTTTTGACAATCAATGAGACAGCATCTCATTCGAATTTCTCATTCCTGTCATAGTAAACTATACGATTATATACCACCAATTAGCCAATGCAAGTCAATTTCAGCTCCCTAATTTCCATGATATCGGTCTTTATGCATGCCATTTCATTTTTGATGACTTCCAACTTCCCTAGAGTCATATTATTCCCTGGACTCATTCCACGTTGGATTGTTACTAGCTCCCATTTTGTATCGAGCCCCATTGCAAGTGAAGGTCTTGAAAGCTTTTCCTTCTCCTTGTCATCGTGGTTGACTCTTCTCTAGGAAAGCAGCTCTTCCTCAGTTTCATTCCGACCTGCGGGGCTTACCTTCTGGTGCTATGTCTCCTACTCATAATGTAGTCAGTGACTAATCCTTCAGAATCAGACAGTCTACTTCTTCTTCGTTGTTTTTTCTTAGTCTGGAGGTGCCACTGAAATCTATTCATCTTGGGTAATTCTGCTTGTATTTGAAATACCATTACCATTTCAAAAAAATAAACAAGAATATTCTTGATGCAACATGCCAGCATGAAGCAGGGAACCAGTAGAGAGGTCTGAGGGGCCGGCTCCAATCCCAACTACGTGGACAGCCACCCCTCCCTGCAGAAGAATTTACTTCAGAGGACAGCGCTGAAACCACAGCTCAGGGAGAGGGACATGTTTGATCAGAGTACACAGGAGCAAATAAAGGGGGAGAAAGAGAGAGTGGAGCACATCCTGGTCCACCATGCCTTTAGGAGATATCCTTGCTCAGAGCAGTCAAAGCACAGAGAGGACCATATGGCCAGCCCCACTACTAGACATGACATCCCTCAGTGACCCATAGCCCTACAGGGGACAATACTGGAGACACAGTGTGGGAATGGCACCCGATCTGACCCACCACACCGAGTCAAAACACTAAGGACATGCAACAGAACAGCAAAGGGAACAGAGCAACAAAGTCCCAGGGAATACCAAAAGTAAACTTTGGGGTCAGGGTTTGGCACTGCATCAGACTCAACCGGAAAACTCTCCTAAAGGTCAAGAAACAGACCTTGAACTATTTACAGGCTTTTCTTTTCTTCATCATTGTGTTGTTGTTGTTGCTGCTGTATTGCTTTGTTTTGTTCTGTCTTATTTTTCTTCATATTATTACCTCTGTAGTTCTATCTAAATAAGATAAGGCTGGATAAACAATCTGGAGGAGAAAACAACTGGACCGATGGTTAGGGGGACATCGGAGAGGGGGAGATGCGGGGAAAGCAAGTGGTGTTAACAAACCCAGGGACAAGGGAATAACAAGTGATCCAAAATCAGTGGCAAAGAGGGCGTAGGAGGCCTGGGAGAGCTTGATCAAGGGCAATGTAACCGAGAGGAATGTCTGAAACCCAAATGAAGGCTGAACATGATAGTGGAACAAGAGGAGAGGAAAAGAAAATGGAGGAAAGAATAAGGAAGCAAAGGGCATTTATAGAGGTCTAAATACAGGCAGGTACATATGTAAATACATTTATATATGATAATGGGGAAATAGATCTATGTGCATATATGTATAGGTTTAGTATTAAGGTAGCAGATGGACATTAGGCCTCCACTCAAGTACTCCCTCAATGCAAGAACACTTTGTTCTATTAAACTGTCACTCCATGATGCTAACCTTCCTGACACAATCGCTGAAGACAAAGCGGGTGAATAAGCAAATGTGGTGAAGAAAACATGATGACCAGCTATCAAAAGATATAGCGTCTGGGGTCTTAAAGGCTTGGCAATAAACAAGCGACCATCTGGCTCAGAAGCAGCAAAGCCCACATGGAAGAAGTACACCAGCCTGTGTGATCACAAAGTGTCGAAAGGATCAGGTATCAGGCATCAAAGAACAAAAAATCCTATCATTGTGAAGGAGGGGGAGTGCACAGTGGTGACCCAAAGCCCATCTGTGGACAACTGGACATCCTCTTGCAGAAGGGCTGTGGGGAGGAGATGAGCCAATCAGGGTGCAGTGTAGCAACAAAGAAACATACAACTTTTCTCTAGTTCTTTAATACTCCCTCCTCCCTCCAATATCATGATCCAAATTCTACCTTACAAATCTGGCTAGACCAGAGAATGTACACTGGTGCAGACTGTGTTACTCTGGGTCCTTTAGAGAAACAAATCCACAGAAACTGATGTATAAGAGAGAGTTTTATATAAAGGGTAAGTGCACATCAAGAAAACATCCTAACCCAGTGCTGCCCAAGCCCACAAGTCCAACATTAACCCAGATGTCCAACACCAGTCCACCAAGTCCTCCATCTCACAAAACAGACGCAAGGATGCCGACTGCAGGAGGAAAGCTAAATCAGTGAATGTGTAAGCATCTCAGCGCTGGCAGGGGTCTCCACACGGGTGCTCCAGCACCCAGGGCTGCATCAGGGTAGGTCCATGTGGGTTCTCCTCAGAGAAGTCTTGCAGGAAGTGAGCCTTGCCAACTAAAGCAGGGAACTGGCTAAGCAGCTGCACCCTGGTCCGACCATCACAAAGCAAGAGACCCGAGAACTAGAAAGGTGAGGCTCACCGAGCCATTTATTCCTCTGCCCTTCAATTAACCCCACATGTGTTTATCAGCCAGGTTGGCACAATAAACTAACTCAGACAGGAGCTAGAAGCACAGGGAATCCAGGACAGATGAACCCCTCAGGACCAGTGGTGAGAGTAGCGATACCAGGAGGGTGGAGGGAA
This sequence comes from Echinops telfairi, assembly GCF_000313985.2. NCBI lineage: Eukaryota > Metazoa > Chordata > Mammalia > Afrosoricida > Tenrecidae > Echinops > Echinops telfairi. Next base: position 1,483,733 of record NW_022111309.1, on the reverse strand, counting down.
GGTGGGGTAGAAAGAGGGAACCGATTACAAGGATCTGCATATAAACCCCTCTCTGGGGGATGGACAGAAAAGTGGGTGAAGGGAGATGTCGGTCAGTATAAGACATGACAAAATAATAATAATTTATAAATTATCAAGGGCTCATGAGGGAGCGGGTAGCAGGTAGGAAGGGGAAACCTGAGCTGATACCAAGGGCTCAAGTAGAAAGCAAATGTTTTGAGAATGATGATGGCAACAAATGTACAAATGTGCTTCATACAATGGATGGATTGTGAAAAGAGTAGTGTGAGCCCCCAATAAAATAATTTTTAAAAATTGGAATTATAAAAAAATGCAATTTAATAAGTCTTCAGAACAAAAATGAAAACACCGCACACCAAAAGCAGTGCTCAGAGGGAAATTTGTAGCAATATAAACGAACATCAAAAGTGAAGTAAGTACCCAAAGAGGAAAAGTACCCAAAAGTACTATAAAGAGGAAATTTGAAAGCCTAAAAGAACTAGACAAATTTTTGCAAATACATGACCTACCTAAACTACCAGCGACTGGGGTGGAAATTTTAAACAGAGTCATCAAAAATGAAAAGATTGAACATGTCATTTAAAACCTTCTAATAACAAATAAACTTTGGTACATACACACAATGGAATACTATGCATTGCTAAAGAATAACCATGCCATTTAAAATTTGGTTTTAATGTTTTCTGCTTTCTTTTCAATTGAGGTTTTTATTTACTTTGTTATTCTTGTTAGTTTTTTAAAATGTTTTAGAGACAATAATTGAATTAATGATTCCTTGGTGGTATGGCAGGGGAAGTGGGGAGCTAATAATGATGAGTACAAGAATGAAGAAAAATGTTCCAAAACCGATTTTGATGATGATTATGCAACTCCTCTTGATGTGATTGAACTATGTAATTGTATGATGTGTGAATTATAGGCCAATACAACTGCTTCAAAAAGATAAAAGAAATCAGACAAATCAACAAAGCGAATAATGATGAGACTGTGACGTCCCTAAGGGCATGCATGGACTTGGAGAACATTATGCTGAGTGAAGTACGTCAATCACAGTAAGACAAATGTTATATGAGACCATTGTTATAAAGAAAGAAAGCCAACAAGACAAACGTTTTCATATAGAAAGAAACAAACCTTTTACGGGGGGTTGTTTGTTATCATGGGGGAGTGGCGAGGTGGAAAGGTAGCGCAAACGCTAGAGGGTGGATGGTGTTAGACGCCATCGCACCGACTGCAACTCAGCAACACTCTGGACCAAACGGAAACCCCACCTCGCCCTGTTCTGCTCTCACAATGGGTGTTGGGTTCGAGCCTGTAGCTGAAGCCACTGTGTCAGCCCGCCTGGTCGAGCGCCTTCCTCTTTTCACTGCCCTCTACCAGACATCATGTCCGTTTCCGGGGACTGCTCTCTCCCTTTACCATGTCCAGAAGACATGCCTCCAAGTCTCACCGCCCTTGCTTCTCAGGAGCGTTCTGTCTGAACTTCAACAGACAGATTTGTTTCTTGCTGCAGTCCATGGTACTTCCAATACTCTTCCCTGGCACCACGATTCAGATGCATTGCTTAGTCTCCAGTCGTCCTTATTCAATGTACAACTTTCACATGCATGAGGTTATTGAAAATACCGTGGCTTGTATCAGATGCAGTGTGGTCCTCAAAGAGACATCCTTGCATTTGAACACTTTAAAGTTGTTGAATACAAAATTGATTATCTGAGAACGTAAAATCACACATAATTCACAATAAAAAGTTACCCAAAAAACTTTCAACAAAATTAAAGTTCTTGTTTAGACAACTTCACTGTCAAGCTGTTGCAGACAGTGGAGATGGGGCTGAATCTATTTGAAGAAGTGAGCATAACTCTAATGCCCAAACCTGGCAAAGACCACCCTGAAAAGGAAGTTTATAGATGACTATTCCTCAGAACATAGACACCAGACTATCTCCACAACATCTTACCAATAGAATGCGAAAGAACACAAAAAATAATATATTAAAACTAAGAAGGATTCATTCAGGGTATATAAAGATAGCTCAACATTAGGAAAATAATCAACTATGTACCACATAAATTTTTTTAAAGGAAAGGAACCAAATGATTATATTAATTAACACAGAAAATCATTTGACAAAGTCCAAGTCTTTCATGAAAAAAAACAAACACTCAACAAAATAGGAGAGGAATAGATGGAAATTCTTCAGCATAATTAAGGACATTTATATAATGCATTGATCTTTTTTTTTTCTCAAGTGAGAGAGACTGAAAACATTCCCTTTGCAAATGGGAACCAGACAAGGATGCACTACTTTTCAGTATCGTGATGGAAGTTTTAGCTGGAACTATAAGGAAGTTCAAGACACTCAAATGGCCAGAAAAGCAAAAGCAAAAGTGCTTTCTTTTCAATTAAGTTTTTGTGTTTTGTCTAGTCATGTTGGGTTTTGTTTGCTTGCTTCCTGTTTGTGTCTTGGAGGATTTTCTATATGTGAAATTCAGGATAGGTAGGCCTAGAAGGACTGTAACTGGATTGATAATTGTGTAGGGGCATGTCAGGGGAGGATGGGGAAATGGGTAGCTAACAACGAGTATGAGACAAAATGTTCTGAAACTGATTGTGGTGATGATTGCAGAAATAGTCTTAATATGTTTGAACTATTAAATTGTATGATATGTGAGGTATTTGCCAATAAAGTTAATATTAAAAAAGAAAAGAAACCAAAAAAACCTACAAACATGGAAACATATTTCATGCTCATAGACAGGAAGACATAGCATTGTGAAATATCAAGACTACTAATCTACAGGTATAATGAAATATCAATCCAAATTCCAACTTCATTCTGTAAATAGATGGAAAATCTATTCACCAACTTTTTATTTAAAGGAAAGGGATCTTGGATAAGCAAAGCACTAGTAAAGAACAGGAAAATACAGGAGGCCTCACACTTCTTGACCTCAAAACCTGCTAACCCTCGTAGCAGTCAAACAGCCTGGTACTGGTCTAATGACAGACCTATGAACTGATGGAACCCAGTTGAAATCCCAGAAGTAACTCTTTGACAAAGGGCAAAATTCATGCAGTGCTGGAAAATTGGACAAAAGTGAAACAGGACTCCTATCTACAACATACACGAAAACAAATTCAAGGTGGATCAAAGACTTAAATTTAAAACCTGGAACTGCAGCGAGCACCAGTGACAAGAACAGAGACAAACAGAGGGCCCTATTCCATGATGTGAGTACACTATCACTGTGGTGAGTGGAAATGCACGAACGCAGAACACAAAGTGATGACTAGGCCCTCTTAAAAATTAGACCCTTATTTATATCAAAATATTCCACCAGAAAAGTGAAAAAAGAGAATCCACGGATAAGGAGAAAAATGGTAGGCAAAAACATATTGGGTTAGTATGGATGTCTAAAATTTACAGAAAACCAGCACTTCAATGATAAGGTAACAAATAATTAAAATTTTAAATGGGCAGAAATCATGAACAAGCACATTACCAAAGAAGTCATTAAGATAGCCAAAAACATGCTTGTAATTATTAACCATTAAAAATAACACCAAATCTACTGTCATTAAGTTGAATCTGATTCACAGTGACCCTACATAAACTTTCTAAGGCTGTACATCTTTGGGGAAGCAGAAAATCTCATCTTTCTCTTGCTTAGTAGATGGTGGATTTGAACCTCTTATCTTGTGCTTAGCATCCCTAAATCTACCCCCTTAGTGATTCAAGGCTCTTTAGAGATATGTAAATCAAAACAACAATGAAATATCATCTAAACTCAGAATTAATAGTAAAGTTAAAAAACAAACAAACAGCAGCAATCAGAAAACAGCAAATACTGGTGAGGGTGTAGAGAGATTAAAGTTTTCATATACTGCTAGTGGGACTCTACAGTGGTACAGACGCTGTGGAAAACAGTCTGGCACTCTTTAAATAGTGGGAGCTAAAATCACCATACTATCTACCATTCCAATTACTGGGGATATATTCTAAAACAGTTGTCTCAGCCTTCCTAATTCTGCGACCCTTTAATACAGTTCCTCATGTTGTGGTGACCACCCCCCCACAACCATAACATTATTTTCATTGCTACTGCATAACTGTAATTTTGCTACTTTTATGAATTGGGCGACCCTTGTGAAAGGGTATTTCGACCCTCCAAAAGGGGTCGCGACCCACAGGTTGAGAACCGCTATTCTAGCGAAATATGAGGCACAACTAATAGATGTCTGTAAACCCATATCACATAACTATTCATATACAAACAGAAACAACCTAAATGTGTATTAAAAGAAGAATGGACAGACTATGGTATGTTTACACAATGGAATTCCACAAAATATTAAAGAAAAATAATGAATCTGTGAAGCATCTCATAGCATGGATGAACGTGGAGGATATTAGGCTGAGGGATGTAAGTCTATCACAAAAGGACAATACTATGAGACTACTTTTATAAGGATTAAGAAAAGGTTTTCACACACAGACATAAGAACCTAGTTGATGGTTACAGGAGTAGGAGGAGGAAATTAATTAGTAATAGAGGGTAAACACATTAACTTGGGTGAAGGAGAAAACAATATGCAATTGGAGCTTGGTCAACAAAACATGGTGACAACAAAAGAAGACACTGGGAAGAAGTTAAAGGCAACAGACCTTCACTCAATTCACAACACAAAGTTAAAAACAAACCAAGAACCAAGGTCTGGCCCAAATGGAGAAATTTGGAGGAATGACTTGGACAAGAGTCACCTGTGACATTCCACAGAGAAACACTAATAAGGAAGTGGCTAAAGCTGTTCTATAATAAAATGGAATTGGTGCATACAAGAGCAAGCAACTGGGGTAATGCAGGCAGGGCCCATTGTGTGGATGAGTTGGTAGCCTCTTTTCCCTCAGATTCTACCTTGAAACTGTGTCCTCTGAACAACTTTCTGCTGGCTGGCAGAAAGAAACTTTCTGCTGGCTGGCAGAAAGAAGGCTGGTAGGTTCACAGATGGCAGTTCCAGCGTACATGAACCATCTGATGTGATAAGATGCTGCGTTTCCACCAGAAGATGGAAAGACCCTACTTAAGGAAAGTAAGGACATGCTTACCACAGTAGGCTGGTGTGTTAGATCAAATGCGTGAGAGAGAGCTTTATATCAAAGAGTAATTTTATATTAAGAAAACATTCCTGCCCAATCCAGATCAAGTCCATACGTCTGATATTAGCCCATATGTTTGACACCAGTGCAAAAATTATGTAACTGCCACAGAAGGTTGAAATCAGCAAATGGACCTATTAGAATGCTCACATGAGGCGGCTAAATTGGATCCATGAAAAGAGCAGATCTGGGAGTGCTGCAGCAATGTAGCAATGAGCTGACGCTAGACACATCCCTCTTGTGCTTGCTGACGCACAAAGTGCCAATAAGAACTGCTGTCTGCCAACAAGAAAGACAAAAGTGGTAGTTGGCTGTGGGGCAGGTTCCCCAGAGGGAATAGCTGGCAAGTTGATTACATTGTACCAATGATTATATTATATCAATGATACCAGTAGCACCAGGTGACTACAGTTGATCCTCACAAGCACAGATACTTCTCCTGGACCAGTCTTTGCATAACCCACGACACATAAAACGCCTAAAACACCAGGAAAGGATTGAACCAAAGATACCATTCCAATTTGGGCCACCAAGTTTTATTTTTTCCAGCCAAAGAACACATTTTATACCCCAAGTGTTGCAACAATGGGCCAAGAACTCAATTAAAACTCACTGTCATTGAGTCAATTTTGATTTATGGCAACCTTTTTAAAAAACATTAAATTAAAAAATGTTTTTATTCTATAGTATTCATTCTTTTTTATAAGTCATTTTATTGGGAGCACGTATAGATATCATAACATTTCTTAATTCAATTAGATCAATCATAATTGTACAGTTGCTACCACAACAGTTTAAAATTTTTTTCTTTCTTCTTGAACTCTTTGATATCAACTCTCCTCTATTCCCTCCCTCCCCAACTCTACCCACCAGGAACCCTTATTATTATTATTTATATTATTATTATTTATTTTCCCATATCTTACCCCATCCAATATATCCATTCACCTACAATTCATTATTTGCTCCCCATTCTTGCTATCAGCCCCCCTCCCACCTTCCCATATCCTCAGGGAATCCTTACTCCCATTATTGTTTCTGAAGGGTTATCTATCTTGACTTTCATGCATTGAACCATCTTAACTATAAAAATGAACATATGCAGGTCTAACAAGATTAATGAGGTAAAAACAAAGACTATAATAGTAAGGGGAGGAAATATTAAAGAACTAGAGGATAGTTATGTGTGTCATCAGTGCTATACTGCACCCTGGATTTATCATCCCTTCTGTGTGTCCCTTCTGTGAGGGACTGCCCAAGTATCTTACAGGTTAGTTTTGGGTCTCCACTTTTTAAATGCTCCTTCATCAATTTGATTGCTTGTTTTGAACTTCTGATACCTATTCCCATTGACACCTGAGGATCACACAGTCTGATGTGCTTTTTCCATGTGGCTTTGTTGCTTTCCTACTAGATGGCTGCTTGTTTAACTACCAGCCTTCAAGACCCCAGAAGCTATATCTTTTAATAGCCAGGCACCATCAGCTTTCTTCACCACATTTGCTTACGCACCCACTTTGTCTTCAGTGATCGTGTCTGGAAGGTGAGCATCATACAGTGTGTGGTGACCTTTGTAGGCAGAGTAGCACTGCCTCTGTGGGTTTTCAAGACTGTAACTCTTCACAGGAGTAGAAAGGACCAAGAAACACCATATAAAATAAACACACAGTGTTTCATACAACTCTTAGTGCAGTGGTTTGGAGAATTTGAATGAGCAATTGACTATTCTTTATCTTAAAAGGAGGGCGTATGGGCATAAAGGGTTGGCCCATGTGCTTTCAGGAGTAATGTGCTCACCATCAACCTGAGGAGGTGGAAAAGGAAGAAGTACGGATGGAAAATACAGCAAGAGTAAAACACCCAGTCGGCGAGTTTTCCAATGCACTTAATTTATTGAGCATGTAGTTTCAGCAAAGACCCCTCGCTAGACCAAATACACTCAAATGTAAGCACACAAGTTCCCAAAACATGCTTTTTAATGTTTTTGAAAATATCATCTAGTGAAAAATTCTGTAATGTGCCAGGATTTCTGTATAACTAGGAAGTTGAATTTGCTTTTCCCTAGGTTGTTTTTGTACCATTCTTTAGAACAAAAATGTACAGGGAGGAATTCTTTACTAAAGCCTCTATCTTTTCACCTTAATCATTAATCAGTTATGTTTATTTTATCAAGTATTCCAATAATACCTTAATCCAAGGTTATTCATAATTCTCTAACACTAATAAAATTCATGGTTAAAGCAAGTTTATTGACCAAACATTCCCACCACTTTATGGGTCTGTAAAAACTCTAGATTTTAAAGAAAAATAAAAAGATAGGCTGTTCACTATGTTCAGAAGGAATTCACCTGAGGCTTAATCCATGTGTATTTCCTTTTACTTAAAAAACAAAAAGAAACCAGGACAGATGAACCCCTCAGGACCAGTGGTGAGAGTGGCGATACCGGGAGGGTAGGGGGGGTGAGAAAGGGGGAACCGATCACGAGGATCTACTTATAACCTCCTCTCTGGGGGATGGGCAACAGAAAAGTGGGTGAAGGGAGACGCCGGGCAGTGTAAGATATGGTAAAATAATAATTTATACATTATCAAGGGTTCATGAGGGAGAGGGGAGCGGGGAGGGAGGAAGATGGGAAAAAGGAAAATGAGGAGCTGATTCCAGGAACCCAAGCGGAAAGCAAGTTTTGAGAATGATGAGGGCAACGACTGTATTATAAGTGTGCTTTACACAATTGATGTATGTGTGGATCGTGATAAGAGTTGTAGGAGCCCCAATAAAATGATTAAAAAAAACAACCAAAAACTGATAGAACTTTTAAATGGGTTGAAAGGAAGATCAAGTCAGGTGTTACATTTTAACCTGGCTTTATTTCTTCTAATTGTCTCTACAATACCCTGTCTACTACAATGCTTTCACCTCCATTGAATATGGTCAGAGGAAATCACCAGATCCTCTAAATGGATTTTTGGCCTCCACTGCCATCCGTAGTCTTCTGCAAACCAGGTGCTCACAGTTTAAACTCTGATACTCTTCCCTCCTTTGGGTTTGTAGTATATGATTTACAATTCTTTGTTCACACAAGTGGGTGTGCTTCTCCCATGTAGACTCAGTTAATGCTTCACTTAGGTGACTGCTTGTTTTAAGACAAGACTTTAAGATCTCAGCCTCTGTTCTTCCTGAGAGCCGGTACGATCTAGTTTCTTTGCTGCATTTTGCTGTAGCACCTGTATCTGCAGTGATCTCTCCATGTGGTGAGTATCAAACAGGGCCAAGCAGAACACCTTTTTCACTGAGTATAAAAATGTACCTTAATTTTAGTCTCCCCGCACAATTCTCTATCCATGTGCCACTTTTTATAATTTCCAATTCAGTTTTTTCTTTTGCTTTTTTTGTTTGAGATGAACTTATTTGCCACAAAAGACTCCAAGTCCATTTCAGTTTTAATTTTCTTCCTTTTTTTGAAGTCACCCAGACCACTATTTAGGTTTGAGGAATAAGGAATCTGGGTGCATTTGTTTGTTTTTAAGGAAACATACTGTCTATATTTACGTAGCCGATTTCAGGAACTATAATCAGCAACAATATCTTGTTAAACGCTTCATATATATATAATTCTTCTTATCCCTCCCTCCTTCCTCAATATCCTATTCTTCCCCTCTTCCTGTTTCCACCCCTGGCCCTGGCCTCCTCATAGTCACCAAAGACTTGTATAAACTGCATTTTTTTCTTTGTTTTTCCTTATAATGCTGGTGTTATTAAATATTTACTTCTGTAAAATTAACCAAGTTTGCTACACATAATGCTTGCTAGCTTTGTCTCTGCCTTGCAGTGTTTAAGAGAGTTGTCAGTATTTTTTATTGGTATATAAAATCTCATAGTATGAATGTACCCGAGTTTGTCTATCCATTCCTCTGTAATTGAGGCTTTTGGTTGTTTCCATTGTTTGGGTGTTTTGGAAATCGCTGCAATAAATATAGGTGTGCCTATGTCTCTTCACGTTGTGTTCTTTATTTCTCTAGGGTACTTACTCAGTAGGGAGCTTGCTGGATCATAAGGTACTTGTGTTTGCGCTTGTTTAAGGAAGTGCCGTCCTGATTTCCACAGTGGTTGGACAAGTCTCCAGTCCCACCAGCAGTTAAAAGCATTCCTATCTCTCCGCATCCTCTCCAGCATTTATGTTTCTGTTTTATTGAATTTTGCTAAAATTGTCAGTGTCAGGTGGTATTTCATTGTGATTTTAATATGTATTTTTCTTATTGCTCATGGATGCAAACATTTTTTCTTATGGTTGTTGGCCATCTTTTGAAAATTGTCTATTCATGGCTTGTGCCCATTTTTAAATAGGGTTATTTGCACTTATCTTGTTAAGATGTTGTAGTTTTCTATAGATTTAAAGATTAGCCCTTTATTTGATGTATTGTTACTGATATTTTTTCCCTAATCTATGGCTTCTTTGTTGACTCCTTTGATGTGCATGAAGATCATATTTTCGTAGGGCCTATTTCTTTATTTTGTCTTCTATGTTCAGTAGTGTGTTTATGCTCTGTGTTAGGGTACTTACGTTTCCTCCTATATTTTCATTGATAGTCTTTATCATTTTTGGTTTATATGTAGGTTGTTGACCCATCTTGAGTTCGTTTTTGTAGATGTGCTAGAGGCCCGGTTTCATTCTTTTGCGGATGAAGATCGAGTTTTCCCAGCACCGTTTATTGAAAAGGCTCTCTCTTGCCCTCTTAACACGGTTTAGTCCTTCATCAAAGAACAGGCGTCTGTGCGTCCTTGGCTGTATTTCTGGGCTCTCAGTTCCAGTTCGTGGTAGGCTCCGTGCCTCATTGTGCTAGTTCCAGGAGCTTGTGGTCGCTGTGTCGGTACAGCGGGAGTAAAATCCATCAAGTCCGAGAGTGAAAGGCCGCCTGCTTTGTGCTTAGTTTTAATAGAGTGGTATCTGCTCTGGGCTTCTTTCCTTTCCATAGAAAGGGGGCGATTCGTTTTTGCGTTTCTTTAATGACCTGTGGTGGGATTTGGATCATAATTGCATTTAGTTTGGAAAGCACGTTGGGTAATCGTGACGTTCTCACATCTAGTCTGGCCTGTCCAGGGCAGCATGTCCAGGAGCTTGGTAACTTGTTCCATTTGTATAAGGCTCTTTCCGGTTCTTGAAGGAGTGCTTCGTAGTTTTCATTGCACACGGCTCTCATGTCTCTGGTAAGATTTATTCCTCCATATTTGCTCTTTTGCATCGTTATTGTAGATGGTATTGTGCTTTTAATATCTTTTCCACTGTCATCCTTAATATACAAGAATCAAACTGATTTCTGTATGTTGATATGATAGCCTGATATGCTGCTAAATTTTTCAATTAGTTCAAGCAATTTTTAATTGAATCTTTGTGATTTGCTATATATAAGATTATGTCATTTACAATAAAGAGTTTTTTCTTCTTCTGTGCCTGCTTAAGTGGATAAGTTGTCAGTTTAGCTCTTTTCAACCAGAACAATTAATTTTTTTATCACTTTATTTAAAGTCAAAATCATTGCAACTGGACTTCAGACATAAGATTTAATTCAAAATGTATTTTTATTTGTATGTCTAGTACATCATAGACACTTATGATTTTACAAAAGAGGTCTCCCCCAGACATTTCCGTTTAGCATATTTATTTTAAGAACAACCACAAAAAGTGAGCTGGGGTTTGACCAATTAACTTTTTGTTTAGTATTAATAAATTTAAATCAGTGATTGGTATGAGATATATAACCAGAATATGAATAATTAACGTGCTAACCTAAGGTCACTGCAAAAATAGAATAGGGGCCCAGCTTTCATGAAAACGAGCAGCTCACAGGATGAGCAGGTGTCAGTGCCAAGGAGACGTGGCGTTGACATAGGGCAGCAGCAGCAGGAGGGGTGCATGGAACCTGCAGAAGCACCAGCCACACCCTTTGGGGTGTTCGTGGCCTGTGTCCAAATGACTCAGGAGCCCTGCAAATGCAGGGAGTGTAAACAGCAAAGCGAGTGACATGAGAAGAAAGAAGGAAAATGGCGAATTGCAGATACCATCAGGAAGAGGCGTTATTTTTTAACTGGTATTCTTTCAGCATTTAGAAGGCATACTTCTCTGTATTTGCTTGTGCTCCAACCTGCCCCCTACTTAGTGAATGAAAAATCCACATTGAAGAAGCGTCATAAATGTGTTACCATCTGCATCTACAAAACCACAGCCCTGCCACAAGTCCCGGTCCCCTGACTTTGCTGGGGCCAGCAGCCTGTCTCCCGCAGCAGAGTGCTCCGAGATGAGCAGGGTGGGAGCGTGGGGTCTGCCTGGGGTGTTGTGACAATGCTTCTTCGGAAGAGCTTCAGTTCAGCACGTGGAAACCCTGGACCGAAAGTGGACGTATTTGTATATAGGATCCGGCTGCAAACCTAATGAGCACTCGGGAATGAAGAGAAGCCCTGTGATTTTGCAGGTCAATCAAAAAGCCCTACCTGGGCAGTTGTACCCTGTCCTACAGGGCTACGATGAGTCGCCATGGACTCAGTGGCAGTGAGGGTTGTTTTGTTTCACTGAGGGAGGTGGGAGCCCTGGTGGCGCAGTGGGTTAGACTGGGGGCTGCTCAAACTCACCAGCCTTTCCAAGGAAGAAAGTCTGTGCTGTGGTAACTATATGGAGTCTCAGAAACCCAAACAAGTGGTTCTCCTATGTCTCCTGGGGTCGCTGTCAGCTGGAAACGACTGGAAAGCAGTGTTTGTTTGTTTGTTTTCACTTTTAGTAGGTTAGTTGAGGGAGGTCATACACATTTCAGAAGACCTGGTACCTGCTGCTTTACAAAGAATCTGTGGGTTTTCCGTGTTCAGCAGTGGAGGAGACATGGAGAAATACTGAAGCTCACTCTAAAGGTAAGGGAAAATGTGAGATTTAAGAGTAGCATAATCAGATAGTACAAAGAGAAAAACCAAGCAAGAAATAACATGATTTTTGCCTATGCCTGTGGCCACCTCAGGGAGTCGTCTTTACACGCCACCTTCTTTTAGGACAGTCCTGCCCAGTCCCATATCACCGCTTGGATCTCACTGATGTATCTGAATTGGCAAACTACCTCAGAGGTGGTGGGAAATTCCTTAAATAGAATTCATCAGGCTCTGCCTCACCCCACCCTCAGGTTTCTCACACCTGTCTTCTCAGCTCCTCTGCCAGATCTTGACAGTGTAAGTGGGGGTCAGTTCTACTTCACATCACTCACTCTACTTCAATGAGATGATTCCCATTATCCGTGTGTAACTAAGGTGGTGATCTTGATTGGGAGCTCTGATACTCATAATTTGCAACCACATTTTCACACTAATCATGTTCATATAATTTTCATTTTACTTGCGTAGGGATATATGTTTCACAGTGTTTCACAGTGGAGGAGATACGGAGAAACACTGAAACTCACTCTAAAGGTATACATGAAAATGTGAGATTGAAGAGCAGCATAATCAGCTAGCACAAATTCAAAAAGAAAGCAAGCAGTAACTTGATTTTGCCTATGCCTGTAGCCACCTCAGGGTTGTCTTTTGTATTCACACACACACACACACACACACACACAGACATATGTAGAAAAATTAAAGAGATTCAGTTGGAAAACTTGCATGCCATTGATTTTCTTTTGCTATAATAACATGACCCCTACTTCGTGAATGAAAATCCATATTTAAGAAGTATCAAAAATGTGTTACCATCTGCAAAACCACAGCCCTGCCACAAGTCCCGGTCCCCTGACGTTGCTGGGGCCAGCAGCCTGTCTCCCGCAGCAGAGTGCTCCGAGATGAGCAGGGTGGGAGCGTGGGGTCTGTCTGCGTGTTGTGACAGTGCTTCTTCGGAAGAGCTTCAGTTCAGCACGTGGAGACCCTGGGCCGAAGCCTCACTGGGGCTTTGGTTGGAAAGCTTTCCTTTTGGGCCGTCACCGTCAGTCGCTCAGGTAGTGCATGCTTCACAGCTCTGGTTGCTTTTTGACTTGCACGTTCCTCATAACAAACTTGTTTATGTTATTTCACTAGGCAAAACAATATAAAAGCATTCTCCTCTAAGTGATATCTTGCTCTAAGTAAAATAAAACTGTCCACACGTGACTGAAATCTATACGGGTGGGGGGTGGAGAGGGAGAGGGAGAATCCACCCATACTAGCAAATGCAGAGACAATTCAACAATATTCAAAGCCCATCAAGTTTGTAAAGCATTTTTAAAAATTGCCTCCCTAACCCCATCTTACCCTGTACTTAGGAAGAAAGAATTGAAGGTAGATATAAATACTGAATGAATAGATTAAATAGATATGATGGAGATGAAGTTGTGTAAAAACAACCAGTCATACTGGTAAGAGTTGTGAACCAAGATTGTTTAGCTTGGTTTTGCCCTATCTAGAGGTTTCAGAACATCCAGACACGTATCTGTTACACGAAATCATCAGTTCTAAAAATACTCTAACTCAATTAGAAAGTGTGCAGTAGGAAAGCTTAATTAAGCTTTCTAGGATGTTAAAACTCTGCTTCCAGAACAATATACTATTCTTAGAGTCCCACAGTCAAATCGCAAGAAACAACTAATATATTAGCAGTCAAGAAATGCTGATCCCTTTCTTGTGCTTAGCCCCGAGCCTATTATGTGAGAGTTTAAATTGAGAACCCAAGATTATGGTGGGCAGATGAAGAGAACTTTGTTCTGCTTGTAAAGTCAAATCTGAGGAGAGTGGAATTGATGAGAAGCCAAATTCCTTGGGGAAATTTGGGTCTAGTTGAAACCCTGCACTACCTTGCTTTGATGATGGTGATGGATCATAACTTGTAATTTTTCAGCACCTGGTGTTAACAGCAGACACCACATCACAAAACAGCAACAAAGGAAGAGGTGAACGTCTTCTAACGGCTAACACTGTGTACAGATTCTACCGTGGCGCCAAAAGTCTATTCCCTTTTGCAAACACCATGAATGGAAGAATCCAATCTGTCAAGCAACTGCAGGAGATAGAAGAGTGTTGCTTGGGGCTCTGGAGAGAGACCAGAAGGCAGAACTCAGGCTAGGAGTGAGTGGATTCAAGGTGGCACCCACACAGATGCAGCCAGGGCTAGCGCCCTGCCCTCAGGCACAGGCCGAGGCTGATCCACGAAGAACTGTGGCTGGATTCCAGCCCCGCTCTCCTGGACCAGGCAACCTGGTTCAGGGCAGGGCACAACTGCATGTTCCAGACTGCAAGACCCAGTTACACCGACAAACTGCACGCATGCCAAGAAAGGATCCAGGTTTTCCAGTGGTCTGCACAACCAGATCCATGCATGCCAGAAAGAATCCAGGTTTTCCAGTGGTCTACACAACCAGATCCATGCATGCCAGGAAAGGATCCAGGTTTTCCAGTGGTCTACACAACCAGATCCATGCATGCCAGGAAAGGATCCAGGTTTTCCAGTGGTCTACACAACCAGATCCATGCATGCCAGGAAAGGATCCAGGTTTTCCAGTGGTCTACACAACCAGATCCATGAACTGCTGCCTCTCCTGGTGGCCCTGACAGGATGGAAAGCCAGGGATTTTTGTCACATTCGTTATAAAAGGAAAGCAATGCTAACAGATAACGAAAAGATGTAGCTAAGCTTTCACATACTCTGGACACATTATCAGGAGTGACCAATTAATGGAGAGAGACATCATCTTTGTTAAAGTATAAGATTGGAAAAATGGAGGAAGACCGTCAGTAAGATGCATTGACACTGGCTATAGCAATCCGCCGAAACGTAACCATGTTGGCACAGGACTCGGTAGTTTTTTGGGTTGCTATCAGTTGGAACTGACTCAATGGCACCGAACAAGATCTCACAACCTAGTTGTACGAGAATTGAGACGGAAACCCAGCCCTCTATCCCTCCATCCATTCACTGCCTCCTCGTTCAATAGGACAGTGACAGGCGCTGTACTAAGCTCTGGGCACTTAGGGGGAACGATGCAGATCGGGGCTGGGCTGATGTGTTTGGGGGGGGACCTCGGACCGTGAACAGCAGTACATCCACGTGTTGTTAGGTACCCATAAGTCAGAGTGAGCCTAAGTAACTGACGGGCCCTCTGCTATTTCACACTCTCTCCTGTGTGTGAGCCTGTTGTGGCAGCCACAGTGTCCATCCACAGTGCTGAAGGTCTTCCTCAGTTTCATCATCTCGCTACCAAGCTTCGGACTTCTTTCTCTGGAGCCTTGTCCCTCTTGCTAACATGCTCCTGGCTCTAAGGAGCACATGGCTGCACTTCTTCCACAACAGACTTGGAAGACTCTTCTGGCGGTCATGTCAGTACTCTTCACCAACCATAACGCAAAGGCATCGCTTTGCCTTTCTTACTCATTGTCCAGCTTCCACATTTATATGAGTCCACTGGAAATACCATGGCTCGGGTCAGATACAGTCTAGTTGTCAGAGTGACGTCTTTGTTCGGTAGCATTTTCAAGAGGACTTGTGCAGCAGTTTGCCCAGTGCAGTTCCTTGACAGCTGTTTCTATGGACATTAACTGTGGATCCAAGTAAGAAAAAAAAAGTCCTTGACCGCTTCAGACTTCTCTGCACGTATCACGGTGCTGCTCATTGGTCCATTTGTGAGGATTTTTGTAGTCCTTACATTAAATTGTAATCCAGACTGAAGGCTATAGTCTTCGGTCTTCAAAGTGCTCCAAAACAGATAGTTACACCAAGAATGTTTGGAAACGGATTGTGGTAAGCAATTGTACAGTTCTTCCTGATGTGATTAAACTATGGAATGATAATATATGTATTAACTTCCAATTAATAGTGAATTTTTAAAATCGTTTAGTCCTAGGAAAGAAATGGAAGTTATTGGAAAAGGAGCGAAGAGGAATTGAAGCTAGAGGCGGGAAGGTATGTGGGTGGGTGAGGCGTTCCAGGCAGAGGAAGCATACAGCCGAGGTTCTGAGGCAGAGGGATGCCTGTCCCAGAACTTACAGGAAGGCTAGCGGGACTCAAGTGTGGTGAATCATGGGACGAGTGCTATGGAAGATACAGGGCTGGGGCAGGTGCGAGGGACCTGAAGGGAAGTATAGAGGTGAGCTCCAGTGCGTCAGGGTGCCAGGGAGGTGTCTGTGCTCCCCGCAATGGCAATAAGATCCTGTAAATAGTTGTAAAGCTGGTGGGCCTCTTACATGCAAGGCTGAGAAGCTCTTATGGTTTACTGGGTTACACCTGCGAACAACCACAAGGCAGTGTTCCAAACCCACCAGCTGCTCTGTGGGAGAAGCACGGGGCTTTCTGCTCCTGCGAAGATTTACAGGCTGGGAAACCCACAGGTGGTTCTATTTTGTTCCATTAGGCCCGGCCCTGTGAGTCAGAACCGACTCCATGGGATGACTATATTGTCTTCTTCACTGGGTCGACGCCTGTCTGCCCTTTGCCCTAATTCACTCCCCAGCCTTCTTCCCGCTCCCACTTCTGGTAATCACTGATCTGTTTCTTTTGGTGCGAAAACCTTGTTCTTGTTTTCTTTTTTCTTTTTAGGTAAGAGTGGTTTCATACATATATCTGCTTGTACTTTGTTCATTGTTTCTTTAGAGTATTGTGTTAGACAGGGTTCTCTAGAGAGACAAAACCAGATTGCTAATAATTATATATATATATATTTATATTTATACAGATAGATAGATAACACAAGAAATAAACAGTTAAATTATAAAGCAGTACAAATGGCTCAATACAATTCAAATGTGTTAGATAGTTGTGAGACACTGGCAGTCCTTCAAGTCTTGAGGGCCGCCAGGTAATCCTCTTTAGAGCAATTCAGGCTATCCGGGCACAGGCAGCAAACAGCAAGGCAGGTACCAACCATCAGCCAGGTCACCAACAGTCAGTCCTCAGCTCAAGAGATGTAATTTCCAATTGTGTGGCGAAGCAAGTCTTGAAGGACCCTCAAATTACAGTGACACAGTCCACAGGATAGGTGTCCCACAGGTAGTGTAGCTTGCAAATTGAGGCACAGAACAAGCAAGGCAGCCGCACACTGGTCCGGTGATCAAAGAGGGAGAGACAAGAAAGGTGAGGATCGCCGAGCCACTGATCTCTCCACCCTTCAGTTAGTCCCACGTGTGTTTATCGGCCAGGCTGGTACAATAAACTAACTATCTCGGGTATATACTGAGTAGAGGGATTTCTGGGTCATATGGTATTTCTAGCACCGGCTGTTTGAGGAAAGCACCCCACCACCTTCCACCGTGGTTTACAGTCGTACAACACCACAAGCAGTGTACAAGGGTTACCGTCTCACCGCACCCTCGCCAGCATTTGTTATTTTCTGTTTTTTTGAACTATCAATCTCAGTGTGAGATGGTCTCTCAGAATTGTTTTGATTTGTATCTCTCAAATGGCTTATTATTGTGAGCAATTCTTCATATGTTTATTGGCTACTTGGATGTCTTCTGTAGAGAACTGTCCATGTCCTCTGCCCATTTTAAAATTGGCTTATTCATCTTTTTCTTGTTGGGGTGTGGAAGTTTTCTATAGGTTTCTGAGAGCAGTCCTTTGTTTGATATATCATTGCCGCTAACTTCGATGTATACAAGGGCCTTATTTTTAGCAGGTCGCAATCATACATTTTGTCTCCTGCTGTGTGTGTTTCATTGCATCTAGTGTGTTTATACAACATTTGAATCCTTAAGCTCGTTCCTATATTTTCATCAATGAACTTTATAGTTGACGGATTCTACATTGAAATCTCTAATCCATCTTGAGTTCATGTTTATATATGGGTTGAGGTATGGGCCCTGTTTTACTCCTCTGCAAATAGAAATTCAATTTGCCAACACTATTTGTTGGATGCCATTTGTTTGTCGAAACATCTGTAGGTGGATGGACTTGTCTCTAGGTCCCCTATTCTGTCCCATTGCTCTCCATAGCTGTCATTCTACCTGTACAAGCTTTGGGCTAGAGTGGCTGTGTAGTAGGTGGGGCCGAGAAAAGCTTCCTGCTTGTTGTTCTTTAGTAGTGCTGTGTCTGTTCTGGGCTTGATCCTGTCTATGTAAAGTCAGTTATTACTTTTCCCAATTTTAAAAAGAATGATGGTGCACTCTGAACCTGAATTGCTTTATATTGATAGATTGCTTTGGTTAGTATTGACTATTTTCAAAATGTTAAGTGCTCCTATCCATGAACATGGAACATTCTTCCATTTTTGGCTCCTTTTACTAGTATTTTGCAGTTTTCTTTGTACAAGTATTTTGTTTCTCTAGTTAGGTTTATTCCTAGGTATTTAACCCTTTGGGTTACTATTGCTATTGTTTACTGGACTCCCTTTTCAGTGCTGTCTTCATTTATTTACAGGAATCTGATTGATTTTTATATGTTGAGCTTCTACTCTGCCACATTGCCAAGTGTTTAAATGATTTTCAACAATGTGCTTGTTGAGTCTTTGGGGGTTTTCTATGCATTGACTCATATTATCTGTAAATAGAGAGCTTTACTTCCTATTTATCAATTTGGATGCTTTTGATTTCTTTTTGTTGTCTACCTGCTCTGGCTAAGAATTCTAGCACAATGTTGAATAAATTGGTTATACAAAATATTTATCTGGATGTTCTTAGTTTCAATAGAGTGAGATGTTGGCCAGTAATATGTTGAGGAATTTCCTTTTTATTCCCATTTTGTTGAGCACTATTATCAGGAGTAGGTATTGGATTTTGTCAAATGCATTTTCTACATTGGTTGATATAATCGTGTAGTGTTTTTCCCTTTTTGTTTTATTTATATAGTGGATTACATCGATTATTTTTTGAATCTTGAAGCATCCTTGTATACCTGGTATGAATCCCACTTTATCAGGAAGTATTATTATTATTATTATTATTATTATTATTACTTTGTTGGGTTCTATTGGCTAGGATTTTGTTGGGAATTTTTGCATATATGTTCTCAAGGGATATTGATCTATTATTTTCTATTCTTTTTTATTCATCATTTTATTAGAAGTCCTTACAGATGTCATACATTCCACAATTCAAATAGATTAAGCACAATTGTCCAATTGCTACTACGATCAGTTTCAAAACATTTTCTTTCTTCTTGAACTCTTTGGTATCAACTCCGTTATCCCCTCCCTTCCCTTCAGGAACCCTTATTATTATTACATATTATTATTATTCTGTTCTCTACATATATATATCTTACCCCATCCAATATATACATTCACCTACAATTTTGTTATTCACTCCCATTGAGTGGGGTTATGCAATCACCATTGCTTTCAGCTTTACCTCTCCCATCTTCCTGTATCCTCAGGGAATCCTTATTCCCATTGCTGTTTCTGAAGAGTCATTCATCCTGACATTCCTGCATTGAATGATCTTAATTATACAAATGAACATGTATAGGTCTAACCATATTAATGAGGTGAAACATAAGCCTTAATAGGAGGGAGAAAATATTAAAGAACAAGAGGATAGTTATGTGTTTCATCAGCGCTATAGCACACCCTGCATTCCTCATCCCCTGGCGCGAGCCTTCTAGGAAGGACTGTCCAACTGTCTTGAAGGTGGGTTTTGGGTCTCGACTTAGTCCGTGCTCCTTCACGTCAATGTGATTGCTTGTTTTTGAACTTCTGATACCTATTCCTGTTGACACCTCATGATTACATGCTGATGTGCTTCATCCCTGTGGGCTCTGTTGTTTCCTTGCTCCATGGCCACTTGTTGAACTACAAGCCTTTAGGACTCTGGGAATGTCTTTGACGGATTTTGGTATAAAGGTTATTCTCTCTTCATATTATGAATTCAAGAGTCTTCTTCTTTTTTTATCCCCCCTCTGTTTTCTGGAATAGTTTAAGTGGAATTGGAATAAGTTCTTTGGATGCTTGATAGAATTACCCAGTGAAGCCATCTGGTCCTAGACTTTTTAAATGTTGGGAGTTTTTAATAATTCAATCTATATTTTGTTATGTCTGTTGTGGTTTTTTAGACAAGTCCATATTAATTAATTAATTAATTGATTGATTGATTGATTGATTGATTGAGGTTTTTGTCTTTAAATTTTACTGGCTTTAAATTTTTTAATAAATAATTTTATTGAGGGCTCTTACAGATGCTATGGTATCAGCTCCTCTTTTTTCCTCCAATTTTGCTGGTTTTAATGAAAGTTATGTACAAGGTTATTTTACTCTTGCATCTTCTCAATTGATTCTTCCTTTTATTGGTTTGCCCCTTTCCTTTCCTACTTGTTGAGATTTAGCTTTTCCTTTGAATGCCCTTTTGCAGTCTTTGTCCAGCTTTATCTTAGTGAAAACCACCTTGCGGAGGCGAATGCCCATATGGGCAGTTGTGCCATTAGCTTTATATCACTGCACCCGTTCAAGGTGGATGACACATTCCTTCCCCTAAACCTGAACTACTTTGCCAACTTGGTGACCTTGTAGTGTGCTCATTCAACCTGAACTTCATTACCCTTGCAAATAGAACTGGACTGAACATTGTATTTTTGTCTCAGTTCCTTAGAAAGAGCGGAAGACATACTGTAGATACTTGAGTATATGCTGAACGATTATCAGCCGAGGCACATAATTTTACCACAAAACCCGCATTAAAAGTGTGTTGACAAGAACTCGGCTTAAACTCGAGTATGCACCTGCTGAAGCAAGAAGGTGCACTGCAATGCGCCTGTTAGGATTTTTGCTCTGGTCCACAGTCACAAAGGGACTAAACCTCATTTTGGCTGCTGCTGCTTCAGCGATAACCCCAAAGGGGAATGTCGATTTATGTTAATTGAGGTAGGTAGTATGTTTCTATAAACGTGTCTACCGCATCTAGGTTTACAAATGTGTTGGAGTACAGTCCTTCATAGTATTGTGTTTCATCTTTAAAAAAATTTAGTTGCTTCTGTTGTGATGTCACATGTTTCATTCGTTGTTGTTTTGTTTTGTTTTTAATAATTGTATTGGGGACTCTTACAGCGCTTATCACAATCCATACATCCATCCATTGTGTCAAGCACATTTTTACATATGTTGTCATCATTATTTGCAAAACATTTTCTTTCTATTTGAGCTCTTGCTATCAGCTCATTTCCCCCTCTACCCCACCCTCCCTCCCTCCCTCATGAACCCTTGATAATTTATAAATTATTATTATTTTTCCCACGTCTTGCACCGACTGCTGTCTCCCTTCACACACTTTTCTGTTGTCCATCCCCCTGGGAGGGGGTGATATGCTGATCATTGAGATTGGTTCTCTCTTTCTCCCCCCTTACTCTTCTGGTATCACTACTCTCATTATTAGTCCTGGGGGGTTTATCTGTCCTGGATTCCCTGTGTTGTGAGTTCTTATCTGTACCAGTGTACATGCTCTGGTCTAGCTGGATTTTTAAGGTAGAATTGCGGTCATGATAATGGAGTGGGGCAGGGTGGAGAGAAAGCATTAAAGAACTAGAGGAAAGTTGTATGTTTCATTGGTGTTATACTGCACCCTGACTGGCTCGTCTCTTCCTCCTGGCCCTTCTGTAAGGGGATGTCCAATTGTCTACAGATGGACTTTGGGTTTCCATTCAGCCCTACCCCTCGTTCACATTGATAAGATTTTTTTGTTCTGGGTCTTTGATGCCTGATACCTGATCCCGTTGACACCTCATGATCAAACACGCTGGTGTGCTTTTTCCATGTGGACTTTGTTGCTTCTCAGCTAGATAGCTGCTTATTAATCTTCAAGCCTGTAAGAACCCAGACACTATGTATTTTGATAGCCGGGCACCATCAGCTTTCTTCACCACATTTGCTTATGCACCCATTTTGTCTTCAGCGATCTTGTTGGGAAGGTAAGCATGCTGGGTTATTAGAACAAAGTGTTCTTGCGTTGAGGGAGTACTTGAATAGAGGCCCAATGTCCATCTGCTACCTTAATACTTAACATATAAATATATGTACATATGTACATGCCTTTATTTAGACCTCTATAAATGTCCTTTGCCTCCTAGTTCTTTCCTCTATTTCCTTTTACTTTCCTCTTGTCCCACTATCATGTTCAACCTTCATTTGGCTTTCAGTAATTCTTCTCGGCTACACTGCACTTGATCAAGCCCCACTAGGCATCCTATGCCCTCCTCGCCATCGATTTTAGATCACTCATTGTTCCCTTGTCTCTGGGTTTGTTGGCATTCGCCCCACCCCTCCCCATCCTTTCTGTCATTTCATTTCTTATTTGTGATATTTGCATGATCTCCTTTTTTGTTTGTTAAGTTTACCAGTGGTTTGTAAGCTTTGCTGATCCTTTCAAATAGCAAGCTTGTTGATTTTTCTATTGTTTTTCTGGTTTCTGATTAATTGAATCTTTATTATTTCTTTTCTTCGGTGTCTAGAGATTTATTTAGCTGCTCCTGTTCTAATTGCTGAAGATGTTGTGTTAAGGTGCTGATTTTGGTGTTTTATTCTTTTTTGTTGTACACTTATTGCTCTAAATTGACCTCTGAGTTTTCCTGTGTCCCAAAGGTCTTGGTATGTTGTGTTTTTGTTCTCATTTATTTCAAGGAATTTGAAACTTTTATTCCTCATTTCTTCTTTTATCCGGCAATTTTTAAACAAAATGTTGTTCCATTTTCTTAATGTTGATTTCTAATCTTATAACATTGTGATATGAAAAAATGACATATCTCAATGATTTCAAATTTATTAAGGCTTGCCTTGTAGCCTATCATATAGTTTACTCTGGACAATATTCCAAGTGCCCTGAAAATAATGCATAGTATACTGTTGTTTAGTGGAATGTTCTGTACATGTCTAGGAGGTCAAGTTAAATAATCATGTTTCTTAGTTCCTCTGTGTCTCTATTGGTTTTTTTCTAGTCCTGTTTTTCCTGAAGACTGGTGAATTGAAGTTTCTAACTATTAGTATAGTATTGTCTACTTCTCTCTTCAGCTTTCTTAAGAGTTTGATTACTGTAGTGCGAGGATCTTTCATTGGACACATAGATGTTTAGTATGGTTATGTTTTCTTGTTTAATTGTCCTTTAATTATTTATACAATGTCCTTCTTTGTCTCTCATGATAAATTTTCCCTGAAACCTGTTTTATCTGAGAATAATATTTCTACACCTGCCTCTTTTGCCTGCCATTAGCTTGCTTTTTATTTTTAGTCTATTTTGGTCTTTGTGTCTAAGGTATGTTTCTTATAAATAGCATATTGATGGGTCCTGTATCCAATCTGCTATTCTCTGTCTCTTGACATTTACGTTCAGTGTTGTAATTGAGATGTATGAACTTACTGCCGTTCTTTTGCTAGGTGTTCTTTTGTACCATTGTTGCTTTCTTTATCCTCATAAATTTCTGTTCTGCATTCCATTTGTTTGTGGGTTTTCTTGTCTTTTTTCCCCTTACTGTTTACTTTATCTTTGTGTCTATCCTTTTTATTTTAATAATATTTCCTCTCTTCTTTGTGGTTATCTTGTGAATTATTATTTTCTCCCCAAGTTCAGATAGTCTCTTCTCTTTTGAAAACTACTTGACTACTGTCCATTAGTGTTCTGTATCCACACTGTTCCCTCTGTTACTTTATAATTATCTCCATTGATGAACAGTACCTCTGGCTTCTTGTTTTTAGTCTTGTAACTTTATTTTACTTTCTGCTCTGCTTCATAGGGTTTGTTTTCTGGGTGGTAGTGTATTGTATGTTGACCCAGGGTGATGCTATTGTTGATTCTCTATTCCGTTTCCCTCAGTATTTTTGTAAAATGCTGAGCTTGTTTTCACAAGTTCTTTCCATTTATCCTGGTCTACAAATGTCCTTATTTCTCCCACATATTTGATGAATAATTTTGGTGGATATAGGATTATTGGTGGGCAATTTCCTCCTTCCCCCAATATTTTATATATTTATTCCCATTGCCTCTTGCCTGCGTGGTTTCTGCCCCAAAATCAGAGCTTATCCCTATTGGTTCCTTTATAAGTCGCTCCCCCACTCCCACCCCGGGAGCTGCTCTCAGGAGTCTTTGTTGTCCTTAATATTGGGACATTTGACTATGATCCATCACGATCATTTTCTTTGGGGATCTTTCAGCTTCCTGAGTAAGGATTTTATCCTCGTTCATGCTGTTGTTATTGTTGTTAGGTGCCAGTGAGTTAGTCCTGGCTCAGCAATTCCGTGTACAACAGAACGGAAGGTTTACTGGTCCTGCGCTGTTCCCACAGCTCCTCTTATATTTCCGTCCATCGAGGCAGTCACTGTGCCGATCTGTCTTGCTGGAGGTCTTCTTCGTTTTCACTGCTCTGCTGTTGTAGCAAGCGCAATGTCCTTTTCCAGGGACTGGTCCCTCCTGAGAACATGTCCAAAGTAAGTGAAATGAAGTCTTGCCATCCTTGCCTCGAAGGCGCATTCTGGTTGTATTTCATCAAAGACAGATTTGTTTGCTCTTTTGGCAGTGGTCTTTTCAATATTACTCTCCAGCACCATAATTCAGATGCACCAATTCTTCTTCAGTCTCCCTTATTCTATGTCCAACTTTTACATACATATGAGGCTATTGAAAATACCATGGCTTGGGTAAGGTACACCTTAGTCCTCAAAGTAGCATCCTTGCTCTGAGAGACTTAAAGAGGTCTTTTGCAGTGATTTTACCTAATGTATCCTTTGGTCTCTTGACTGCTATTTCTATGAGCACTGACTGTGGATCCAAGCAAGATGAAACCCTTAACAACTTCAGTCTTTCGTATGCTTATCATGATGTTATCTACTAGTTCTGTTGCAAGAATTTTGGTTTTCTTTATATTGAGTTGTAATTCATGCTGAAGGCTGCAATATTTGATCTTTATCACCAGTGCTTTGAGGCGTCCGCAGTTTCAGGAGACAAGATTGTGTCATCTGTGTATCGCAGGCTGTTAATGAGATGCATTCTTCTCCATATAATCTAGCTTCTCTGATTACTTGCTGAGCATACAGAATTAACCTGATGTGAGGGTACAACACTGACACACCTTTCTTGATTTTAAACCTTGCAGCATCTCCTGATTTTGTTCACACAACTGTTTCTTGATCCATGTACAAGTTCTATATAAACACAATATAGTATTCTTGGATTCCCATTCTTCTCAAGACTGTCTATAGTTTGTTATGGTCCATAGAGTTAATAAAGCACAAGTAAACATCTTTCTGGTATTCTCTGCTTTCAACAGAGATCTATCTGACATTAGCAATGATATCTGTTGTTCCATGTCTTTTTCTGAATCTAGTACCCTGTAAATGTACTGCTGTCACCATTTTTAGATGATCTTTAGCAAAATTGTACTTGCATGTGATATTAATTATATTGTTCTACAGTTTCAGCATTCTGTTGATACCATTCTTTGGATGTTTGGGATGTTTTCCACCGGCAGTTCTTGGACTACTTTCTTGATGG
Source organism: Echinops telfairi (assembly GCF_000313985.2). Taxonomy (NCBI): domain Eukaryota; kingdom Metazoa; phylum Chordata; class Mammalia; order Afrosoricida; family Tenrecidae; genus Echinops; species Echinops telfairi. The sequence continues at coordinate 1,458,162 of NW_022111309.1, read as the reverse complement.
ATTTCTTATATTCTTCCTTTTCAGGAATGCCAATAAGGTATTAGTTATTCCTCTGGATAGGGTCCCACATACTTCTTAGATTTTCTTTAGATTATTTTACTCTTTTTATTGATCATTCTGGTAGATTGCTCTTGAGAGATTTGTCTTTAAACTCTTCGGTTGGACATCTCCTTGCTTCAATTCTATGATTTTGTTCTTTCTAAGAGTTGCCTAACCCTAAAACTTTAGTATTAATCTTCTGGACCTCAAGTTGGAGTTTTTATATGGATTCTAATTTTCATGTATTATTAGTTTTATTGTGATGTAATTAGCATTATACAATTCAACAGTTCAATAATATTAAGAAGGGTTGTGCATTCATCATTACAGTCAATCTTGGAACATTTTATTCCTTCTTGTACCCATTGCTGTTGACTCCACCTTCCTCTCTACCTTACCTTCCATGCCCTCAGGTGGTTATTAACCCTGTTCCTGTCTTCATCAATCCACCCATCCTGACTTCCCTATATTAAAAAAAAATACAAACCAAAGACAAAAGTAAAAAAGGACTCACTGAAAATGACCAAATGAAACAGAGAAAAACCTCAATTGCAAAGAAAGCAGAAAATAGTAAACAACTAGAGTACACTCAAAAGGGGTCAAAAGGGAGATCTAATCACAAGGTATTATATCCAGTCTATACAGCTGCTAAAATCCACTTTATAATGCTCTTTGCCTGATATAAAGGCTATTTATATTCTTACATTATGGGCAGTGGGGATTCACTGGAGACTCAATTCATGTAGGGTCCCTGTAAATGGATTTTAGGGCTTCTATTATCATGTGCAATGTTCTGAAAACTGATTTTTTAGAATCGAAGCTCTGGTACTATTCCCTTGTCTGGTTTAGGATTTTATTCTTTACAATCTTTGGATCACATAGGGTGGTGTGCTTCTTCCATTTTTCATTTATTTTTCCATTATTCTTGCAGTTCTTTTCCAGTTCTTTTATAGCCCCCCCCCCCCCAGCAATTAGTAGCTCTCTATCTTTTTCTCCAGCCTTTAAAATCACCTGAGAATTGTTATTCAAAATTCCTTTTCTGGTAGCTCCATGGCCTTTTATTCCTCAAAAATGTCCTTTTTCTCTGTTCACTGATCATCTTTTGTATCATTCTATCTTGCTTCTTTGTATAAATAAGAAAGCAGATTGCTGTCTCGGAGACGTTGAATTGTTATTTTGCTTCTCTGGGTTGATCAGATAGCAATGCAGTAGTTAGTGGTTGCTGTTCACCAGGTGTAGCTGTTGAAGGTTTTGAGGTGTATGAGTCGTGTTGGGACAGTTGGCTTCATCAAGTGGAACAGGAAATGAATAATAACAAAACAAAAATCATAAAGAAACATACACTAATAATAGGTCCAAGCTAATGACACCCACTCCGCCCTAACACACACACAAACATCCAACCCGAACCATCTGCTATTTTCTCTTTCTCAGTCACCAGTGTCTACTCATCAAATGCTCACGCTAGGTGCTCAAAGTCGGACTGCAGCCGTGGGTACTCCAGGTGGACAGGGACCTGTCACTGAGGGTTGGGCTGCGGAGGAGATAGGAGTGATGCCGCCCTTGTTGTCCTCTGCCCTTTTGTTTGTGGCTTATCCAAATAGCAAATGAATAGGGTAAAAATTCCAGACGGACACCAAAGTCCCAAACCAGAACTGGTCATTGCCTGAGGATGATCTCTGTGGTTGCCAGAGACGGTTTTGCCCCCCTATGTCTGTCTTATCAAGCCAAGATTCAGAAGAGGAGAGAAATAAAAACTGCAGTAAGGGGCGGGGGTGGGGGGGAGCCTATCCTCAGCCTGCACTGAAAGCGTGAAGGAGTTGTCGTCAAGTGATGGATTGCACTTTCTCACCCTGCACATCCAAGCAGGAGTGTTAGATGTAGCTTCTCTAGGCTTCAAGGCACCACGCAACCCAGGATGTTGCAGCCTTCCCTGAAAAGTCTGCCTCACTATCTGAATGCGCACATGCTCCTGGGGGTGTGCAGGGAGGGATGCGTCTGTCCTCTCAGTGGGCTAAATTAAATCTCAGGTATTCTGTTTACCTGGTCAGGTGTGGGAGCAGGGGATTTGCCCACCTCTCTCAGAGTCAATTTTTCCAGTTCACCGTGAGAAAGACTATGTGACTCCTGGTTGCCCCACAAAAGTTCACTTCTCCTCTTAATCTCCTCGTGTGGATTCCACCCTCAGGCTTTCTCTCTTGGCATTCAGCTCACTGTTCATTTATCAGAGAGTCATGTCTTTAGGGTCGGGTCCCTCCCCCACCCCCATCTGCTTTCTTCACATCTTTGTTGTGAAGTATCATGTCATGCTTCTGTCTAGGAGACCATCTTTAGTGGAAACCCTGTGTTATATCTCTTATTTATCTGGGATATATACCAAGTACTGGGATTTCTGAGCCATATGGTAATTCTAACAGTTTTAGTGATATATAATTCATGTATCACACCATTTAATGGTTTAAATATATTTAAGAGAGTTATGTGTTTATCACCACAATGTTTTATAACATTATCTTCATTCTTTTATCCTTTATTATTAACTTTCCATTTCCCCCAACCTCCCCTATCATTACCTTAAGAAACTATTAAACTAGTTGCTGTTGGTATAGATTTACCTATCTTGAGGTTCATATAAAGAAAATTATTGAAAAAGAAAAGGGAAAAAAACCAACAACAGAATAAGACACAAAAAAAACCTCAGACCAAAAGTTGGCAGAAATTAATAAAAATTGGAACAAGTTAAAACTGGATCAAAAGGGAAAAGAAATGTTAATATGTTAAATTTTAACATATGCCTGCAGTACTCTCCATTAACTCAATCTAGGCAAAAGACGATTCACATCCTTGGTCAATGGACTGAAGGAGTCCAATGGAGGCCTATCCATGTAGGAGCTCTGTAAATAGAATTTGGGCTTCCACTGTCATCTACACCCTTATGCAAACTGTGTTTTCAGAATTCATGCCCTGATACACCAAACTCACTGCCATCGAGTCAGTGCTGACTCGGTGACCCCTGTGGGTTTCAGAGACTGTCATTGTTGGGGGAGTAGAAAGCCCAGTCTTTCTGAGCTGCTGGTAACTTCTAACTTCCAACCATGTGGATGGGAGCCCAATGCATAATCACTACACCACCAGGGCTCCTAGCTCTAATAAATTCTTCCCCTCTAACTCTGGATTGGATTGTTAATAATCCTTTGATCACACTGGATGCTGTGCTTCTTCCATGAAGAGTTAGTGTACACCAACTTAGACAGTTTAAGACAAGCCTTAATGACCCCAGATGGGATTCTTTCTTCTTCTTTTTTAAAAGTAATTAAATTTTATTTCAGTAAAATCTTGAGGTGCATCGATAATTTAAAATCTTTTTGTTACAAGTGTTAGCATTTGCAATCACCCCTCCCCCTGTTTTATTGGCACATAATCCACATCATATGATTCAATCGTTCAGACATGTCAAGAAAAATTGTACAATCACTACCACAATCAATTTCAGAACATTTCCCCTCCATGACTAAATCACCTTTAAAATGAGGTGTGTAATCACATTCCGTTCGAGTGCTCCCTCCCCCTCCCATCTTCACTGTTTATTCCTGAAATCCCCTTACCTTCCCCCATCTCCCCCCTACCCATCCTACATCCCCTACAAATCCTTATATCCGTTATTATCTGTGGTAGTTACATAGTCTGTTGTCAATTTGAGGCTTAAGAGTAAAGGGGTGGAGTTCAGCCTGTCAATCAGATTGCAGCTTGATGACATCATTTCGAGGCACTAAGGAGATAAATAGCTCATTGGAGGTGAGACACAGGCTCACTCTCTGAGAAACTCTCTACTGACAAGACACACAGATCTATGCTGATGACAGCCACAGCCCTGGGAACTGTAGGAGCCACATGGAGAGAGCCTTACCAGTGCTGAGATGCTTACAACTCACTGTATCCACAAGACTTCCCACCCACTTGCTGTCATCATCCTGCATTCAGCATCATTGCATGTGCTTCATGAATCTGAAGAGGAATCTACAGATTGGGATCAGATATATGGGCTAATACCAGACTTATGGACTTGATCTGGACTAGGCTGGGATGTTTTCTCAATACTCAATTGTTCTTGTATATAAAGCTCTTTCTTATACACAGATAAATGTCCATGAATTTGTTTCTCTAGTCTACCAGGACTAACACATTATCTCTATACATCCACTCCTTTTGTGCTTCATAAAATGGTCAACCCAACAGAAACAATATAGAATAAATAAAATGAAGTGGTAAGGATAAAACACAAGAAATATAAAGATAAAAGTACCACAATGAGCAGGAAAGAAAATACCTCCATCAGTATTTTTAAAACCAGGAACAAGTAAGAGATCCTTGCACCTAGAACAAATTCAGGTCTAGAAGGAGGTCAACTGGCCAAGTATCAAGTTTTATCCTGTCTTGAATTACAGTGGTCCATGTTTGACAGTAAGGCTGTTCCAGACCTTTGCCTGTGGCTAGAGGGGATCTGCCAGCAGCTTAATATGAAGAAGAAGAAAAACAAGCTATGTCTAACACTTCCTCAACTCAAAACCTACTACACAGACGAAGTAGTTAAAACAACCTGGTCTTGGAACCATCAGTGGACACATAGTTCAATGGAATAGAATGAGAAACCAGAAGTAAATCCATCCACCTGTGATCCTTCACAAAGGACCAAAACTAATTAAATGGGGAAGAAATAGTCTCTTTTACAAATGGTGCTGGCAAAACTGGATATCAATTTTTCCAGAAAAATAAAGCAGGACTCACATTTCACACTTTACAAAAGAAAATAAATGTAAGATGGATCAAAGACCTGAATGTAAATCCTAGGACTATAAAAATCATCCAAGAGAAAAATGGTGACAGCCTTAGGGTGCCGAGTGTATGGCTTAAACACATCATCCAACGTAACGAAGTGCGCAAACCACAGAAGACAAGCTAGATGACTGAGGTCCCCTAAGAAATGGGAGACTGTGCTCACCACCGATGAGCTAACAGAGATGAGTTGGACACACTAAAACCAGACAACAGGCATGTTACTAAAACCTACAAACTCTACAAGCCTGCACAAGAAAAAAATGACTTGCCCAAAAGATCTGAACAGAAGACTCACAAGTATTGAAATCCAAATGACCCATAAACATATGAGAAAATGTTCCCAATCATTAGCCATCTGGTAAATGCAAACTAAGATAATTATGAAATACCACCTACCACCCTCAAAGATAGCCCAATTCAAAAAATCAGAAAACAACAAATGTTGGGGTGTCTGTGTGTGTGGAGAGATGGGAATTCTCATCCACTGCTGGTGGTCTTGTAGAGATGTACAGTCACTGTGGAAATCAATTTGGCAATGCCTAAAACAAATGGAAATCGAGTTATCTTATGACCCAGCAATCCCTCTGCTGGGCATAGACCCAAAGAAGTAAGATACAGGCCAACACCAGACATCTGCATTTCAATGTTCATCACAGTGCAATTCACAATTGCAAAGAATTGGAAACGACCTAAATATCCATCAATAGATGAATGAATTGAAAAAGTCTGGAATATACACACAAGGGAGTATTACACATCCCTAAAAAAGCAGTGATGAAAACATGAAGCATATAGTCTTGCGGAAAGAGTTGGAGGAAATTATGTTAAGTGAAGTTAGACAAGCACAAAAGGAAGTGTACAACATGAGTCCACTGAGGTAAGTTCAAACAGTACAATGGTTATAGAGGAAAATGAACATACTGAATTGCTTCTGGTCAAAGTACCAGGTACTCTGGCAGGGGCCAGACCAAACCCAAGGATGCAAAGGGCATCAATAAGAAGAAGAAAAAACAAAAAGGGTGCAGAAAGCACTGGGCCTGAAAGATATCTCCGCCTCCCCTTTCATGCTTTTAAGGCCCACAAAGGGAGGAGGGAAGAGAAAGGTTGGCAATGGGGGAGCAGGGTACTGATCCACCCATGGGGAGGGTATCGTTCATGTCTCCACAGAAGGGGAGAGAGAACAGATCTCATTCAGTGCAATGATCCTCGAGGCCGATGGGCCTGCATGGAACAGCCCCTCAGTAGAGAGGCCTGCCAGGCTGGCTCCAGCTGGAGTTACAATGTGCCCCTCCCCTGGTGGCAGCTATACTGAGGGCAGTCCTGAAGATAAAGTCTGAGGAGAGAGACCGGTCTGTTCCATCCACTCGGGGACAAACGAAGAGGAAAAGAGGGAGGGGGAGTACCCCTCACCCTGGTGCACCTCACCCTGAGGACGACGTTCCTGCCTGGCGCCGCTAGCTCAAAGGCTGGCCCCAGTCTGGACCTGAAGTCCCCCCTAGATGACAGACCACAGGGGGCAAACCCAGAGGGGAGTAGAACAGAACGGCAATGGGAACAAATCCACGAAGCCCCAGAGGGAGCCTCAAAAGCAGACTTCTGACTCGGGGGGTAGCTCTTGGCACCTCATCTGGACTGGTTGGGGGATAGTCACAAAGGTCAGCAGTTAGACCTGGAACTATTTACATAGCTTCTTTAGAATTTATTTTTAAAAATATTATTATTTTTTTATGTCTGTCTACATAAGATAGACAGGTTAAGCAATCCTAAGGAGACAGCATGGGTACTGATGGTTGGGGCTGGGAAGGGGTAGGGGGAGAGGAAGAGAGGGGGGAGGGGAGCAGTGAGCCAATTACATCAGGGTCACGGGACTAGCAAGGGATCCAAATTTGACAATGAGGAGGGCGTAGTGTCCCTGGGAGTGTTTGATCAATTTTAATGTATCTAAGAGGAAATACTGAGAGGCAAACGAGGGATAAGCATGATAGTAGGGTAGGAGGGAAAAAAAAGAAATAGAGGAAACAACTAGGGAGTAAAAATTATATATAGGTATAAATATAGCTATGTATTTATGTAAAGATATAAATACATAAAGATAGGTGTATGTATATATAAGTAAGTATAATAGGGAAACAGATGGACTTTGGGCCTCTACTTAAATCCTACCTGGGTACAAGAACAGTTTGTTCTAATAATGTGGCAATGTAGGATACTCATCTTCCTGACACAATTGATTGCTGAAGACAAAATGGGTGCTTAAGCAAATGTGGTGAAGAAAGCTGATGGTGTCCCACTATTAAAATATATAGCATCTGGGGTCTTAAAGGCTTGAAGTCAAACAAACATCTAGCAAGGAAGTAATAAGCCCACATGGAAGAAGCACACCAGCCTGTTTGATCATGAGGTGTCAATGGGAAAAGGTATCAGAAGATCAAAAACAAGCAATCACACTGACGTGCAGGAACACAGGCAAGGTGGAGACCCAAAGCCCATCTGTAAGACAACTGGACAGCCGCTAACAGAAGGGCCCCATGGTGCCTGGCTGTCAAAAGATACAGCGTTTGGGATCTTAAAGGCTTGTAGTTAAACAAGTGGCCAACTAGCAGGGAAGCAACAAACTCACATGGAAGAAGCACACCACCCTGTGCGATCATGAAGTGTAGATGGGATTGGGTAACAGGCATCAGAAAACCCCCCAAAAACTTATTGAGAATGAGGGGCATCGGAGCAGAGACCCAAAACTCATCTGTAGACAATGGAACATCCCTTCACAGAAGGGTCATAAGGAAGGGATGAGTCAACCAGGACTCAGTATAGAATTAATGAAACACACAATATTCCTCTGGTTCTTTGAGGCTTCTTCGCCCCCCACTATCATGACCCCAGTCCTGCCTTTCACTGCGGGCTAGACCAGAGCATGTGTACAGGTAGAGATAGAGCACATGAGACATGGGATCCAGGAACAGGAATGGGAGTAGTGATACCAGAGGGTAGGGGGAAGATGGAGAGGAAGGGGGAACTGATTGCAATGATCAACACATAGTCACCACCCCACCACCAGGGGGATGAACAACAGAAACCATGGGGGAAGGGAGACAGTGATCAGTGTAAGACCTGAAAATAATAATAATTTATCAAGGGGTCACGAGTTGGGGAGGGAGAGAAAAAAGAGGAGCTGATACCAAGGGCTCCAATAGTAAATATTTAGAAAATAATGATGGCAACATATGTACAACTGTGCTTGATATAATTGATGTATGGATTGCTTTAAGGGCTGTAAGAGCCCCCAATAAAGTGATCTTTTAATAAAAATGTATTAAATTATGTATGGCTAAAGAGTGGTGTAAAGGTGCTAGGTTGACCGGGGTGGTCTGTGGTAGTTACAAAATTTCATGTCCGCTTGATAAATAAGTGCAGGGGTGGCGTCTAGCCTATCTGTCAGGCCACAGCCTGATGGAGCTTCTGTGTGGGTGTGGCCTGCTCATGAGGATTCTGGGAACTTGCTCACTCGCTTGCTGACAAGCCACATTGAGCTCTGTGGAGACCTGAGCCCACCCTGGTCTCCACCGCCATTGGATCCACAAGACTTAACCCACCAGCCTGTGACCTTCCTGCATTCTGTATCATTGCATGTGACTGTGTGAGTCTGAAGAGAGATTTATGGACTAGTATTGGACTTATGGGCCAATGATCAGATTTAAGGACTTAATCTGGACTGGGCTGGGATGTTTTCTTGATATACAATTACCCTTTGATAGAAAGCTCTTATATCAAAGATATAAAAGATATATCAGGACCAGGGAGGGGGCGGGGAGCAGAAAGAAAAAATAAATGAAAAAAGATATATCAAAGATATAAAAAAACAAAACAAAAAATATCTTGTCTTTGTGGGTGCACAATGACTGGCAACTCATTTTTTTTAAAGTGTTCAATTGCTCAAGTTTTTAATCTGTACATGTCAACAATCCATGTGTGTTAGTCTAAAAAGCTTTCCTACATATGAATATTTCCCCTTTTCCAATAGTATTTTAAATTTTATACCATTGGCTAAATCAACGATATTGTTATGAGAATTACCAAATGCCCCATGGATATTATTTATATTAATTCTGAATAAATTGATAATGCTGTCTCTAAAGTGGACCAGGGACATAAATAAACCATTGACATACCAATGGAATAGATCTTGAGCTCACACTTAATAGTAAGTCCTAAATTAACAACAATTAGTTCTTATAGTGTGGCCCTATTTGATATTTGCCCTCATGAAATTATTACTGAAAATATAGATGCTATAGAAAAGTGTGCTGAAGATATCGGATGGTGCCCAGCTAGCAGAATGCATTGCGTCTGCATCTGCAGGAGTGTCTAGTCAAAGAACAATTTTCTTTGTTTCTTTGCTTTTCAAATAAAGTTAGCAATTACTTTACAGAATGATAGTGGTGATTACTTTAAAGAATGATGTAGGAATATGAGTCAGGATTGCATTATATGTATAGATCAATTGGGGTAATATCGATATTTTCACAATGTTAGGTCTTCCTATACATCAGCATAGTGTATTCTTATATTTATGTAGGTCTCTTTTGGTTTCTTATAGTAATGTTTTGTAGTTTTTTTTTAATCATTTTATTGGGGGGCTCATACAATGCTTATCACAATCCACACATACATACATTGTGTCAAGCACATTTGTACATTTGTTGCTGTGTCTCTGGTTATATTTATTCCTAAATATTTCACCTTTTGTGAGGTTATCATGACTAATGTTATCTTCTTTTTTTAAATTATATTTTTATACATTTGACCCCCTTAAAAATCTGCATGTAACTTTTCAGCCCCCTAAAATTTAACTACTCTTAGGCTATATTGATAACAGAGAGAATAGATTAACACACATTTTGTGTATTATCTGCATTATACAAGGGGGCATCCCACCCAAACGGGAAAAAAGCTCTGCTGGGTGGTGCTTTTGTGGTATGCATTTTTCCTACTGATGAAATTGCTGGAGAGCATTCAGCAGTTAGCTCTGACTTTCTGCCCTTACTGGCAGCACCTGGGAAGGTACTCTCAGGTCCCAGTGGATTTTTTTTTCCCCCCCGCAAAAGCAGTTTTGCTTTTTTTGTGTGATGGCAAATTTGAGAATAGGGTGAAGCTGTGAAATTTGCTTTCTGCTCAGGAAAAATACCACAGAAACTGTTGTGATGTTGAACACAGCTTACAAGGACAGTCCTATGGGAAAGAACTCAAGTGTACAAGTGGTTTTCTTGTTTCAAAAAAGGTGAAATGTCGATTGATGACAAACCTCTTTCTGCACGTTCATCAATTTTTGAAATGGATAAAAATGCAGACAAAATTCATGCACTTGTGCTTGAAGACTGATGATGGACCATTGAAGAGATGGGGAAGCTATCTGGACTTGGTTCAGTGAATTTTAACAGAAGATTTGGGAATGGGAAGGGTTGCTGTGGAATTTGTGCCTCAGGTTCTGACTGACCAGGAAAAAGATCGTTGAGTGGAAACGCACGGCGCTCTGAATGAACAGCTCCAAAACAACCCAGACTTTTCTCCAAGGTCATTTCTGGTGAGGAGACATGGTGCTTTCTTACCACCCTGAAAGCAAACATCAATCAAGCCAGTGGAAGACCCCATTGTCGCCTCGCCCCCCAAAAGTTCGCCCCGTGAAATCAAAGATCAAGATGATGCTCATTTGTTTTTTGATGTGAGGGAGTAGTGCATTTGGAGTTCATTCCACCAGATCAGACTGTTAAACTTTCTATTTACAGGTTCTGAAAAGACTGCATGACAAAAAAAGTTCTGATTTCTGGGGACTGGTTTTGCCACCGTGGCAGTGCACCTGCTCACACAGCCATCTCAGTACACCAGTTTTTTCCCCAAAGACAGCATGCCTTTCTTGTTCCACACACTGTACTCACCTGACCTCGCTCTGGGTGACTTCCCTTTGTTTCCACAAATGAAGAGGGGCATGGAAGGACAGTGACGTGATGACAATGCAGAAGAGGTGAATGAAACGAGGGAGGTGCTGCCAGCCATCCAAACAGAGGAGTTTGAAGAATGTTTCCAAGAATGGAATTGCAGATTTGACAAATGTATTAAGTGTCATGGAGAGTACTTTGAAGGTTAGAGTTGTTTTGTAAAAAAAAAAAAAAAATTTAATACATAGCTTTGAGAAAAAAATCAGCTTTTGGGGGGAACATCCCCTAGTATACCACACACACATAAAAGATGCATTTTCAATAGGAGGTCAAAAGGTATTTTTCCCCTTTTTCTTCAGTGATCCTAACTCTGGGTCCATTTCTCACGGTGCATATCTACCAGCTCAACCTCTTGTCTCCTGAGTCTTGTCTGCTTCTTGGGCGTGCTTCCAGCATCACTAGTGCCCCTTTGTGCGGGTCCCGTGGTGTTAGCCAGTGAGTACAGTATTGCACTAAATACCATGAGCGTTTCGTGGTGATATGTAATTTACTGGAGAGTTGAGCAGTTCACGCAGAGACGAGCATCCCAGGGTGTTTAAAATAAAATCCATGCACAAGTGAGCCCAGGCGGTTCAGACCTGGCAGTGCTGTTCAAAGAGCATTTGTGTATAAGCCCAGCGGTAGCTGGGCCTTGCCCATGTTATGGAAGATAGTCTGTTGTACTTAAGACCAACTGATATAGCGTGTTATGCCTTGGGCTGCTAACCACAAGGTCAGCAGTTAAAAGCCACCAGCCACTCCTCTCAAGGAAGACGAAGCTTTCTACTCCCATAAAGGCTCTCATAAACCAACAGGGGAAGTCCTACCCTGTTCTACAGGGTCACTATGAGCTGCAATCGACTCTGTGGCCGTGAGTTTTTGTTTGGCTTTGCTTTAAGTATTTTATGGAGACCCTAGGTGGTACAAACAGTTAACACATTTAACGATTAATGGAAAGATTGGAGGTTTGAGCCCACCCAGAGGCACCTTGGAAGAAAGGTCTGAAAATGTACTTCTGAAAAATCAGCCTTGGAAAGCAGTCCTATTCTGTCACATAGGGTCACCACGAGTAGCAATAGACTCAAGGGCACCCAGTTTATAAAAGGAACGAGACTAGTGTTTCAGCCAACAGGGGGGCACATGGCCTCGTCAAGTGGACACATAAGATTAACCACTGCAGCAGGTCCTATCGAGAGGGAAGTTGGTAGCAGTAGAAGGCTAGGTCATGAGAATTTTGTGGTCACAATGGCCTTCTGAGCAGGGGCACCCCTGTTCCTCATGGGCGTGCCTGAGCACCCACAAATATGCATGCATTATGATATGAAATAGGCAGTCCAAGAGGGCCTCTGATCCAGTGTAGCTTCTTCTTCCTGGTGGCACCCTTCTACCCCAGAGCCCACGACGTTCTTGCCAGTGCAGAGGGTTCTGTTGGGCACCACACACAAGCCAGAAGAGAAGGTTCTGCCAAGGGCAATTCCCAGCCTTGGCCTGGGTAATGTTATCTTCTTAATTTCCCTTTCAGAGTTTTCTTTGTTAGAGTAGAGAACCTTTTTTTCCTGCCAGGGGGTCATGTAGGTATTTCTAACATAATTTACAGGTCATACTGGTTGAGGTAGTTAGTTTATTGTACCAACCTGGCCGATAAACACATGTGGGATTAATTGAAGGGTGGAGAGATCAGTGGCTCGGCGATCCTCGCCTTTCTTGTCTCTCCCTCTTTGATCATCGGACCAGTGTGTGGCTGCCTTGCTTGTTCTGTGCCTCAATTTGCAAGCTACACTACCTGTGGGACACCTCACCCGTGGACTGTGTCGCTGTAATTTGAGGTTCCTTCGAGACCTGCTTTGCCACACCATTGGACTTTACATCTCTTGAGCTGGGGACTGTCGGACCCTGTCATCTGGCTGACTGTTGGTGACCTGCCTTGTGTTTGCTGCCTGGGCCCGGATAGCCTGAATTGCTCTACAGAGGACTACCCGGCGGCCCTCAAGACTTGAAGGACTGCCAGTGTCTTACAACTGTCTCACAGGGGTGAGTTGCACTGAGCCATTTGTACTGCTTTATAATTTAATTAACTGTTTATTTCTTATGTTATCTATCTGTATAAATATATATAAAATTATTAGCATTCTGGTTTTGTTTCTCTAGAGAACCCTGTCTAACACACTGGTCAAGCATTTAATTAACCACCTTTAGTGTTATGGCTAGAACTGCTTCTCTTTTGTGAGGTTGGTGATGTTCACTGGCTTTACGTAGCCGAGGCACTGGATGTCCCCACCCTTAGTGCAGAGGGTAGGTTCCTAGACTTCGTTGACCTAACTTTGGGAAACACTGGCACAGAGGAATCCAGGTAATTTTTATATGTTGATCTGGTACCCTGCCACTTTGCTGACTCCTTCTATTGGTTCCAGTAGTTTTCTTGTTGAGTCTCTAGGGTTATCAATGTATTGTTGTTGTTCGGCGCCATCAAGTCAGTTCTAACCCTTAGTGACCTTAACAGACCACAACAGAAGACAACACTGCTCGGTCCTGTGCCATCCTCACAGATGAGCCCATTGTTGCAGCCACTGTGTCCATCCGTTATCTTGAGGATCTTCCTGAGTTTTGCTGCCCCTCTGCTTTACCAAAGACGACCTCCTTCTCCAAGGACTGGTCTCTTCTGACAACAGGTCCAAAGTACATAAGACGGAGTCTCAGCATGTTTGCCTCTAAAGAGCACTCTGGCTTTATTTCTTCAAAGGATAAGATCGTAGAATTTGCAGAGAGATAGTTTGACATCTTCTTTGTCAATTTGGATGCCTTTCATTTATTTTTCTTGCTTTATTGCTCTGGCTAGGACTTTCAATACAATGTTGAATATAAGTGGTGATAAAGAGCATGCTTAATCTGTTTCCCATTCACAAAGGGAATGTTTTTAGTCTCTTCCATAGCTATCAATGTTGGCCATCGGTCTTGAATATATGCCTTGAATTATGTTGAAGGATTTGTTTTTTATTTTGCTGAACTTTTAAAATCGGGAATGTGTGTTGAATCTTGTCACATATATTTTCTGCAGTAGTTGATACATTTATGTGGTGGATTATGTTGATTGTTGTTTTAATATTGGACCATCTGAGGTAGTTAGTTTATTGTGCCAATTTGGCTGATAAACACATGTGGGGTTAATTGAAGGGCGGAGAGATAAATGGCTCGGTGAGCCTTGGCTTTCTAGTTCTCGGGTCTCTTGCTTTGTGATGGTTGGACCAGGGTGCAGCTGCCTTAGCCAGTTCCCTGCTTTAGCTGGCAAGGCTCACTTCCTGCAAGACATCCCTAAGGAGAAGCCACATGGACCTACCCCGATGCAGCCCTGGGTGCTGGAGCAGCTGTGTGAAGACCCCTGCCAGCGCTGAGATGTTTACACATTCACTGACTCGGCTTTCCTCCTGCAGTCAGCATCATAGTTTGTGTTTTGTGAGATGGAGGAGGATTTTGTGGATTGGTGTTGGACATATGGGTTAATGGGTTAATGTTGGACTTATGGTCTTGGGCAGCACTGGGTTGGTATGTTTCTTGATGTGCGCTTACCCTTTATATATAACTCTCTCTTGTACATGAGTTTCTGTGGATTTGTTTCTCTAAAGTACCCAGACTAACACACCAACCATGTATAAATGGTATGAATACCTCTTGGTCACGCTATATTGTTTTTCTGATGATTGCTGGGTTCTACTAAGTAGGGTTTTGTGGAGAATTTTTGTGGTTATGCTCATGAGGTATATCTTTTAGTGATATCTTTACTTGGCATTGACGCCAGAGTTATGCTTGCTTCAAAGAATGAGTTCAAGGTACTCCATCCTTTTTAATGTCTGATATAATTTAAGAGGAATTGCTGTCAGTTATTCTCTGAATATTTGGTAGAATTTATAGGGGAAGTCATCGGGGCCAATACTTTTAAAATTAGTTTTCTTTTTTTTTTTAATGGCCTGGCAGGTCAATTTCAGCTTTTATAATGGGTCTGTCCAAGTTCACTTCAGATTGTGTTACTCTGGGTATGTGGTGTGTTTCCAGAAATGTTTCCATTTATTCCAGGCGTTCAAATTTGTTGGAGTGCAGTTCTCCATAGGATTCTGTTATTATTCTTTTTATTTCAAAAGGGTTTGTGTAATATTTCCAGTGTCATTTCTTATTTAGGTTATTTGCATTTTCTCCTTTGTTTCCTTTGTTAATTTTACTAGTGGTTTGTCAATTTTATTTTCCCCCCCAAAGAAGCAACTAGGTTTTTAAAAAAATTAATCATTTTATTGGGGTGCTCTTATAAGTCTTATGACAATCCCTCATTCAGTTGTAGTACGCACACTGGTACATATGTTGTCATCAACATTTGCAAAACATTTTCTTTTTACTTGAGCCCTTGGTATCAGCTCCTCTTTTTGCCCCTCCCACCCTCGTGAATCCTTGATCAATTGTATATTATTATTACAACTTCTAGAGTTACTGAGTCTATTATTTTTCTGTTTCATTTTATTCTATTTAATTCTTTATTGTTTCATTTCTTCTGGTGCCTGTAGACTTTTTTAAGCTTTTCTTCAGTGATGCTTGGAGCTATGTGGGTCGAGTCTTGATTTGGGTTCTTTCTCCTTGTTTGATGTGTGCATCTATCTCTCTAAGTTTTCCTCTGAAAACTGCTTTTTCTGTGTTCAAATGAATTTGTGTTATTTTTTTTATTCTCATTTGATTCAAGAAAGTTTAAATTTAATTTTATTCCTACTTGTCTTCTTGTTCTTTTTCTGACTATCCCACTGGAATGATTAGCATTCAGAGATTTGTCTTCAGTGTTGCTAATTGCACCTCCCATTGATTCATTCTTACCACTTTGTCCTTCCAATGTGCTATCTATTTCTGAATTGTCAGTATTAATCTTCTGGTTTTCTATTTGCTTCTCTTGTATAGTTTCTAATTTTCTATTTATTTAATCTTCTATTTTCTTGGACTGATTTGTAAAATTCTTCTAAAGTTTTATTTGTGATTTCCTTGGCGAACTTTCAATCCATCGAAGGTACATAAAGAGAGTTCTTTTGGACGCCGTACTAGGTAGTTCCAGTACCAGCTCTTCCCCGTCAGGTTTTCTGTCCCTGTGCGTTAGTCACGTTTGGAACCATCTTTCCCAGTCGCTGGGGGAGGGGCCGGCCAAAGGGGGAGGGCACCCTTCTGTCCTCACTCATCACCAGCAGCGTGGGGTCGGTGTAGTCCTGGGGCAAGTGGAGCCCGCTATCCAGTTCCTGATCTGACTAACACTGCTTGCAATAATTCAAAATGGCCACACTATGCTGATTAGCACTTACCACCCTCTATTCCTCCTTGTTCTCTGTTTTAATTCAGAAGGTCCCTCTCTTCGATCTACTTCTTTATCCTTTCCTTTGAAGATGTGGGTTCCAGGATTGTCATCTTAGTTTCTTGGGTCTTGGAGGTAGAGGGTCTGGAGAGAATATTCCCCTAATTCATCTTCTGGATTCTACTCTCCTTTTATTTTCTTAAATTCAACGTTATTCAGCATGTCTACAGGCGAACAACTGATTACTTCACATTATTTGAAGGATAAAAATCAGCATGGTTCAATATCACTGGGGATTACGCTAATGCTTGCACTCTAAACCAGCTGGGACCTAGGTCTGTATCCCAGTGGGGGGCTGTCCCCAAGCCCACCTCCTCTGAGTCAGGAGTCTGTCTTTACCGTCCTGGGCAGAGGGTCTAGTTGCCAGACAATTCTGCAAACAGCTAAAACCAAAGACTTCCTGGCACCCAGCAGGCTGGGCATTCACCACCAACAGGTTGGCTCTATGAAAAGGGAGACTAGTAAGGATAGAGGGAGAACGAGGAGGCTCCCTGCTCCTGTAAAGAGTTACAGTTTCAGAAACCCACAAGAGCAGTCCTACCCCACCCTACAGGCTCACTGTGAGTGGGAATCAGTTCTATGACTGTGAGGTGTTTGGGATTATTTGTTTTATAGAAGACTTCAGGGAATCTTTTTGGTTTGGGGAGTGAGTGAGTGAGTGAGTGAGTGAGTGAGTGAGTGTGAGTGAGGGAGTGAGGGAGTGAGTGTGAGTGAGTGAGGGAGGGAGTGAGTACATAAGGGTGGGGACATCCTGGGAGCGCTGATTCCCAGGCCCCGCTCTGCTCTCTAAGGTTGTCGGCGTGTGGGGCTCAGCTGACCTTGTCTTTGTAAGGGTCAGTTCCCCTGTGAGATGTGTTCCTGGCCTGTGTATATGACAGCATGGCACCCAACCTGCGCTGCATCAACACTCAGCGCCTTCCTTGGTGCTTCCTTGCCCTCTCGGGGAGGGCTTTGGACCTCTGGTGTCCCCTGCTCGAAGCGCCCTTGCTCATCCCCACTGGTCAGAAGCCAGGGCTGCTTGTTCTGCCCCGCTGCTCTGGTGCGATCGGTCACTCCCTTTTCCACTGCCCGCCCGCCTCTCCTACAGGAGCAAGACTCAGACCCTGTTGGTCCAGAGCTATTTTAGGAGCATGTATGATATCGAAGAGATGATTCTAGGCCCTGCAGAACTGCCGGCATGAGTAACACAGTGCCTGTACTTGAGAAATGCAGGGTGTGTTTATTTCCAGTCCTTGGAGCCAAGATCTTAGTAGAAAACCGACATGAGCAAGGGAATAGGTTGTACATGCAACCAAATCAGAGTCAGCACCACTCTGCTCCTGGTGAGGGCTGCACCGTGGCAGGGAGTGCTCCTTGAAGTAGATTCCTGGTCCTTTCTTTTGGTGTGCCTCTGGGTGAACAAAGACCTCCAAACTTTTGGTGAGCAGCTGATCACCGGGCTCGAAAGGAAACTGTCTTACTTGTCCTCCTCCCATGTTCCTCTCCAGCTAACTCCTTCCTTCCTGGGGGTTCAGTATTTATCATCCTGTGGGTGGAGGGGAGTTAGCCTGACTGAGAGGGGGCAGGGTGCTTAGAAAGTCCCTCTCTGTCCCCGTTGATTGTATTCCCAGGGGTGTGACTCTGTCCTTTTCTCAGCTTCACTCCTGCCGAGCTGGGTGGCCTCCTTTCCTGTCTGTATGGCTCAAGGCCCAGGTTTAGAGACTCTTAGCCCTGATGCATTTCCAAGTGCTGAGACAAGTTACTTGGATGCCTTTAAACCCCCATCAAGGTCAGACATCAAATCCTGTTTCCTTGTGCAGCCCGTCCATCACTCGCAGCAATAGGCCGGAGTTGGGGAGATTGACAAGATGAGAAAAGTGAGGTCTCTGTGTCACAGGCAGCCCCCTCCGGTGCATGTGGCCCAGAGCTGCTATTGCGTTTTCATATGTTTGCATGCTGTGAAGACTCAGGTACGGCGCTGTGTGGTTTTGTGGGGTGTTTCGGGGTAGGGCCATTCTTCACCACCTTCTGTGATGGAGCTGAGTGGGTGCGTTTTGGGGCTCTTGAGTTCCCCACCTCCACTCCCCATTTGCTGAGGGTGTGGCTGTCTGTCTGGCCAAGGAGCCCTCTCCTTCTACACCACTGCAGGGTCACTCTGGTGATAAGGTCACTTTCAAAATAATAAAGAAGGCACATTTTAAATTGAGATGAGGAGCCACATGTTGCTTGAGGACTGCAGACAGCTTTGGGAGCCAGCTGGGACAGGATGGTACTGTTTGCTGAACTGGGCTGTGGTGACATTCCAGGGCCCCGAACAGAACCCAGTCCCCAGTTAGGGCAACAAAGAAAGGGGTCTTGGGAGCCCCGGCTGGACTAGGCTGGTTATTCTACCTCCTCCTCCCATCTCTCCAGGTGCACACTGAAAGCTGCTGCCATGTCACTTGAACACATCTTTAAACCGTGCTCAGCAAGATCATCACCCAGAGCCCCACAGGGACTGCCCAAGATAAGCTTTAAACCTTAGACCCAAAGGATTCCCTAAAGTCTTCTATAAAAAGCCGCATCCATTCAAACCAAAAACCGTATCCAAGCAAAAAGAAGACCTCACTATCGCCAGCTTGCCTCTGATTGTAGCAACCCTGCAGGACCGGGTAGAGATGCTCCTGTGGGCTTCTGAGACCAACTCTCAACAGGACATTGTGTTTGCCTTGAACATCAAGCTCTCTAAAGGACTTTATGGGATGAAATGGACAACAGTAACTCAAAAGACTAGATAGGAATCTTAGGGGACAGTGAGTTTATGATGATAGGGGAGGACTAACTCCGAAAGGGAGTGTGTTAGTCTGGGTAGACTAGAGAAACAAATTCATGGACACTCATATGGGTATTAGAAAGAACTTTATATACAAGAGCAGTTGAATATTGAGAAAACAGCCCAGCCCAGTCCAGATCAAGTCTGTAAGTCCAATGTTAGCCCAATCTATAAAGTCCTCTTCAGACTTACAAAACGTATGGAATGACACTGAATTCAGAAAGATCACAGGCCAGTGGGTTGGAAGTCTTGTAGATCCAGTGGCATTGTAAGCATCTGAGCACTGGCAGGGGTCTCCCCGTGGCTTCTCCAGGCCAGGCTTCTGGCTGCATCAGGCAGGTCCGTGTGGTTTTTCCTCAGGGCTGTCTTGCAGGGAGTCAGCCTTGTCCGTCGAGAGTCTCCAAAGAAGTGAGCCAAGAGAGAGCTGTCTTCCGCCTCCAAGGAGGAAAATACAGAAGATCCCAGAATTCTCAGGAGAAGACCATGCCCACACAGAGGCCTCATTGGTTATATCCTGATTGACAGGCCAGACTCCACCCCTTCACTAGTAAACCTCTCAAATTGACACCAGATTATGTAACTACCACAGGGAGGGTGAGGATAGCTGTAGAATTTCAAGAATCTAATCGATGCCATTGAATTGTGCATGTATAAATCGTTGAATTGATGTATGTTCTCATATATATATGTATTCACACATATTATCTCACCAGCAATGAAATAAAGTAGGTTATTTAAAACAAAGCATCATCAGACATGTCTAACTGATGGGCAGCATGGAATACCCCCACCAACCTACTGGTAAGCAGGCAGCCACTTAACAGGGAGCCTTCTAGAACAGCTCTGTTGTCAATGTCCCACCAAGGCAGGAGTCGTGGGCAGGAGACTCTCAGTGCTTGCCTAGGACCGTTTGAGAAAGATTCCCTGCCTAGGGGCAGGTGTGGGCTTGGGGTCAGCCCCACTCCACAGGAAGAGCCCTTTCACTCAGTGTGAGTCAAACTCCCCTCAGGCAGCTTCCTGGTCCATGGAGCCTGGCAGTGATGCAGCGCTACACCACACATTCCCTCGGTTCTTTGAAGATCTTGGCAACCTTGGTTAGGCTGGTCACCACCAAGTCTTCATCCCCTTGCAGCAAAGTACCGAGAACCCTTTCCTTCTTTCTCTCCCCTCTTCCTCACCCTGCTTCCTGGCAACAGGCCTCTTTCCTGGGGGCATTAACTTCTTGGGACGGCCAAGCAGCTGTGTGCATGTGTGTGTGTATCCATCCTGGGTGGTGCAAACAACTTGTACGCAAGAAAGACAGTACTTGTGGTTCTGTGGGGTAAGTGTGGAGCAGCTAAGTGAAATGTCAGAAGCTCAAATCCACCAGCCACTCCTTGGGAGAATGATGAGGCAGTCTGCTCCTGTACAGATTTACAGCCTTGGAAACCCTGCACGGGGCCACAGTGAGTTGGAATCAACTTGATGACAATGAGTTTGGTGTGGTTTACTAAGCAAAGGTTGATAGTTCAAACCTACTCAATGGCACCACAAAGAAAGTCCTGGGGATGTGCTTCCATCAATTCCAGCCAAGAAAGCCTTCTGGTGCTCTGTTCTGCTCTGACACAGGGCACCACGAGCTGGAATGAACTGGATGGCAATAGGGAGATACACACACACACACACACACACACACACACACACACATCCCCATTGGCACACATACATTTATTTTATGTACGTATAAAATAGTATATATTATATAGTAATAGATTATATAGCATTTTATTATGATGGTATATAATAGATTATATTATTATAATACAGAATAGATTATATTATATAAATGGATTATATATTAATATCTATAATATACTGTATATATATTTGTATAGACAAGAAACCCCAAAACTCAAACTCATGGTGAACCTATAAGCCAGGATAGAATGTCCCTTGTGAGTGTCCAAGATGGTAATTCTTCGTAGGAGTAGAAAGCCTCATCTTTCTCCAGTGCAGTGGCTGGTGGTTTTGATCTCTCAGTTGGCAGCCCAATGCATAACCACTGTGCTACCAGGGCTCCTTACACACACACACACACACACACACACATTACACATATACATTCCCAAATATTTGGCCAGAAAAAAAATTGCTCGTGACCCCCCTGGCAATTAAGCGTTTTTGTACCGCAGCCATCATCCCGGAGAAAGTGTAAGTATCAGCTTTTGCAGCTCCCTGGATCGTTCCAGCACCTCCCACAGGACAGTGTCTCTCACTTTGGAAAACACTGCTATGTATAAGTGTGTGTGTGATATGTCTATATTGTTTAAGGAATACGCAAGTGTGTTGATTCCTGTGGATAGGAGTCCATGCTCAGAAGCCCCAAAGTGAACATTTGAAACGAAGCTTCCAGCAGTGTCACTGAGAGCCTGTCCCTCAGCTCCATCAGTGGTCTTATCATAGTCACTTGTAGTGGCAGGAGAGTGAGCCAGGGAGGAGGGGACCCCTAGAACTGAACACCAGAGCCGGTGGGTAGTGGGTGTTAGTGCTGTCACCCCAGAGGGACCACCTTCCCAGTCCTCGTTGTCCGACTAATGAGCAGAAGTGACATGTGGCACTCCGGGCAGAAGTCCCTGCATTCTGGTGTGAGACTGTCCCCTGGTATCCTTCCCCTGAAGTAGAACCTGCCAGAGCGCATGGTGGTGGCTGCTCTGTCCCTCTGGGTCCCTGAGAGGGGCCAGCAGCATGAGTAAGAAATAAAGCCTGTTGACTGGGGACACCCTGAGGCTATCTGACAAGTTAGTGGTTCAAATCTAGTCTGAGGTACCTTGGCACGAAAGCTTGGTAATCGACTTCTGAAAATTCAGCCCTGGAAAAGGCTGGTGCAACTGAGGGCCCGGACTTGGAATCGCCTTCATGGCAACTGGCTGTGAACCACCAAGAGGGAGGGTTGGCTGTTCCTGGTCTATCTCTACAGGCACAAGACAGTCCCAGGACACCCATCTGATTTTCCTTGCTCAGGGCCAGGATACACAGGTTGGAGTCTTGGTGAGTCTGACTGGTTTTCTGGCCTCTCTTTTCTTTCTTTCTTTCTTTTACTCATTTTTGGGGGGGCTCATACAACTCTTATCACAATCCATTGTGATATACATCCATCCATTGTGTCAAGCACATTTGTACTTTTGTTATCCTCATCATTCTCAAAACACTGCTTTCTACTTGAGCCCTTGGTATCAGCTCCTCATTTTTCTCCTCCCTACCACCCCCTCCCTCATGAACCCTTGATAATTTATAAATTATTGTTATTATGTCATATCTTACACTGTCTGATGTCTCCTTTCACCCACTTTTCTGTTTTCTGTCCCCCAGGGAGGAGGTTATATGTAGATCCTTGTTATTGGTTCCCCCTTTCTACACCACCTTCCCTCCATCCTCCCAGTATCACCACTCTCACCACTGGTCCTGAAGGGATCATCTGTCCTGGGTTCTCTGTGTTTCCAGTTCCTATCTGTACCAGTGTGGTTCATCCTCTGGTCTAGCCGGATTTGTTAGATAGAGTTGGGATCATAATAGTGGGGGTTGGGTGGGGAGGAAGCATTAAAGAATTAGAGGAAAGTTATATGTTTCATTGGTGCTATACCGCACCCTGACTGGCTCGTCTCCTCTCCGGGACCCTTCTGTAAGAGGATGTCCAGTTGCCTACAGATGGGCTTTGGGTCCCCAATCTGATCTCCCCCTCATTCAAAATGATATGATTTTTTGTTCTTTGATGCTGATACCTCATCCCTTCAACACCTTGTGATCACACAGGCTGGTGTGCTTCTTCCATCTGGGCTTTGTTGTTTCTGAGCTGTATGACTGCTTGTTTACCTTCAAACATTTAAGACCCCAGACGCTATATCTTTTGATAACCGGGCACCATCAGCTTTCTTCACCACATTTGCCTAGGCATCCATTTGTCTTCAGCGATCGTATCAGGGAGGTGAGCACACAATGGTATAACTTTTTTGTTCTTTGATGCCTGATAACTAATCCCTTTGGCACCTTGTAATCACACAGGCTGGTTTGCTTCTTCCCTGTGGGCTT